>NC_054848.1:51568003-51919137 GCF_018345385.1 Vulpes lagopus | reverse complement strand
TCCAGGGGAGGGGCCTGGTGTGCTGATTGTCATGTGTGTGCATCTCAGGGAGTTGGCCTGTCCCTTGTCAGGTGCATGGCTTAGTGGGAGCTGTTTATCCTGTGAGGCCCCTGTTCCCTGGTGGCCCTGCTCCGTCCCAGGCACAGGGTGACACCAGGGGGAACAAAAACACTGGCGCTGGCCAGGTCTCTATCTCTGGAGTCAGCTCCTGCAGTAACTACTGCAGCTCCCAGTCTGCACTGGCCTGGATGCTCTTGAGGGGGCAGGGGCACTGGTCTGCACAGCTTGGGGGCATCTGGAGGCCGGAGAGTCCTCGCTGTTCTGTGCCTTCCTGTCCTCCACCTATCCTGGGGGAAGCACAGGATCATGGGCTGTGTCTGCCCTGGCACCCTGGGATTTGGGTCTTGCACTGCTGGAATCGTGCTCTAGTGCATGGCTCCTGAAGGCAGCAGGGCGCAGCTCGTTCTGCCCCGGCGTTGCCGCCTGAGCTTCTCCCAAGGCCCTGCTGGGCGTGTGCTCCAGCCCTTTAGCAAGCTCTGTCCACAGTCTGTGGCATACTCTCTCCCGGGGCACACTTCCTCTTTTAGTGGCCCCAGGAAATGGAGGCTCCGCTGGCCTTCCTGTGGTTCTGTCCCAGTTCCCTGCTAAGTGTCCAGGAAGAATCTGGTGCAGATTTTTAAAGTTCCTGCTTCTCTGGGACTGGGCTTCCCTGTCCTGGAGGCTTTTGCCACCTGGCCTTAGCCCGGCTCCTTGCGGGGCCCCTCTGTGGGACCCAGGAAATTTAACAAAAATCCCCTACCCCTGGACAAGCAGAGCAGGACTAACTCCATTTTGTGCTGCACCCGCCACCTCCTGTATGACCCCAACATGACCTGCTTATTGCTTAAGGCGCTGCCCCAACCTAGTCAAGCCACTGAGCACACCCTTACCGGCTCATAAAAATGTAACCCCGCCTTGTGCCCTCCAAAACTGCTTGCCAATTCTGACCAGAGTGATAGGCCAGTTCAAATGGTCACTATAGGGTGAATCGTGATCCAATTGGCCACCTGTGTTTGGACTGACATGACTGTGCAACTTTCTATGTGTGTTACAATCCCTTTGGCCCCTGGCCCCTATGAAGCTGCTATGCCTCTTAGCCTCGGGGTCCAAGTCCCTGCTCTGCTGTGTTGGGTATACTTGGACCCAAGCTCGAGCTTGTAAATAAACCCTTGTGTGTTTGCATCAGTGTCGGCTCCTTGGTGGTTTCTCGGATTTGCAATCTTGGGCACAACACCCTCTCCCACTTGATTCTATTTTTTTTCTGCCTTCCTACCTTGTTAGAAGTGCAAACTCTTCTCTCTGTAGCATGCCAGCTGTTCTGCCTTTAAATCTCAGGTCAAATTCGTAGGTTTTCAGGATGATTTGAAAGTTATCTAGGTAAATTGGTGGGGACAGGTGACTTGGAGACTCTACTCCTCCACCATCTTGCCCCGCCCCTCACACCCTGATGTTTATAGCAATAATATAAACAGTAGCTGAACTATGGGAAGAACTTGACTGATGAATGGATATCACACATATCTATTAGAATATTACTCAACTACAAAAGAATGAAATCTTGCCATTTGCAACAACATGGATGGAGGTAGAGTATTATGCTAAGTAAAATATGTTAGAGAAAGATAAATACTGTATGATTTCAGTCATATGTTGAATTTTGGGAACAAAAGAAATGAACATATGGGAAGGGAAATGAAATAGAGAGGGAAGGAAACCATAAAAGACTCTGTAGAAGAAACTGAGGGGTGATGGATGGATGTGGCTGGGATAAACAGCTGATAGGTATTAAAGAGCACACTCGTTATGATGAGCACTGGATGTTACATGTAAGTCATGAATCACTAAATTCTACTCCCGAAACCAATGTTACTCTATTTATTAACTAAGTTGAATTTAAATAAAAATTTGGAAAAATAAAAAGTTTGTCCCCTTTCAGCATATACCAGGTACTTTTCAAATTGCTGCTTCTTTCCTATATCTCAATGGGGCTACATGTTATGCTGGGAATGCTTTAAAAAGGCTGAGACTGTTTCCTACAACTGTCAGCTATCCCAGAGCCAACCTTGCTGCTTTTAATGTTCTAGCTGTTAAGCCTCACTGAGTATAAAAAGCTCATGAAGGTAAGCCCCTGCAGTTTTTTCTTTTTTTAAGATTTAATTTATTTATTTGACAGGGAGAGAGAGAGCACAAGCAGAGGGAGAAGCAGGCTCCCTGCTGGACAGGAGGCCCAATGCAGGGCCTGATCCCAGGACCATGGGTTCATGATTCAAGCTGAAGGCAGATGCTTAATCAACTGAGCCACCCAGGATGCCCCTCTTTGGTTTCAAAGCCAAATGTTATGGGTAATCATCTTCTCAGTGTAGTTCCCCTATGTTTGGAGTGTCTGGTAGGTCTGTTTCTCTCCATTCTCTATGCTTGTGGTGTCTCTTACATTTGTGATTAGTCTCACAGTTTAGTTTTATTGTGGAGCAACTCTCTACCTTCTTACCATTTTTGATGGTAATCAAAATTTCTCTAAGATTAATTGTAAAGTGTCTTCCAGGCATTAGTTCATTTCCTGGGTTAGTTACACTAATGTGGCTGTTATCTGGTTGTATCTGTGAGATGAGGTGACCTTAAGGTTATCCTACTTTGTCATCTTCCCAGGCTCCATTCTTATTTCTTAATATATGTATTTATTGCTATTAATTTCCTTTTAGAACTGATTTTCAGCATCCCACCATATTTGTTATATTGTATTTCCACTTTCATTTGTTTTGAGGTATTTTTTTCCCCTTCTGATTTCTCATTTACCCATGGGTTGTTCAATAATGTGTCATTTACATTCCATTTACCTGTAGATTTTCGGAATGTCCTATCTTTGTTAATTTCAATATTCATACCATTGTGGTCAGAAGAGATAGTTGGTATGATTTTAATCTTAAATTTTCTAAGACTTGTTTTGTGTCTTATTACATAATATATCCTGGAAAATATAATGTGTGCAATACAGAAGAATGTTTATTCTGCTACTGTGGATGGAACATTATATGTATATCTAATAAGTCCATTTGATCTAATTCAATTTTAACATTTTGTTGTTGATTTTCTATCTGGATGATCAATTTATTGCAGAAAGTTAAATATCATAGCCCTCTACTATTTATTATTTCTCTCTTCAGATTGGTTAGTATTTGCTTAATATATTTAGATGCTCTGATGTTGGGTGTTTATATATTTATGATTGCTACATTTTATTTTTTATTAAAGTATAGTTAACATAGCATTATATTATTTTCAGGCACACAATATAATTATTCAACTATTCTATACATTACTCAGTGCTCATCATGATAAGTGTACTCTTAATATCCTTTATCTATTTCACCCATACCTCCTGTCTGGAAACCACCAGTTTGTTCTCTATATTGAAGGGTATGTTTTGTTTGTCTCTTTTTTTCTTTGTTTACTATTTTGTTTTCTTTCTTAAATTCCACATACGTCTTCCTGATATATTAGCTCCTTTATTATTATATAATGACTTTGTCTCTTGTTACTGGTTTTGCCTTAAAATCTAATGTGTCTGATATAAGTATAGCTACTTCCACTTTTTTTTTTTTTTTGGTTTCCACTTGTTTGAAACATCTTCTTCCATCCCTTCACTTTGAGCCTATATGTGTCTTTAGAGCTGAAATGAGTAATTAGCATACATTTGGGTCTTTTAAAAAAAACTATTATGCTATCATGTTTTCCTTCTAGTAATTTTGCATCTCCATTTTTTCTTTTTCCTTCTGTCTCTGCCTACTTTTGTAAATTGGTACTTTTCCATGGTGGTATGCTCTGTCTCCCCACTCCCTCATTTTTGCTTCATGAATCTGCTCTAGATTTTTGCTTTGTCATTACCTCTGGGCTTACATTAAGCATCACATAAATAAAACAAGTATTATATTTATAGCAATTTATTTTCACAGTCTCTATCCTTTACTCATCCACTTTTATTTTTTGATGCCACAATCTACCCCTTTTTTATGTTCCATATTGGTTAACAAGTAATAGTAACCATAATTATTTTTTAAAGATTTATTTATGTATTTGAGAATGAGCATGAGTATAGGGTAGGGACAGAGGGAGAGAATCTTTAAGTAGACTCTCCACTGAGCATGGAGCCTAATGCGGGGTTCAATCTGATGGCCCATGAGATTATGACCTGAGTCAAAACCAAGAGTCAGACAACCTACTGAACCACCCAGGTTGTCAGGTATAGTTATTTTTAATTCTCTTTCCCTTTAACTTTTCTACTATAGTCAAGTGGTTAACATTCCATTCTACTGTAGAATCACAGATTTCTAATGTCTTTTGACTATTTTTTACTCACTAATGTGTTGTGTACTTTCATATTTTTCATGCCACTAATTAGCATCTTTTCTTTTCAGCTTGAAGAGCCCTTTCCAGTTTTTTGTAAGACAGGTCTACTTCTTTTCTTTTCAGCTTGAAGAGCCCTTTCCAGTTTTTTGTAAGACAGGTCTACTGGTGGTAAACTCTCTCAGCTTTTGTTTCTCTGATAAAGTCTTTATTTCTCCTGCATATCTGAAGGATAACTTTGCCAGATAAAGTACTCTTTGTTGGTAACTTTTTTGTCTTTCAACACAGTGAATGTCATTCCATTCTTTCCTGACCTGTAGACCTTTTATTGAGAAATCTGCTGATAACCTAATGAATTACTTCCTGTTTTCCCTGGTTCCTTTTGAGATTCTTTATCATTGATTTTTGACAGGTTAATTATAATATGTCTTGGGGAAAGTCTTTTCATATTGAGATAATAGAGGGTTATATTAGCTTCATGGACTTATGTGTCCAAGTTCTTCTCCAGATTTGGGAAATTCTCAGCTATTATTTCTTTTAATAAACACTCTGCCCCCTCTTTCCCTCTTTTCTCTTTCTGAAATCCCAATTATTCTAATATTTTCCTTTCTGATAGAAACTGATAGCTCTCATAGGGTTTCATCACTTTTAAAAATCTTAGTTCTTCTAACTGAATTATTTCTATATTACTATCTTCCAGTTTGCTTATTTCATATAGCCTTCTCTATTACCAGTGCACTCTATTGCATTCTTTTCATTTATCAAATTCTTCAGCTCCAGAATTTCTGTTTGGCTCTATACACACACACATACACGCACACACATTATAAATAATATATATAATTAATATTAACATAATTAAAATTATTATATATAATATATATGGGTTACATGTCTATATAATTTAAATCTCTTTGGTAAAGAACTCCTATTTATTAATTTTATTCTTGAATTTATTCAAATATGGTGTGAGATATCTTTTTTTCAAATGCAATTTTATCTTTTTATTTATTTTCAACAAAAACATAAAAACAAGTATATTGCAAAAATGTACACCTGACATTGCCTGGAGATGAATGGTAGTTTTATAGCACAGTTGTTTTATTTATTTATTTATTTATTTATTTATTTATTTATTTATTTTTGTATATTTTTTATTGGATTTCGATTTGCCAACAGATAGCATAACACCCAGTGCTCATCCTGTCAAGTGCCCCCCTCAGTGCCCGTCACCCAGTCACCCAACTCCCCGCCTACCTCCCTTCCACCACCCCTTGTTCTTTTCTCAGAGTTAGGTGTCTTTCATGTTCTGTCACCCTCACTGATATTTCCCACTCATTTTCTCTCCTTTTCCCTTTATTCCCTTTCACTATTTTTTATATTCCCCAAATGAATTAGACCACATAATGTTTGTTCTTTTCCAATTGACTTATTTCACTCAGCATAACACCCAGTTCCATCCACGTTGAAGCAAATAGTGTGTATTTGTCATTTCTAATGGCTGAGTAATATTCCACTGTGTACATATACCACAGTTTGGCTATTGTGGAATGTTCTGAGATTTCTAATAGTTCATTGGATTTATGTGCAGAAGCTATTTTGAATTCTTTATCAGTTCACAATATTTTGTGCCTTTGAGTTCATTAGTTGGGAGATTATTGTTTTCTTTTTTCAATTCAATATTTCCTTGATTTTTCATGGTGATTGTAGGTTTGTGCTTCTGCTTTCACATTTGAAATAGCAGAAAGCTCCTTAATTGAAGTTGTATGTCTGCTGCTCTTACAATTCAATAGGTTGGCTCTTTGAAACTTTTTTTTTTTGTATTCCAGAAGGTGGTGCTATAGCTCAAGTTTGTACTTTCTCCCTGGCCTAATGACCTAGGCTTATTATCTGAAGACCCTGTTTTTACCAGAGCTTGTTATCACAGATGCACTCTGAAGCACTTAAAAGGAAATGGCAGCAGAGTTGGGAAAGGTGTGGAGTTAGCAGTTGGGGCTTTGATAGTGTCCATAGACCTGGTGGGGACATCTTCAAGTGGGGTGCTCCCACAGGTTTATGGACAGTTCTGGCTAAAGTCCTGAAGCAGACAACAAGAAACATGTTCATTTAACATCCTTTGAAGTTTTTACTGCCTTTTTTCCAGTTTTCCTTTATCCCCCTCCCCTGAGTCCTAGAGGTCCCTGCTCAGCAATCCAGATGCTTGTGAGAGTAGTGGGTTTCTCTAGCTGCAACCTACACAACTAAGGTAGGCAGGGAGTCATTCATTACTTTTGCTTTTCATGTTCTCCTGGGACAGGTTATCACTTCCATCTCCTCTGCTGGAAAGACTGCAGCTACTGCTGTCTAACCCCTGGAAGTATCATTGTAGTGGGGGCAGCTACCTTGACAAGTATTTCCCTCTCTTCTGTATTCAAACTGTTCTCTATCCCATTCCAGTTGCATGCTGGAATCTCTCCTTAGACAGTCTAGACTTCCATCAATTCTCCTGTTCATGAGTTTCTGCTAAGCTTTGCACTCTAGGTTACTACTCCTCATCTTGGTGAGGGGGAATAGGACAGATATGCCTACTCCCTTGGATTTACAATCCTTACCAAGGTATTGTTTGTTTATTTCAGATACACAAGTTGGCTAGAAACTTCCCAGGTTTCCTTATATAATATGCAGAAGACCATTTGTTTGGTTATGGATGTCTAATTAATTAGTTGTTTAAATGAGGGAAAGAAAAGAAGGAGTTATGCCATCATGATGCTAATATCACCAATGATTCTTCTTATCAGATATTATAATTTTGTTCTAAAATATTCATTTACTCCAAGGAGGAGTTAATATGGCACACACATAGGAGGATCCTGGGCTTTCCTCGTTCCTAGAACACAGCTGTATTGTGTCAAGTCATGTGGAACACCCAGAAAATTGATCTGAAGTTTGGAAGAAGGTTCTCCATGGTTGGAAAGAAACAGCATGGCATGTGTGGGGTGCATGGAAGTGAATTAGGAGAGAGAAAAGCTGTTGTGCTGCTGGGGAGAGGGAACTTTTCTGTGGGGAGAGAAAAAGGAGGGGGAGGTTAAGGGTGTGCAGCATTGCAATCGCACAAGAAGCAAACCTTTCAGACCACGGACTGGGGTTGGGGGGAGCTGAGTGGCACAGGTTTTTTCCAAACAGTAACTAGAACTCAAGCTTCTCAGGTTTGGAAGGGCATCACTTTCGCTGGAGCTGAGCTATATAGCATGTGTACCTGGAGAAGAGTGCTCTAGTCAGGGAGCAAGCACAAAGTGGTGTAGGTCTCTCTGGGGTCACACTGGAAGAGATCATTCCCCTTCTTGGAGTACATTTGAAAGAGGCTATATTGCCTCTTCAAAGACAAAGGATCTTGCAGTTTTCAGCAAATGGTCTTTCACAGGCAGGGGACAAAGGCATGGGCAGAGGGTGGATAACCTGGTCACTGCTGTTAATGATGATATACCACAGATTCTATGCACAGAACAGGCAGGGGACTGTTTTTATGGGACAAAAGGCAGTAGTCAGAGCCACAGCAAGCCTCTAATACAGAGGAAGGAGTGGAGCCAAGCAATGCCAGCTCCTTTAAGATTTGGAGTCTTGAACACCAGCCACACACCAAAGATAAAATGCAGGAGATTTAGAGTTTTGAATCCCAATTTCACCAAAAATAAAATACAGGAGAGCTGGTCATTGGGTACACTGAGGGCCTCTGCTTTTCTGTGAATAGCAGAGGGTGTGAGATCCCCTGTTCAGGAATCAAAAGAGTGGGGTGTCACCATTTTATCTGCACTGTTACTTTATTGTACATCAGAGAGCAACACAGCTGCCCCCAGTGGAGGTGGGAGGCTTTTACATCAAACCCCACCACACTGTGCATGGCAAGTGCTTTTTTTACTGGGCAGGATTGACTCTGAGCCACCATAGCAGGCCTCTCTCCAAGAAGAGCAAAACAGGTAGCTTGCCACATGCACCAGTCTACTGATCATACAGTGCTTCAAAGTGTCCCCTTCAGTACTGGGGGAAATAGGACCAGACTGTGTGTTTTTTTTTTTTTTTCATATTCTTTCTTTTTCTTGTGTAATCAGGGTTATAGTTTTTTGTTTGTTAGGTTTCTTTTTTCATTTCCTTTTCTTTCTTTCTCTTTCTTTCTTTCTTTCTTTCGATCAGGCTTCTTTTTTCTTTTCTTTTTAATTATTTTCCTTTCCTTTTTCTTTGGAATCAGGCTTATAGTTTTTGTGATTGTTTGTTTTCTTTTTCATTCCCTTTCTTATATCTTTTGTTTGGAACAGGCTTTTTTGTCTCTCTCTTTTTTTTTCTTTTACTTTCTGTCTCTTTTTCCCAGGCTTTATTCAACAAACAAATCAAAGCACACCTACATAAAGCTCCAAGTACTTCCCACTGCAAACAAGGAGGCACTCTGCAGAGGCCTGACCAGTGGAAAATAGCAGGCAAAACATAACAGCAGAGTGCACACAGCATACACCAGGAACACTTCCTAAAGTGCCAGGCCCTGGACAGTGTATGACCTCTTTTTAAAATAGCATTATTCTGAAGTGCAGGAAATGTAACAAGCCTTCATAACACAGAAAAGATAGAAACTTTGCCAAAATGCCAAGATGGAGGAATTCTCCCGAAAGGAAAGGTCAGGAAGACATCACAGCCAGGGACTTGCTAAAAACAGACACAAGCAATATATCTAACAAGAACTTAGATCAATAGTCATGGACTGCTAGCTAGGAATGAAAAAAACATAGAGACACCAGAGAAACACTTGCTGCAAAGATAAAAGACCTAGAAAATTGTCAGGCTAAGTTTAAAACTTCTATAAAACTGATGCAAAACTAATTGGATATAAAAAACAATGATGATTGGAGAAGAGGAAAGAATAGGTGATATAGAAGATAAAATTATGAAAATTTATGGAGCTGAAAAGAAGAGGGAAAGAAAACTATTGGATCATGAATATAAATGTAGGGAACTCAGCATTTCCACAAAGCACAGTAATATCTATATCATAGCACTCGCAGAATAAGAAGAGCAAGAAAAAGGGGCAGAAAGTTTAATTGGACAAATTATATTTGAGAACCTCCCTAATCTGAGGAAAGACACAGGCATTCAAATCCAAGAGGCACAGAGAACTCCTCTCAAAACATACAAACAAACAAACAAACAGATCAAAGCCATGACATATAATGAAACTTGCAAAATACAAAGATAGAATTCTGAAAATTTCTATGGAAAAATGACCTTAACCTACAAGTGTAGACACATGAGGATAGCAGCAGACCTGTCTACAGACATCAGGAAGGCCAGAAAAGACTGGCATGATATGAGGAAAATATGCAGCCAAGAATACTTTATCTAGCAAGACTGCTATTCAGAATAGAAGGAAGGATAGTTTCCAAGTCAAGAAAAAAATTAAAGGAATTTATGAACACTAAACCAGCTATGCAAGAAATATTAAAGGGGACCCATTGAGCTAGAAAGAGAGACCAAAACCAACAAAGACTAGAAAGGAACAGAGAAAATCTACAAGAATAGCAACTTTAGGGGGATCCTTGGGTGGCTCAGCGGTTTAGCACTTACCTTTGGCCCAAGGCATGATCCTGGATTCCCGGGATCGAGTCCCACATCAGGATCCCTGCATGAAGCCTGCTTCTCCCTCTGCCTATGTCTCTGCCTGTGTGTGTGTGTGTGTGTGTGTGTGTGTGTCCCGTGAATTAATAGATAAAATATTTAAAACAAAGAATAACAACTTTACACGTAATACAATATCACTAAATTCAAATGTTTCAATAATTACTCTGAAATAAGAAGACTATATGCTTCAATAAAAAGACGGAGCATCATAATGGATTAATAAACAAGATCAATTGATATGCTGCTTATGAAACTCATTTTATATCCAAAGAAACTTCCAGAATCAAAGCGAGGGGGGTAGAGAATCATTTTTCATGCCAATCGACATCAAAAGAAAGCTGGAGTAGCCAAACTTATATCAGATAACCTAGATTTTAAACCAAAGACGTAATAAGAGATGAAGAAGGACACTATATCATAATAAAGAGGTCTATCTGATAAGAACTAAGAATTATAAATATCTATGCCCCCAATTTGGGGGGTACCCAAATATATATTTCAATTGATAACAAACCTAAAGAAACTCATTGGAAATAATACAATAATAGTATGAGACTTAAACACCCCACTCACAATAATGAGTAGATCATCTAAGCAGAAGATCAAGAAGGAAACAAGAGCTTTGAATGACACGCTGGACCAGATGGACTTCACAGATATATTCAGAGAATTTCATCCTAAAGCAACTGAATAAACATTCTTTTTGAGTACATATGGAACATGCTCCACAGTAGATCACATACTGGGTCACAAGTTAGGCCTCAACCAGAACAAAAAGATTGGGATGATACCATGCATATTTTCAGACCACAATATTATGAAATTTAAGTCAACCACTAGAAAATATTTGGCAGGACCACAAATACATGGATGTTAAAGAACATCTTACTAAAAAAAATGAATGGGTCAACCAGAAAATTAAAGAAGAATTAAATAAGTACATGGGGGCAGCCCAGGTGGCTCAGTGGTTTAGTGCCACCTTCAGTCCAGGGCGTGATCCTGAAAATCTGGGATTGAGTCCCACATTGGGCTCTTTGCATGGAGCCTACTTCTCCCTCTGCCTGTCTTTCTGCCTCTCTCTCTCGCTCTGTCTCTCTCTCTGTGTGTCTTTATGAATAAATAAATAAAATCTTAAATACATACATACATACATACATGGAAGCAAATGAATATGAAAACATGACAGTTAAAAAACTTTGGGGTTCAACAAAGGCCACCCTAAGAGGGAAGTGTATAGCAAGACAGGTCTTCCTCAAAAAGGAAGAAAAGTCTCCAATACACAGCCACCTTACACCTAAAGGAGCTGGAGAAAGAACAGCAAATAAAGCCTAAATCCAACAGGAGAAGGGAAATAATATAGATTACAGCACAAGTCAATGACATAGAAATAAAAAGAAACAGTAGAACAGGTCAGTGAAACTAGCAGCTGGTACTCTGAAAGAATTAACAAATATAATAGACCCCTAGCTGGACTTACCAAAAAGAAAATAGAAGGGATATGAATAAATAAAATCACTAATGAGAGAGGAGAGATCACAACCAACACCAAAGAAACACCAACGATTATATGAGAGTGTTAAGGAAATTATATGTCAACATGGCAAACATGAAATGGAAAAATTCTTAGGAACATATAAACTACCCAAAGTTAAACAGGAAGATTTAGAAAATCTGAACAGACACATAATCAGCAGAAATGAATCAGTAATGAAAATCTCTCAACAGGGACGCCTGGGTGGCTCAGCAGTTGAGTATCTGCCTTTGGCTTAGGGCGTGATCCCAGCGTCAGTGATAGAGTCCCACATTGGGCTCGCTGCATGAAGCCTGCTTCTCCCTCTGCCTGTGTCTCTGCCTCTCTATGTGTGTGTTTTTCATAATAAATAAATAAAATCTTTAAAAAACAAGAATATCTCTCAACAAACAAAAGTCCAGGGCCAGACGGCTTCCCAAGGGGAATTCTACCAAATATTTCAAGAAGAGTTAAAACCTGTTCTTCTCAAACTGTTCCAAAAAATAGAAATGGAAAGACAATTTCCAAACTCATTCTACAAGGCCAGCATTAATTTGATACCAAAACAAAAGACTCCATTAAAAAGGAGAATTTCAGGCCAATATCCCTGATGAACATGGATGCAAAAAATTCTCAAGATACCAGTGAATTGAAACCAACAGTACATTAAAAGAATTATTTACCATGATCAAGTGGAATTCATTCCTGAGCTGCAAGTGTGGTTCAGTATTTACAAATCAATCAATGTTTAAGCCACATTAATAAAAGAAAGAATAGGAACAATATGATCCTCTCAATAGATGCAGAAAAAGCATTTGACAGAGTACAGCATCATTTCTTGATAGAAAACAAATACAAAAACAAACAACAACAAAACCCACAAAAACTTTAAAAGTACAGATAGAAGGATCATAACTCAGCATCATAAAGACCATATACAAAGACCCATAGCTAATATTATCCTCAATAGGGAAAAACTGAAAGCTTTTCCCCTAAGGTCAAGAACACGACAGGGATATCCACTTTCACCACTGTTGTTCAACATAGTACTGGCAGTCCTAGCTTCAGCAATCACAGAGCAAAAAGAAATAAAAGGCATCCAAATTAGCAAGGAAAAAGTCAAGCTTTCACTGCAGAGTATGTGATACTCTATGTGGAAAACCCAAAATACTCCACCAAGAAATTGCTAGGATTGATAGAAGAATTCAGCAAATTCACAGGATAAAAAATCAATGCACAGAAGGCTGATGAATTTCTATACACCAATAATGAAGCAGCAGAAAGAGAAATCAAGGAATTGATTCCTTTTAAAATTTCAGCAAAACCCATAAGGCACCTAGGAATAAACCTAACAATCCAATTTACAATTTCATCAAAAAAAAATAAGATAACTAGGAATAAACTTAAGGAGGTGAAAGATTTGTACTCTGAAAACCATAAAACAATGATGAAAGAAATTGAAGATGACACAAACAAATGGAAATACATTTCATGCTCATGGATTGGAAGAACAAATATTAAAATGTCCATACTACAGATTTATTGCGATCTACAGAATTAATGCAATACTTACCAAAATACCGACAGCACTTTTCACAAACTATCCTAAAATGTATATGGAACCACAAAAGACCCCAAATAGCCGAAGCAACACTGAAAATGAAAAACAAAACTGAAGAAATCACAATCCCAGATATCAAGTTATACTACAAAGCTGAAGTAATCAAAACACTATGGTACTAGCATAAAAACAGACACATAGATTGATGGAACAGAATATAAAGCCCAGAACTAAACCCACACCTATATTGCCAATTAAGCTTCAAAAAAGGAGGCAAGAATACAGAATGGGGAAAAGATAGTCTCTTCTATAAATAGTGCTGGAAAACTGGACAGCTACATGCAAAAGAATGAAAATGTGTCATTTTCTTACACCGTACAAAAAAAATAAAATGGATTAAAGACCTAAATGTGAGACCTGAAACCACAAAGATCCTAGAAGGGAGCACAGGCAGTAAGGTCTCTGACATCAGCCATAACAACTTCTTTCTAGATATGTCTCATGAATCATGGGAAACAAAACTAAAAATTAGCTATTGGGACTACATCAAAATAAAAAACTTCTGCACAGCAAATGAAACAATCAGCAAAACTAAAAGGCCACCTACAGAATATAAGATACTTGCAAATGACAGATCCAAAAAGTATCCAACCTCTATAAAGAACTGATACGACTCAATGTCAAAAAAATCCCTACCAAATTATATAGTTAACAAATGGGCAGAAGACATGAAGACATGTCTTCTCCAAAGAAGACATCCAGATGGCCAACAGACACTTGGAAAGACACTCAACATTACTCATCATCAGGGAAATGCAAATCAAAACCACAGTCTGTCAGAATGGCTAATACCAAAAAGATGAGAAATAAAAAGTGTTGGCAAGGATGTGGAGAAAAAGGAACACTCATGCCCTGGGTTGGTGCAAATGCAAACTGGTGTAGCCACTATGGAAATCAGTAGGGACATTCCTCAAAATATTAAAAATAAAAATACCATATAATCCATTAATTCTATTACTGGGTATTTACCCAAAGAACATGAAAACACTAATTTGAAAAGACATGTGCACCCCTATGTTTATCACAGCATTATTTACAATAGCCAAATTATGGAAGCAGCCCACATGTCCACTGATAGATGAAAGATTAAGAAGATGTGGTGTACACACACACACACACACACACACACACACACAATGGAATATGACTGAGCCATAAAAAAGAATGAAATCTTGCCACTTGCAACATGAATAGATTCAGAGGATATTATGCTAAGCAAAATAAGCCAATCAGAGAAAGTCAAATACCATATGATCTCACTCATATGTGGAATCTAAGAAACAAAGCAAGCAAACAAAAGAAAAACAAACCAAGAAACAGACTCTGTACTCTCAAAACACTTATGAAAGAAATTGAAGAAGATACAAAAAATGGCAAAACATTCCATTAATTGATTTGAAGAATAAATACTGTTAAATAGTCTATGCCACCCAAAGCAATCTATACATTCAATGCAATCTCTATCAAAATAACACCAGTATTTTTCACAGAGGTAGAAGAAACACTTCTGAAATGTGCATGAAACTGTAAAAGACCCCGATTAGCCAAAGTAATGTTGAAAAAGAATACCAAAGCTGGAGGCATCACAATTCTGGACTTCAAGCTATATTACAAAGCTGTAATCATCAAGATAGTATGGTACTGGCACAAATATAGACACGTAGGTCAATGGAACAGAATGAGAACCCAGAAATGGACTTTCAATTCTATGATCCACTAATCTTTGACAAAGCAGGAAAGAATATACAGTGGTAAAAAGAGTCTCTTCAACAAATAATGTTGAGAAAGCTGGACATCAACAAGCAGAAGACTGAAACTGGACTACTTATTACTGTAAATAAGTACACAGAAATACACAGAATAAGTTCTGAATAATAAGAATAATAATACACAGAAATAAGTTCAAAATGTATCAAAGAACTAAATGTGAGACAGGAATTGATCAAAATCTTAGAGGAGAACACAGGCAGCAACCTTTTTGACTTTGGCTGTAACAACTTCTTACTAGAGACATCTCCAGAGGCAAGGGAAACAAAAACAAAAATGAACTATTGGGACTTCATCAAGATAAAAAGCCAAAATGCAACCTAGAGAATGGGAGAAGGTATTTGCAAATGACATATCAGAGAAAGGGCTAGTATCCAAGATTTATAAAGAATTTATCAAATTCAACACCCCAAAAAACCAAAAAATCCAGTCAAGAAGTGAGCAGAAGACATGAATAGACATTTCTCCAAAGAAGACATATAAATGGCTAACAGACACATGAAAAGCACTCAACATCCCTCATCATGAGGGGAATACAAATCAAAACTGCAATAAAAAAACTGCAATGAGATACCACCTCACACCAGTCAAAATGGCTAAAATTAACCAGTCAGGAAACAACAGATGTTGGGAAGGATGCAGAGAAAGGGGAACGCTCTTGCAATGTTGGTGGGAATGCAAACTTGTGCAGGCACTCTGGAAAACAGTGTGCAGGTTCCTCAAAAAGTTAAAAATAGAACTACCTTACAATCTGCAATTGCACCACCAGGTATTTATGCAAAGGACATAAAAATAGTGATTCGAAGGGGCACACGCACCTCAATATTTATGGTAATGCCCACAGTAGCCAAAATATGGAAAGAGCCCAGGTGTCCATTGATTGCTGAATGGATAAAGATGTGTATATATACATACATACATATATATATACACATACATATATATACATACATATACATACATATGTATGTATACACACATATGTATATATAATGGAATATTACTCAGCCTTTAAAAAGAATGAAATCTTGCCATTTTCAATGATGTGAATGGAACTACAGTGTATTATGCTAAGCAAAATAAGTCAGTCAGAGAAAGAAAAATATTGTAAGATTTCACTGGTATGTGGAATTTAAGAAATAAAAGTCATAAACATAGGGCAAGGGAAGGAAAAATAAAGTAAGGTAAAATGGAGAAGGAGGCAAACTATAACAGACTATTAACTAGAGGGAACAAACAGGGTTGCTGGAGGGGAGGTTAGTGGGGAATTGGGTAATGCAGTGGTGGGCATTATGGAGGGTACTTGATGTAATGAATACTGGGTGTTATATGCAACTTAGTGATGAATCACTAAATTCTACCCCTGAAACTAATAATACACTATATGTTAACTAACCTTAAAGTTAGTTTATTTAAAGTTTCAATAAAATCTTAAAAGAAAATCTTTAAAAATGTCTTAAGAAACAAAAATCTTCATTTACTCCATTTTATACTTTCCATTTATTTATTGATAATATTTCTTTTTCTGTTAACTTCAAAGTTTTCATCTGTACTTCATAAGGGTATGGTTATAATAGTTGCTTTAATGTCTGATTGATAATTCTACATCTGGATCATCTTATAGGTGTCATCTATGGATTGTCTTTTTCCTTGAGAATTAGTCACATGTTCCCAATTCTTTGTATGTTGAATAATTTCAGGTTGTATTCTGCACATTTTCAATATTACGTCATAAGGCTCTGGGTCTTGTTAAAATTCTCTTGGTATATTGATTTCTTTCTTTGTTTTAGCAGAAGTTCAATCTGGGTAGGTTCAGACTAAAAACTCTTTCCTGTGGTTTTTCTTTTTCTGATTATTCCAATGTCAGCTAATTTTTTTATTTTTTTTAATTTATTTATTCATGAGAGACACAGAGAGAGAGAAAGAGAGAGGCAGAGACACAGGCAGAGGGAGAAGCAGGCTCCACACAGGGAGCCTGACGTGGGACTCGATCCCTGGTCTCCAGGATCACACCCTGGGCTGCAGGCGGCGCTAACCCGTTGAACCACCTGGGCTGCTCTAATGTCAGCTAATTTTAAAAAGACTTTCTTACACTGATTTTGGTCTATCCTATCCTTGTTCCACTTAGCAATTAGGGAGTTAGGTGGTGGCTCCTATCAGTAGTAAAAGACTTTGCTATGTTGCTTTGAGTCTCTCCCTCACATACACAACTTAGGTGTGCACTTGGGAATTTTGTTAATTCATACACCAAGTTAGGGGAACACCTAACCAGATTTCTCTTTTTTAGTGATTTCTCTCACACTGTCTTGGTCCTAGGAGACTTTCCCCTATACTCTAGTTAGAAAGATATGTTTCGGGGATCCCTGGCTTGGCGCAATGGTTTGGCGCCTGCCTTTGGCCCAGGGCGGGATCCTGGAGACTCCGGATAGAGTCCCACGTCGGGCTCCCGGTGCATGGAGCCTGCTTCTCCCTCTGCCTGTGTCTCTGCCTCTCTCTCTCTCTCTCTCTCTGTGTGACTATCATAAATAAATAAAAATTTAAAAAAAATTGAAGAAAGATATGTTTCCTCTCAAATATTTAGCCACTTGATGCTATGTAGTTATGTACATCTGAGGCCATTCTCAGAGGGAATCAGTGAGAGAAAAAAGATGTACAAACAATATAAGAGAAAATTATATATACTTCTTTGAACAACAGGACCCCTTTTCCTCTTTGAGAAATACAGATTTTCTCTTGTTGTTTAGATAAATGTACCACTGCTGCTGCAGTAGAGCTGCGTGACTGAGGCCACTTCAAGATGGGGCCTAGAGAAAAAAAAGAGAAAAAATAAATGCAAATAAAGATTACTCCAACATTCATTGGCAAGAATGGTCTTTATTCCCAATATTCTTACTAGCAAGACAGGGTTTCTCTCAGAGTTTTCACTATCCCTGCCTGTTGTGCAGTTCTGCACTAGAACTGCCCTAGAGTCAAAGCCAAGAAACAAAAAATGGGGGACAATCCCAATAAACTCATTCCCATAAGAATTATTCTTTAAGTTTTGATTTCCTACTGAATCTGCTTACTATTGTTAAATTTTCAGAATCCTCAAATAGTTGCTTTTGTATTTTTGTCAAGAGATTACAGTTGAAATCAGTGAGTGGGATAGACTATGGTTGGCCCATCAAAAATTGTCCTAGAATTATTTTTTAGTTGAAATTTCAATTGGTATAATTGTAGGTAAACCTACAATTACACAGAATAGTACAGAGAAATATCTTCTGCATTTTGCCTAGGTTCCTCCAATGGCAACATTTGCAAAACTACAGTATATTATTTGAACAAAAATACTGACTTTGATATAATCCATAAATCTTACTCAAATTTCCCCAGGTTTTTACTCATTTGTTCATATCTGTGGGTGTATATTAAGGTTTATAAAATTTTATCACTTGTGAAGATTCCTGCACCTGCACCACAGTCCAGTTACTGATCCAGTTCTAAGGATCCATTATATTGCCATTCTATAGCTACACCTACCATCTTATATCTCTTTTCCACTTCTAACCCCTGGAAACCAATAATCTTTCCCACACATGTAATTTTATTATTTAAAAAATAAATAAGTCATGTATAAATGAATCATACAGTATGTAACCATTTGTGACTGGCTCTTTTTTCTCACTCAGCATAATTCCTTAGATATTCATCGAAGTGGTTGCATTCATCAGTAATTTGTTACTTCTTACTACAGAGTAGTACTGCATACTATACATTTATAATGGATCCTTTTAAAATATTTATTTGAGAGAGAGAGAGGAGAGAAGAGGAGGGGAGGCTTGGGCAGAGGGAGAAGGAGAGAGAATCCAAGCAGACTCTGAGTGCTGAGCCTGATGCAGGGCTTGATCTCATGAACCCAAGATCATGATGTGAGCCAAAACCAAAAGTCAGACACTCAACTGATTTTGCCAAAGGGGGGACTTAGGCACTCCTATTGTGGATTCTATTTTTTAAAGCTTGTATTTATTTGAGAGAGAGAGAGAAAGTGAGAGAGCACAAGCAGGGGTGGGGCAGCAGAGGGAGAGGGAGAAGCAGGCTCCCTGCTAAGGAGGGATCCCAACACGGGGTTCAATTCTAAGACCCTGAAATAATGACCTGAGCTGAGGGCAGAGTCTTAACCGACTGAGCTACCCAGGTGCCTCCTTTCATGGATTCTTTTTAAAAATTTTAATTCCAGGGTGGTTAACATATAGTGTTATATTAGTTTCTGGTGTACAATATAGAAATTCAACAATATCATATATTAATTACTCAGTACTCATCAAGATAAGTGTACTTTTTTCTTTATTTTTTAAAAAATTTAATTCCAATATAGTTAATATAGTGTTTTATTAGTTCCAGGTGTACAATATAGTAATTAACAATTCCATACATCACCCAATGTTCAGCCTGACAAGTGTCCTCCTTAATCCCCACCCATCTATTTCACCCATTCCCTCTGGCAGCCATCAATTTGTTCTCAATAGTTAAGCATCTATTTCTTGGTTTCTTTCACTGTCTTTTCCCCTTTTGTTCGTCTGTTTTGTTTATTAAATTACACATATGAGTGAAATCGCATAGTATTGTCTTTCTCTGACTTATTTTGCTTAGCATTATACTCTCTAATTCCATCCATGTCCTTGCAAATGGCAAGATTTCATTTTTTTATGGCTTAGCAGTATTCCCTTAAATGGAGTATCACGTACATATATGCCATATATACCATATATTCTTTATCCATTCATCTATCAATGAATACTTGGACTGCTTCCATAATTTGGCAATTATAAATAGTGCTGCCATAAACATAGGAGTGTATCCCTGTGAATTAGTGTTTTTGTATTTGGGGGGTAAATACCAGTGGTGTGATTATTGGATCTTAGGGTAGTAGTTCTATTGTTGAGAAACCTTTATCATATTTTCTACAGTGGCTGCACCAGCTCACATTCCCATCAACAGTGCCAGAGGGTTCCCCTTTCTCCACATCCTTACCAACACCTGGTGTTGATTTTAGCCATTCTGACAGATCTGTAATATAACATATCTCTAATTACATATCTCATTGTAATTTTGATTTGCATTCCCCTGATGGTAAATGATGATGAGTATCTTTGCATGTGCCTGTTGGTCATATGGATGTCTTCTTTCAGAAATATCTGTTCATTACTGCTGGCCATTTTTAAATTGGATTATTTGTTTTGGGGTTTTGCTTCGTGTAAGTTCTTTATATATTTTGGATGCTAACCCTTTTATGAGATATGTTACTTGTAAATATATTCTCCCATTCAGTAAGTTGTCTTTTACTTTTGTTTATTGTTTCCTTTGCTGAGCAAAAGCTTTTTATTTTGATGCAGTCCCAATAGCTTATATTTTTACTTTTATTTCTCTTCCCCCAAGAGACATATCTAGAAAAAATGTTGCTGTGGCCATGAGTAATGGATTTTTATGGTTTCCGATCTCCTATTTAGGTCTCTAATCCATTCTTAATTTATTTTTGTGTGTGGTCTAAAAATCATAAAAATGAGAGAGAGAGAGAAGCAACAGTCTTTTAATTGAATAATTAGAATTGTTCTCTATAGAACAATCTGATAGTTACCAGAGAGGAGGGGAGTGGGAAAATGAGTTAAATAGGTGATGGAAATTAAGGAGTGTACTTATTGTGATAAGCACAGGGTCATGTATTGAATTGCTGAATTACTATATTGTACACCTGCAACTAATATACCACTGTATGTTAAGTAACTGGAATTAAAAGAAAAACTTAAGAAAAAATAATGAAAGTGGTCCAGTTTCAATCTTTTGCATGTAGCTGTCTAGATTTCCCAACACCATTTGTTGAAGAGAATTTTCCCATTGCATAGTCTTGCCAACTTTGTCAAACACTGACTATAAAATAGTAAGTTTATATCTGGGTTTTCCACTCTGTTCTATTGATCTGTGTATCTATTTTTGTGCCAGTATTAACTTGTTTTGATTACTACACCTTTGTAATATAACTTGAAGTCTGGGAGTGTGATACCTCCAGTTTTCTTTTCCTTTTTCAAGATTACTTTAGATAATTGCAATCTTTTGTGGTTCAATACAAATTTTAGGGCTGTTTGTTCTAGTTCTGGGGAAAATGCTGTTGATACTTTGACAGGGATTGCATTAAATATATAGATTGCTTTGGGTAGTATAGACATTTTTTAAAGATTATTTATTTATTTATTCATAGAGATAGAGAGAGAGGGGAGAGAGAGAGAGAGAGAGAGAGAGAGAGTGTTGATTGTTCCTGACATTTGAGGAAATTTCTCAATTTTTTTCCCATTGAGTATGATGTTACTTATGAGTTTTTCATGTATGTCCTTTATTTTGTTATGTCCCCCCAAACCTATTTTGTTGAGGGATTTTGTCATGAATGACTGTTGTACTTCATCAAATGAATTTTGTGTATCTATTGAAATGATCATATGGTTTTAATCTTTGCTTATTGATGTGATGTATCACATTTATTGATTTGTGAATACAATACTACCTTGTGTGCTGGGAGTAAATCACACTTGATCATGGTCAATGATTATTTAATGTATTGTTGGATTTGGTTTGCTAGTATTTTATGGAGGATTTTTGCATCTGCATTCATTAGATATATTGGCCTGTAGTTCTCTCTCTCTCTCTCTCTCTCTCTCTCTCTCTCCTTCTAGTGTCTATATTTTGTTTTGATATCAGGGTAATGTCAGTCTTGTAAAAGAAATTTGGAAGTTTCCCTATCTATTTTTTTGTAAAAGTTTGAGAAGAATAGATATTAATTCTCCTTTAAATGTTTGGTATAATTTACCTGTAGAGCTGTCTGGCCTTGGAGTTTGTTTGTTGGTAATATTTTTATTACTGATTCAATTTCTTTGCTGGTAATTCGTCAGGTCAATTTTTCTATTCCTTCCTGTTTCTGTTGGTAGTTTTTATGTTTCTAAGAATTAATCCATTTCTTCTATATTGTCCAATTTGTTGGCATATAGTTTTAAATAATATTCTTTTTATAATTATATTTCTATGGTGTTGGTTATTATTTCTACTCTCCCCTTTGTATTTTTTTTTTTTTTGTAGGTAAGTCAGGCTAGAAGTTGATTGATTTCATTGATTTATTCAAAGAATGAGCTCCTGGTTTCATTTATCTGTTCTATTGTGTTTTTAGTTTCTATGTCATTAATTTCTGCTCAAATATTTATTATTTCTTTCCATTTCCTGGTTTTGACTTTTATTTCTTTTTCTTTTTATACCTTCTCTAGGTGTTAGTTTAGATTACTTATTTGAGATTTTTCATGCTTCTTGAGGTAGACTTGTATCACTAAAACTTCCCTCTTAGAAAAGATTTTGCTGTATCCCAAAGACTTTGAGCCATTGTGTTTTCATTTTCATTTGTTTCTATGAGTTTTTTAATTGTTATTTCCTGGTTGACCGATTATTTGTTCATTAGCATGTTATTTAATCTCCATGTAATCACCAAAAATCTGGTCTTTCCAGATTTTTTCTTGTGGTTGACTTCTAATTCCACAGCACTGTACTCAGAAAAGAAACATGGTATGACTTCAATATTTTTGTATTTGCTGAGGCTTGTTTTATGGCCTAATATGTGATCTATTCTGGAGAATGTTTCATATTCATTTGGAAAGAAAGTGTATTCTGCTGTTTTAAGATGGAATGTTCTAAATATCTGTTAAATCCATCTGATTTAGTATGTCATTCAAAGCCATTATTTCCTTGTTGATTTTCTGTTTAGATGATCTGTCCATTGATATGAGTGGGGTGTTAAAGACTCCTGCTACTATTGTATTATTATCAATTAGTTTCTTTATTATTGTTATTAACTGTTTTATGTATTTGGGTGCTCCCATGATGGATGCATAAATATTTATATTTGTTATATCTTCTTGTTGGATTGTCCCTTTCATTATGTAAATAGTGCCCATCTTTCTCTATCATTACAATCCTTGTTTTAAAGTCTATTTTGTCCAATATAAGAATTGCTACTCCAGCTTTCATTTGACATCCATTTGTATGATAGATATTTCTCCATCCCTCAATTTCCATCTGAAGGTGTCTGCATGTCTATATTGAGTCTCTTGTAGTCATCATGGAGATAGTTCTTGCTTTTTTTTAAAAAAGATTTTGTTCATTTAGTCATAGACACACACACACACACACACACACACACACAGAAGCAGAGACACAGGCAGAGGGAGAAGCAGGCTCCATGCAGGGAGCCCGATGTGGGACTCGATCCCGGGTCTCCAGGATCATACCCGGGCTGCAAGCGGCGCTAAACCACTGAGCCACTGGGGCTGCCCTAGTTCTTGTTTTTTTAACCATTGTATCACCCTATGTCTTTTTATCAGAGCATTTCTTCCATTTACACTAAATAATTATTGATAGATATGTATTTATTGTGATATTATTACTTGTCTTGTTTATTAATACTTTCTCTGATCCTTTCTTGTTTTTTTTTTCTTTTTCATGGTTTGCTAGTTTTATTGATATACTTGGACTTCTTCCTCTTTATTCTTTGTATATTTATCAATGGTTTTTGTTGTGTGGTTACCATTAGGTTTGTAAATTCTTTACTTCTCTGCCCACCACATTTTAGATATATGGTGTCATATTTTACATCCTTTCATCTTGTGAGTTCTTTACTAATTTTTTTACAGATACATTTTACTGATTTTGTGTTTCCTACCTTCAAAATATCACTTTTGATCTTTCCTTTCCACTCCCAGAGTTCCCTTTAATATTTCTTGCAAGGCTTATTTATTGGTCATGAACTGCTATAGCTTTTGTTTGTCTGGAAAACTCTTCATCTCTCCTTCTATCCTAAATGATAGCCTTGCTGGACAGAGTATCCTTGGCTCCAGATTTTTCACATTCAGCACTTTGAATATATTATCCCAGTCCCTTCTGACTTGGAAAGTTTCTGCTGAAAAACCCATTGATAGCCTTTTGGAGTTTCCTTTGTATGAAACTGTCTTATTTTGTATTGCTGCCTTCAAGATATTTTCTTTATTGCTATATTTTACCATTTTAATTAAAATATGGATTGGTGTGTGATCTGACTGTTGATTTTGGTGGGGTTCCTAGGTGCCTCCTGGATATGTATATCTGTTCCTTTTTTGCATATATTTTTTATTGGAGTTTGATATGCCAACATATAGCATAACACCCAATGCCCATCCCCTCAGTGCCTGTTACCCAGTCACCCCAACCCCCCGGCCACCTCCCTTTCCACTACCCCTTGTTCGTTTCTCAGAGTTAGGTGTCTCTCATGTTCTGTCACCCTCACTAATATTTCCCACTCATTTTCTCTCCTTTCCCTTTTATTCCCTTTCACTATTTTTTATATTCCCTAAATGAATGAAACCATATAATGTTTGTCCTTCTCCGATTGACTTACTTCACTCAGTATAATACCCTCCAGTTCCATCCATGTTGAAGCAATGATGGGTATTTGTCGTTTCTAATGGCTGAGTAATATTCCATTGTATACATAAACCACATCTTTATCCATTCATCTTTTGATGGACACCGAGGCTCCTTCCACAGTTTGGCTATTGTGTACATTGCTGCTATAAACATTGGGGTGCAGGTGTCCTGCCATTTCACTGCATCTGTATCTTTGGGGTAAATCCCCAGCAGTGCAATTGCTGTTCCTTTACTCAGATTAGGGAAATTTCTGCTATTCTTTCTTCAAGTAAATTTTCTATAAACTTTTTTCTCCTTCTTTTGGGACATACAAATGTTATTACGTTTGATGAAGTCACTGAGTTCCACAAATCTACTTTCACTTTGTATATTCCCTTTTCCTCTTTTGTTCAGAATGATTACTTTCTATTACTGTCGTCTATGTCATTAATTCATTTCTCTACTTCTTCCAGTCTGCTGTTCATCCCAGTGAGTGTGTATCTTATTTCAATTACTGTATCCTTTGTCTCTGATGTGTTATTCCTTATCTCTGTGTTAAGGTTCTCACTGATGCCTTCCACTCTTTCTCAAGTCCAATGAGTATCTTCACGATCATTTCTTTAAATTCTATTCAGGCAAGTTAGTAATATCTCTTTCACTTAGATTTCTGGCTGTGGCCTTGTCCTGTTTTTTAATTTGGGGAAAATTCCCCTGTCTTCTCATTTTGACTAAGTGTCTGTGCCTGTGATTATGGGTTAGGAAAGTCAACTACATATGAAGAAGAGGTCCTATAATGCCTTTCTATATAGCGTCCCTTGTTCCCCTGGGCTTGGGTCTTCAAGGAATATCTCCAATATGTGCTGCATGTCCTCTGGTGTTGTATTTTGGCTGCTTTATCCTTCAGGCCAGTTGTCTGCAGTGCCTCTCTGCCTATTGTGGCCAGTGTTTTGTCACTGGCCAGAATTGAATGTGGTCAGCTTTAACTCAGTGTGTTCTTGTCTGCTTGTGAAATGAGACCTGTTGCCACTGATGCTGGAACCAAGGCTCTGCACAACTCCCAGTTCAAGATATGCAGTGTTGGCAGAGGTTTGTTATGATCTTCTGGGAGAGGGGGCCTGCCTCAATGAGACTGAGGCAAGTGTGACTGGAAAGGGGAGTTCCACTTGAATGCAGGGAATCAGAGCTTGTAAGTAAGTTAGGTAACAAATGTTGGTGCATGCTGTACTGGTTCCCACAGGTTGTGCTGTGTATATGCTGAGGGATAGGAGAGGAAATAGGTGCTGGTCAGTTCCTTTGTTCCAGATAGGTCTTTCCATGAATGCTTCCTCTATGGGCCATGCTTCTAAAAAAGTAAATAACCTACCCACTGTGTACTCCAAACTCCAGATTACTGTTTGCAGGCTGTATGTCTGTGGGCTGTTTTCTCTACCTTCTATCCAAGAGCTGTGCAATGCCTTCTAGGCTTTCACTGAGACAAGCTTGCTGACCATAAAAACTCCCGACTTTAAACACCACTTTTTGCAAGAACTCACAAAATTTGTTCTGTCTCTCTTTCCAAGCCATTTTCTATGGGGAATTGTCTTCCTCTTGTGGGCTGCTTTGAAAGGATGCCTGTGGAGTAGGAAGGGTTGGATGTGGTGACTCTCCAGAGGAACTTAGAGGTAGAGCATGAGGTGCTAGCAAGATAGGTAAAAAAATGTTAGCACTGGCTCCTGTAAGTGCCTGGCTATCTAGGCTCAGGTTGAGGGGGCAAGATACATGGCACCCACCAGCACGTTTTATCTTGGTGAAGTCTCCTAAAGATTCCTGCTCCTCAAGCATCTGTTATGAGACTAGTGAATAAATTTCCTTCACTATGCTCCAAGTGCTTTTCAACCTGCTGTTTCTATGCAGTGTCTGGGCCAGGCTATTTGTTATGCTGGCTCTTTAAGTGTGGGGACTCTCTTCCCTATTGCTCTTGGGCTGTCCTTGAGCTAAGGCCACTGATTTGAATTTACCTGGAATTAAGTCACTGTGATTGTAAAAACTCAAATGTTAAGCCCCACTGGTTTACAAAGCCAAATGTTATGGTAACTTGTCTTCCTAGTACATGACCCTATGCCTCTGGTGCCTGCTGTGGGGTCTGATCCTGTTGCTTCTCTATGCTTGTGGTATCTCTTCCATTTGTAGTGTCACTGGGGATTTGGTGGTTGAATCTCTGCCCTTCCTACCCTTTTCAATGTTGCCTCCTTTCTCTGATTAATTATGAAGTCTGTTCTAGTAGTCTTTAGTTCATTTAAGAGTTAGTTTCTCTGATGTAGCTATTATCTCAATGTGTTTATAAATAGAGGTGAGCTCAGGATCCTCCTACTCTGTCATCTTTCCAGAAGTCTGGATTCTCTTAATTTTTATCTGAGAAGTCTTTATTTTGCCTTATTTTTTTTTACATCTTTGCTGGATATAAAATTTTTGGTTGACAAGTGTTTTTCCTTGAGAACTTTGAATATATTATCCCACTTCCACTGACCTCCTTTTTTTTTTTTTACAAGCATTTCAGTCCTTTAATTGCTACAGTTGAGTCCACATATGTTTATAGATCATCAGTTTGGAGCGGATATGTGTGTCGTTCAATTTCTTTCCTTGGTGTTTGATAGTTTTCAGAGTACAAATCTTTTGCCTCTTTGGTGAGGTTTATTTCCAGGTATCTTATTATTTTGGGTGCAAGCTTAAATGTGATTGCTTTCTTAATTTCTCCTTATGTTACTTCATTGTTTCTCTATAGAAATGCAGCAGTTTTCTGCACATTGATTTTGTATCCTGCTACTTGACGGAATTTATCAGTTCTAGTCGATTTCTGGTGGAGTCTTTCAGGTTTGCTATATAGAGTATCGTGTAATCTGCAAATAGTGAAAGTTTGACTTCTTCCTTATATGAATAGTGAAAGTTTGACTTCTTCCTTATACGTCTGGTTGCCTTTTAGTTCTTTTTGTTGTCTGATGGCTGTAGCTAGGCCGACCAGTACCAGGGTTGAATGAAGGAAGTGAGAATGGACATCCTTATCTTGTTGTTGATCTTAGTGAGAAAGGTCTCTTTTTCCCCATGAAGTAAGGTTGATGTTGTTGCCTGTGGGTTTTTCATATATGATCTTTCTTATGACTAGAGCTTCTCTGTTGAGGGCTTTTTTTTCATCAATGGGTGTTGTACTTTATCAAATGCTTTGTCTGTGTCTCTTGACATGATAAGATGGCTTTTATCTTTTCTCTTATGGATGTGATGTTTCATGGTGATTGATTCTTAATCATTGAACCACCCTTGCATCCTGGGAAATTCCATTGGATTGTGGTGAATTTTTTAAATGTCTTGTTGGATTCTGTAGGTTAGATTTGTGCTGAGAATTTTTGTACCTATATTCATCAGAGATATTGGCCTGTAGTTCTCTTTTTGTGTGTGATGTATTTTTTTTAAGTTAGCATTCCTCCATTTTTTTCTGCTGAGACATCAGCTAATGATCTTATTAGGGTTCCCTTATAAATGATATTTAATTTTTTCATGCACTTTCAAGACTTCTCCTTGTTTATTTTCATCATTTATTACTATGATGTGTCTGTTTATAAATCTTTTTGAGTTTATCCTACTTTATCTCTTTTAATTTACAGTTGTTTGCTAATTATTTTTTTCTACCTGATAAACTACTCTTGAAGCCTTCTGATAAGTATTTTAATTCAGTTATTGTACTTTTCAAGTCCAAAATTTACATTTGGTTCATTTAAAATTTGGGGTTTAAAAATAATTCTAATTTATTATCTTTTTGATCAATAATATCACACCTTATTTTACTTCTTTATTCAAGTGTTTTTGTGTTTTTGGTTTTTTTAGTCCTGTGAACATACTTATAATGGATACTTTGAAATCTTTTCTTCTAAAAAAAAATCTTTTCTTCTTAAATTTGATATCTTGTTAGTCTTATAGGTAGTTTCAGTTGTTTTTTATTTTTTCTGGTGTATGGGTCATACTTTCTTCTTTTCTTTCCTCATAACTTTTTTTTGGTTGGGAACTGGCTATTTTAGAAAATATATTGTAGAAATTCTATATACTAGTTGTCCCATCCCTGGGTTTTTTTTTCTTAATAGTAACTTGTTTATTTATTTAATGAATGACTGCATTTTTTTTAGTGAAGTCTTTCTTCCAACCCTCCACAGTCTTAAATCTCTGATGTTGCTTCTCTGGATGGTGAAATTTCAGGTATGTCCACAGCTACCAGGGTATGACAGTGGTAATAGTAAGGCTCTCTCCCATTCTCTCTCTGACCATACTCAGCTGCTAAGCTTCACTAATTTCTTACCTATTTCTCTATCATTTAAAACAGTGTGGTGGAGCATAAAATTCATCTACAATCCAATCTAATCAAATTGTAGCTCCTTTTTTGGAATGGTTTCAGTGACCAGTGTTGCATATTTGTTCTCACATTAGCAGACCTCCTCCTAGCTATCTTGTTCTTTAGTTCTCTCCTTCAAACTAGCCAGTCTATAGTTTAAGCTGTATCTTCATTAGATATATAAATCTCTTATCAATTCCTTTCACCATAATGTCACTGGTTTTGAGAGAAGTCTTAGTTTTAAACTTCTCCATGCTCTTACAAATGAAGTGAATTCCTTTAAAAAAGATTAAGAGCTGTCTGTTTTATGTCCTGCAGCTACACCCAAACAAAATGTTTAAAATAGGGCTTTAGAGGTGTGGACAATGGCAAGCATCTCTCTATGAGATGCTCTCATTCATTCTAGTAGCTGAATGAATGCTCAGTGGTGGTGGGGAGGCTGGGCAGTAGCTTGAATTCCTCTCATCTTGCTTTTCTTGGTATTTAACCACCACCTAAAATTATGGGTGAAAAGCTCCATAGCTCAGTATTCTCAACACATACTCAGGGTAAGGTCACCCTTTAAGAAAAGGAGGTTAGGCAGAAGAAAAAAAGCCCCCAACTCTAGACTGAACTTCCCATTAGGTGAGCCTCAGCAACAAATATCTAAAGGCAATGTGAAAATGATGAATTCCTGTTTCTCTAGGGAAGAATGCCCCCTGACTGGTAGCTGAGGGAAGAGGGAACACTGTGTTTTTGGTTCCAGTTATTTGGAGTGAAGTCTTTGCCTTGTTAATCTGGGAGCAGAATGGGAGGAAGTGGTTTTGGTTCTAATACCACAGAGTCCTGACTTTCTTCCATAATATTTACATATTTTCTTGAATACTTGTTGTTTTCTTAGCTGTTTTCCTTCAAGATGACTACCAGAGCTTTTAAACGGCTGTTTTAAAATAATGTTCAGGAGTGTCACCAGAGAGTGACACTGGCATGAGAGTTCCCCACACTGGCATGTCATATATGTATATATACCTTTCCTTGGTATAGAGCTTTTAAACGGCTGTTTTAAAATAATGTTCAGGAGTGTCACCAGAGAGTGACACTGGCATGAGAGTTCCCCACACTGGCATGTCATATATGTATATATACCTTTCCTTGGATATATGATTTGCAAATCCTTTTCCCTAGCTTGAAATTTGTCTTTTCAACCTTCTCTCATGGGTCTTATGGGCTTTTACAGAACAAAATTTTTATAATTTTGATGATGTCCAATTAATCATATTTGCTTTTGATGGATCATTCTTTGACATCAAGTTGATGAGCTCTTTTCTTTTTAAAAAAAGATTTCATTTTTTCATTTGACACAGAAAAAGAGAGAACAAGCAGGGGGAGCAGCAGGCAGAGGGAGAAGGAGAAGCAGATTCCCCACTGAGCAGGGAGCCCAATTCGGGGCTATATCCCAGGGCCCTGGGATCATGACCTAAGCCAAAGGCAGACACTTAACTGACTGAGGCACCCAGGTGCCCCAAAGAACTCTTTTCTTAGTCTGAGATACCAAAGATTTTGTCCTTTTTTTTCTAAAAGTTTTATGTTTCACGTTAAAGTCTGTGAGACATTTTGAGTTAAGTTTTCTGTAAAGGAGTTTAGGTCAAATTTCATATTTTTTGCCCATGAATATCCAATTGCTCCAGCACCATTTTTTTAAAAGGTTAATATTCTTCCATTGAATTTTTTTGTACCCTCCTCAAAAATCAGTTGAACATATTTGTGCAGGTCTATTTCTGGTATTTCTTTTTTTTCTATTGATCACAATATGTTTATCCCTCAATCAATATCACAGTCTTGATTACTGTAGCTATATAGGAAAAGTTCATACCTGAGTTATGCCTCCCACTTTATACTTGTTTTTCAAAATTGTTGTAGGTATTCTAGTTTCTTTGCCTTTTCATCCACATTTTAGAATTATCAATTCTGTATATACAAAATATATTGCTGAGATTTTTATAGGAATTATGTTAAGCTTATATATAAATTTGGGGCAAATTGACATCTTTACTGTGCTGATTCTTTCAACCCATGACCATGGTATTTCTTTCCATTTATTTATGTAGTCTCTGATTTCTTGTATCAGCATTTTGTAATTTTCAGCATACAGATTCTATAGCCTGGAAGAAAAGGAACAGTTTATATGTTCAATCATAGGGAATTGTTTACATAAATATGAACCATCTTTATAATGAGATATCCTGTAGCTGGTTAAATGACTATATAGAAATGTAGTTATTGACATAGATCTTCACTGTTAAATCAGAATGCCATTCACTTTTTTTGTTCTCCACATTTCTGGCAAGTGGAAAACAAACCAGAATATCACCACTCAAATGGAAAACAAGTGCTAATTGTATTCACCTGGGCAAGATGGTTATCTCGCCAGTGTAGAACTATAGTTCAGAGAAAGTAGTGTAGGTTTAAGGCTGAATTGTTGCATTTTACACTCTCTTGAATCTGCAAAACTCCTCTGGGTACACTTACCCAACAAGTTCTATGGGTAAAAATTAGAGTCTGCTGTATACTTCAATTGCAGGCAGAAGAAAGAGAGTTGAGAGTATAATTAAAAGGCAAGGTTTTTTTTTGTTTTTTGTTTTTGTTTTTGTTTTTGTTTTTTTTTACCTACTCTCCTTAAATTATATTGTCCTGAATGTGGAGGAGAGCCAGAAAGGCATGAACATTGCGAACAAAAGGAAAGGAGGATACTACTTTTAAAGTTGTAACCTTGCCCATCAACACATACGTCCACTCCAGATTTTTTCTAAATTAATAACTACTATAAGAGCTTGGGAAGATGGCAATGTAGGAGGACCCTGCATTCAACTCATCCCATGTTTATGACTAGATATCATCCACGTCCAAGTCAATAAGCCATAGAATGTTCTAAAAACTTAAAGAACAAACACCATAACTAAATATAAAGAAGATACTGCATCTGAAAGGTTAGAAAGGTCAGAAAGCCTGAGGGAGGCTGCCCTCAGGAAGGAGGATGCTGTAAGCATGGAGAGGACAAAGAAATGGGTGCCTCCACCAGAGGGTTTGCACAGGGAACACTAACCCCATAATGTTTGGCGTTACAAACCAGAAGGACTGAATTCCTTGAGTTTGTATAACCAGTGTTACTTGGAGCCTGGAGCTTTAAACATCGAGAGACTCAGCACTGGATGAGTAGAGTTGGTGAGTGATAGCTGGGTTGCTGCCCTTAGATAGTAGGCTGTGGGGAGAGGCAACATTAAAATGGCAATTTCCACAATGCAGAGGGAAAACAGGAGACAAATCTGTTCATACTGATTTTAGAGGATGTTGGGGAGCTTCTCTGAAAATGAGGGAGCTGGCAGGCTCCATATTCCTCCCCCACCCCCAGCATAAAGACAGAGTCAATCTGCATGATATGGTGCTGCAGAGACACTTGCTACCTAACTTGCTAGCAGTGCACCACCAGCCATGAGTTCTGTAAAATGGCCCACTTCCTGTTTGCTAGCCTTAGGCCCAGACTCAGGGCACATTCTGTTAAAGCCCCATATGCACCATGCCAGGCCACCATTCCCAGCTGCATACCCAGGCCACCATCCTGCACTGGGCCAAGCTGTACCCAGGCATCATCACATACTATGTTAAGCCTCATGCCCCCAGCTACAACTAACAAACAGCTCCCAACCACTGTAACTCTTCAGGAGTTCTGGCATAAGACTAGTTGCCTGGTACAAATTTTGCTAACACTTCTGCCCTGCTCTCAAGCTTCCCAGCGGGCATGCATTCCAAGAGCTCTCCTGCCTGGACCCCACTAACACAAGAGAGAGCAAACACAGCCCCTAAAAGACATAGAGTCAGTGCAGATGACTGAAATGAAAGAAAAGTGACTCAGACAAGTGAGCAAAGCATAAGCAACACACATAGGATATTCTCCTGAAGTGCCAGGTTCTGGGAAACAGGGGACACCTTCCTGCAGGGCCTTCCAGGACCTCTCCTTCATAAAGGCACTACTTTCAAGAGCAGAAGATAAAGTTGACTTTCTTAACCCAGAGAGGCAAACAAAATTAGAAAGGGAATTTATCTCAAATTAAAAAATGGGACAAGGTCATGGCCAGAGATCTAAGTGAAACAGATATAAGTAACCTTATAGAAGATTTAAAGCAATGATCATTAAGGATACTTACCTGACTTAAGAAAAGAGTAGAAGACATGAGTGAACCCCCTTAATACAGAGATAAGGAATAACATAACAGAGGTAAAGTGCTCAATAAACTAAATGAGAAACATGCTTGATGGAGTGAACAGCAGGATGGAAGAAACAGAAAAAAACAGATTAGTCACCTAGAATAAAGAGTAATGGAAAGTAATTAAGCTGAGAAAGAGAAAAAAATATATAAAACAAGAATAGACTTAGGGAACTCAGTGACTCCATCAAATATAATAGCATTCATATTATAGGAGTACCAAAAGAGGAGAGAGAAAAGGGGGGCAGAAAACTTATGTGAAGGAATAATAGCCGAAAACTTTCCCTAATCTGGGGGAAGGAATCAGATATCCAGACCCAGGATTCACAGGGAACTTCCATCAAAATCAACAAAAGTGGACCTATACCAAGACCTATTGTAATTAAGTTGGCAAAATACAGTGACAAAGAAAAAAATGTTCAAAGCAGTAAAGCAAAAGTACTCAGTAACTTAAATGGAAATCCCATAAAGCTAGCAGGAGTTTTTTCAACAGAAACATTGCAAGCCAGAGAGCAGTGGCATGATATAGTCAAAGTTCTGAAAGTGAAAAATCTGCAGCCAAGAATACTTTATCCAGCAAGGCTATCATTCAGACAGAACAGAAAGAGAGATAAATAATTTCCCAGGCAAGCAAAAGCTAAAGGAGTTCTTTCACACTAAAACAGCCCTGCAAGAAATATTAAAGGTGATTCTGTGAGTGGAAAGGAGAGACATAAAATGACCATATGAATGTAAGAAACAGAAAACCATAAGAATGAATATTTCTATAAAAAAATCAGTCAAGGACATCACAAAAAAAGGATATAACATACATTAATGTATACCTAAAATATGGGGAAGAGAGGAAAAAAGAATAGATTCAAACTTAAATCACCATCTTAATATTGACTAATATATACAGAAGAGGTTATATACAAGCCTAATGGTAACTATATATGAATAATCATTAATAAATATTCAAAGAATAAAGAGAAGATATCCAAATACATCACTAAAAAAAAAAAAATCAGCAAAACAGGCTGGCAAGATGGCAGAAGAGTAGGGTCTCCAAATCACCTGTCTGCACCAAATTACCTAGATAACCTTCAAATCATCCTGAAAATCTACGAATTCGGCCTGAGATTTAAAGAGAGAACAGCTGGAATGCTCCAGTGAGAAGAGTTCGCACTTCTATCAAGGTAGGAAGACGGGGGGAAAAGAAATAAAGAAACAAAAGGCACCAAGGGGGAGGGGCCCCGCGAGGAGCCGGGCTGAGGCTGGGGCGAGTGTCCCCAGGACAGGAGAGCCCCGTCCCGGAAGAGCAGGAGCTGCACCAACCTTCCCCGGTGGAAAGGAACCCGCAGGGAGATAGAGCAAGACCCAGGAGGGCGGGATGCCCTCGAGCTCCCTGGGACACTAACAGACACCTGCGCCCAGGAGAGTGTGCCGAGCTCCCAAAGGGCTGCAGAGCGCCCAGCGGGGCCCGGAGCAGCTCGGAGGGGCTCGGGCGGCGGCTCCGCAGAGGGGGCTGCACAACCGGGAGCGCGAATCCAACAGTGCAGGCCCCGGAGCACAGGGCGCCGGGACACAGCCCAGAATCCGGCCTCCCCCCGGGACAGGCAGAGACCAGGAGGGCCCAGGACAGCAATGACGCTCCTGTCCCGAGCTGAGCAGATCAGCGGCCCAGCCCTGGAGCCTCCAGGCCCTGCAGACGGAGAGCCCCGGAGTTACTGCGGGGCTGAATACAGGTTTCCAGAGCTGCCTAGCCACTGGGGCTGTTCCTCCTGGGGCCTCACGGGGTAAACAGCCCCCACTGAGCCCTGCACCAGGCAGGGGCAGAGCAGCTCCCCCAAGTGCTAACACCTGAAAATCAGCGCAACAGGACCCTCCCCTAGAAGACCAGCTAGACGGACCAGTTCCAGAGGAAGTCAATGGACTTAAAGTATACAGAATCAGAAGATACTCCTACGTGTTTTTTTGTTTTTTTGTTTTGTTTTGTTTTGTGTTTTTTTTCTTTCTTTCTTTTTGATTTCTGATTTCTTCCCCCACCCCTTTTTTTCACCTTTCTTTCTTTTTCTTTCTCTTTTTCTTCTCTTTTTTCCCTTTTTCTCTTCTTTATCTTTTTTCTGTATCCCTTTCTTTCCTTCTCTCTCTCTCTTTTTCTCCTTTTCCCCATACAACTTGTTTTTGGCCACTCTGCACTGAGCAAAATGACTAGAAAGAAAACCTCACCTCAAAAGAAAGAATCAGAAACAGTCCTCTCTCCCACAGAGTTACAAAATCTGGATTACACTTCAATGTCAGAAAGCCAATTCAGAAACACTATTATACAGCTCCTGGTGGCTCTAGAAAAAAGCATAAAGGACTCAAGAGACTTCATGACTGCAGAATTTAGATCCAATCAGGCAGAAATTAAAAATCAATTGAATGAGATGCAATCCAAACTAGTAGTCCTAACGACGAGGGTTAACGAGGTGGAAGAACGAGTGAGTGGCATAGAAGACAAGTTTTTGGCAAAGAGGGAAACTGAGGAAAAAAGAGACAGACAATTAAGAGACCATGAAGACAGATTAAGGGAAATAAACGACAGCCTGAGGAAGAAAAACCTATGTTTAATTGGGGTTCCCGAGGGCACCGAATGGGACAGAGGGCCAGAATATGTATTTGAACAAATCCTAGCTGAAAGCTTTCCGAATCTGGGAAGGGAAACAGGCATTCAGATCCAGAAAATAGAGAGACCCCCCCCCCAAAATCAATAAAAACCGTTCAACACCTCGACATTTAATACTGAAGCTTGCAAATTCCAAAGATAAGGAGAAGATCCTTAAAGCAGCAAGAGACAAAAAGTCCCTGACTTTTATGGGGAGGAGTATTAGGGTAACAACAGACCTCTCCACAGAGACCTGGCAGGCCAGAAAGGGCTGGCAGGATATATTCAGGGTCCTAAATGTGAAGAACATGCAACCCAGAATACTTTACCCAGCAAGGCTCTCATTCAAAATGGAAGGAGAGAGAAAGAGCTTCCAAGACAGAAAGGAACTGAAAGAATATGTGACCTCCAAACCAGCTCTGCAATAAATTTTAAGAGGGACTCTTAAAATTCCCCTTTAAGAAGAAGTTCAGAGGAACAATCCCCCAAAATAAGGACTGAATAGATATCATGATGACACTAAACTCATATCGGTCAGTAGTAACTCTGAACATGAATGGGCTTAATGACCCCATCACAAGGCACAGGGGGTTTCAGACTGGATAAAAAAGCAGGACCCATCTATTTGTGGTCTACAAGAGACTCATTTTAGGCAGAAGGACACCTACAACCTGAAAATAAAAGGTTGGAGAACCATTTACCATTCAAATGGTACTCAAAAGAGCAGGGGTAGCCATCCTGATATCAGATAAACTAAAATTTACCCCGAAGACTATGGTGAGAGATGAAGAGGGACACTATATCATGCTCAAAGGATCTATCCAACAAGAGGACTTAACAATGCTCAATATATATGCCCCGAATGTGGGAGCTGCCAAATATTTAAACCAATTAATAACCAAACTGAAGAAATACTTAGATAATAATACACTTATACTTGGTGACTTCAATCTAGCTCTTTCTACCCTCGATAGGTCTTCTAAGCACAACATCTCCAAAGAAACGAGAGCTTTAAATGATACACTGGACCAGATGGATTTCACAGATATCTACAGAACTTTACATCCAAACTCAACTGAATACACATTCTTCTCAAGTGCACATGGAACATTCTCCAGAATAGACCACATACTGGGTCACAAATCGGGTCTGAACCAATACCAAAAGATCGGGATAGTCCCCTGTATATTCTAATACCATGATGCCTTGAAATTAGAACTAAATCACAACATGAAGTTTGGAAGGACCTCAAACATGTGGAGGTTAAGGACCATCCTGCTAAAAGATGAAAGGGTCAACCAGGAAATTAAGGAAGAATTAAAAAGATTCATGGGAACTAATGAGAATGAAGATACAACCGTTCAAAATCTTTGGGATACAGCGAAAGCAGTCCTGAGGGGGAAATACATCGCAATACAAGCATCCATTCAAAAACTGGAAAGAACTCAAATTCAAAAGCTCACCTTACACATAAAGGAGCTAGAGAAAAAGCAGCAAATGGACCCCACGCCCCACAGAAGAAGAGAGTTAATTAAAATTCGAGCAGAACTCAATGAAATCGAGACCAAAAGAACTGTGGAACAGATCAACAGAACCAGGACTTGGTTCTTTGAAAGAATTAATAAGATACATAAACCATTAGCCAACCTTATTAAAAAGAAGAGAGAGAAGACTCAAATTAATAAAATCATGAATTTGAAATGAGAGATCACTACCAACACCAAGGAAATACAAATGATTTTTAAAACATATTATGAAGAGCTCTACGCCAATAAATTAGGCAATCTAGAAGAAATGGACACATTCCTGGAAAGCCACAAACTACCAAAACTGGAGCAGGAAGAAATAGAAAACCTGAACAGTCCAATAACCAGGGAGGAAATTGAAGCAGTCATCAAAAAAGTCCCAAGACATAAGAGTCCAGGTCCAGATGGCTTCCCAGGGGAATTCTATCAAACGTTTAAAGAAGAAATCATACCTATTCTACTAAAGCTGTTTGGAAAGATAGAAAGAGATGGAGTACTTCCAAATTTGTTCTATGAGGCCAGCATCACCTTAATTACAAAACCAGACAAAGACCCCACCAAAAAGGAGAATTACAGACCAATATCCCTGATGAACATGGATGCAAAAATTCTCAACAAGATACTAGCCAATAGGATCCAACAACACATTAAGAAAATTATTTACCATGACCAAGTAGGATTTATCCCCAGGACACAAGGCTGGTTCAACACTCGTAAAAAAATCAATGTGATTCATCATATCAGCAAGAGAAAAACCAAGAACCATATGATCCTCTCATTAGATGCAGAAAAGCATTTGACAAAATACAGCATCCATTCCTAATCAAAACATTTCAGAGTGTTGGGATAGAGGGTACTTTCCTTGACATCTTAAAAGCCATTTACGAAAAGCCCACAGCAAATATCATTCTCAATGGGGAAGCACTGGGAGCCTTTCCCCTAAGATCAGGAACAAGACAGGATGTCCACTCTCACCACTACTATTCAACATAGTACTGGAAGTCCTCGCGTCAGCAATCAGACAACAAAAAGACATTAAAGGCATTCAAATTGGCAAAGAAGAAGTCAAACTGTCCCTCTTCGCCCATGACATGATACTCTACATAGAAAACCCAAAAGCCTCCACCCCAAGATTGCTAGAACTCATACGGCAATTTGGTCGCGTGGCAGGATACAAAACCAATGCCCATAAATCAATGGCATTTCTATACACTAACAATGAGACTGAAGAAAGGGAAATGAAGGAGTCAATCCCATTTACTATTGCACCCAAAAGCATAAGATACCTAGGAAGAAACCTAACCAAAGAGGTAAAGATTCTATACCCTAAATACTATAGAACACTTCTGAAAGAAATTGAGGAAGACACAAAGAGATGGAAAAATATTCCATGCTCTTGGATTGACAGAATTAATATTGTAAAAATGTCAATGTTACGCAGGGCAATTTACACGTTTAATGCAATCCCTGTCAAAATACCATGGACTTTTTCAGAGAGTTAGAACAAATTATTTTAAGGTTTGTGTGGAATCAGAAAAGACCCCGAGTAGCCAGGGGAATTTTAAAAAAGAAAACCATATCTGGGGGCATCACAGTGCCAGATTTCAGGTTGTACTACAAAGCTGTGGTCATCAAGACAGTGTGGTACTGGCACAAAAACAGACACACAGATCAATGGAACAGAATAGAGAACCCAGAAGTGGACCCTGAACTTTATGGTCAACATATATTTGATAAAGGAGGAAAGGCTATCCATTGGAAGAAAGACAGTCTCTTCAATAAATGATGCTGGGAAAATTGGACATCCACATGCAGAAGAATGAAACTAGACCACTCTCTTGCACCATACACAAAGATAAACTCAAAATGGATGAGAGATCTAAATGTGAGTCAGGATTCCATCAAAATCCTAGAGGAAAACACAGGCAACACCCTTTTTGAACTTGGCCACAGTAACTTCTTGCAAGATACATCCACAAAGGCAGAAGAAACAAAAGCAAAAATGAACTATTGGGACTTCATCAAGGTAAGAAGGTTTTGCACAGCAAAGGATACAGTCAACAAAACTAAAAGACAACTTACAGAATGGGAGAAGATATTTGCAAATGACATATGAGATAAAGGGCTAGTTTCCAAAATCTATAAAGAACTTATTAAACTCAACACCAAAGAAACAAAGAATCCAATCCTGAAATGGGCAAAAGACATGAACAGAAATCTCACGGAGGAAGATGTGGACATGGCCACCATGCACATGAGAAAATGCTCTGCATCACTTGCCATCAGGGAAATACAAATCAAAACCACAATGAGATACCACCTCACACCAGTCAGAATGGGGAACATTAACAAGGCAGGAAACCACAAATGTTGGAGAGGATGCGGAGAAAAGGGAACCCTCTTGCACTGTTGGTGGGAATGTGAACTCGTGCAGGCACTCTGGAAAACTGTGTGGAGGTTCCTCAAAGAGTTAAAAATAGATCTGCCCTATGACCCAGCAATTGCACTGTTGGGGATTTACCCCAAAGATTCAGATGCAATGAAACGCCGGGACACCTGCACCCCGATATTTCTAGCAGCAGTGTCGACAATAGCCAAACTGTGGAAGGATCCTCGGTGTCCTTCGAAAGATGAATGGATAAAGAAGATGTGGTCTATGTATACAATGGAATATTACTCAGCCATTAGAAATGACAAATACCCACCATTTGCTTAAACGTGGATGTTACTGGAGGGTATTACGCTGAGTGCAGTAAGTCAATCAGAGAAGGACAGTGTATGTCCTCATTCATTTGGGGAAAAGAAATAATGGTTAAAGGGAATATAAAGGCAGGGAGAAGAAATGTGTGGGAAATATCAGGAAGGGAGACAGAACATAAAGACTCCTAACTCTTGGAAATGAACTAGGGGTGGTGGAAGGGGAGGAGGGCTGGGGGTGGTGGTGAATGGGTGATGGCCACTGAGGGGGACACTTGACGGGATGAGCACTGGGTGTTATTCTGTATGTTGGTAAATTGAACACCAATAAAAATTAATTTATTAAAAAATCAGCAAACCATGAAAGAGAAAAAAGTATCAGAGTACATCTTGGAAATAACCACAAAACGAGTAATAAAATGGCAATATGTACATATCTATCAAAAATTTCTTTGAACATAAATGGACTAAATGCTCCAATTAAAAGCACAGGGCGAAAAATGTATAAAAACCAAAACCTATCTATATGCTGCCTTCAAGAGACTCATTATAAATCTAAAGACACCTGTAGATTCATAGTGAGGAGATGAAGAAATATCTATAATGGAAATGGATGTCAAAATAAAGCTGGAGTAGCAATACTTATATTGAACAAAATATACTTTAAAACAACTGTAAGAGGAGACAATAAAAGATACTATATAATGATAAAGGGGACAATCCAACAAGAAGCTTTAAAAATTGTAAATATGCACTCACCCTAGGAGCACAGAAATACATAAAAAATTTCATAACAAACATAAAGAAACATCAGTAATAATATAATAATAGTAGGGGAATTTTGCTCCCCACTTACATAAATGGACAGTCCATCTGAACAGAATATCAACAAGGAGACAAAGGCTTTGAATGAGACACTGAACCAGAGGGACTAAGAATTTATATTGAGAACATTCCATCCTAAAACAGCAGAATATACATTTGTTCCAAGTGCACATGGAACATTCTCCAGAATGGATCACATATTAGTTCACAAAACAAGCCTCAACAAATTTACTAACTTTAAAAGTATACCATGGATCTTTGATGACAACAATGTTATGGAACTGAATGTCAAATATAAGGGAAAAAATGGAAATATCACAAAGACATGGTGGCTAAATAACATCCCACTGAACAATGAATGGGTCAACTGAGAAATGAAAGAAATAAAAAGTATGTGAAAACAAATGAAAATGCAGTGGTCCAAACCTTTGGGATGTAGCAAAAGCTGTTCTAAGAAAGAAGTTCATAGCAAAGAAGGCTACCTCAAGAAGCAAGAAAAATCTCAAATAAACAACCTAAACTTGCACCTAAAGGATCTAGAAAAATGACAACAAATGAAGACTAAAGCCAACAGAAGGAAGAAAGTGATAAATATTAGAGCAGATTTAAATTATATAGAAACTAAAAAAAAAAGCATAGAACAGGTCAATGAAACTAGGAGTTCATTCTTTGAAAAATCAATGTAATTGATAAACCTCTAGTCAGATTTATCAACAAAAAATGAGAAAGGACTCAAATAAATAAAGTCACAAATGAGAGTGGAGAAATAAAAGGCAAATGATTTATTTGATCTGAAGAAAAACTAGAGTATAGGGGAAAGGGGAGAAAATGAGTGGGAAAAATCAGAGAGAGTGACAGAACATGAGAGACTCCTAACTGGGGAAGTAACAAGGGGTGGTGGAAAGGGAGGTGGGCGGGAGGATGGGGTGACTGGGTGATGGGTACTGAGGAGGGTATTTGATGGAATGAGCACTGGGTGTTATATGATATGTTGGCAAATTGAGCACCAATTAAAAAAATACACAAAAAAGCGAGTAGAGAAATAATAACCAACACTAGAGGAATACAAACAATTAAAAGAATATGATGAAAAACTAAATGCCAACAAATTGAACAACCTAGAAACTACCAAATATGAAACAGGAAGAAATAGTAAAATTGGACAAACCAATAAACAGCAAATAAATTGAACGAGTGATTAAAAAATCCCAACAAACACAAGTCCAGGACTGGATGACTTCACACATGAATTCTACCAAACATTTAAAGAAGAGTCTAATACCTATTCTTCTCAAACTTTTCCAAAAAAAAAACAGAAAAGGAGGAAAAATTTCCAAATTCATTTTATGAGGCTAGCAATGCTCTAATAGCAAAAACAGATAAAGACATCACTAAAAAAAGGGAACTACAGGCCCATATTTCTCATGAACATAGATGCAAAAATCCTTAATAAAACAGTAGCAAATGCATTTCAACAATATGTTTTAAAAAATCATTCATCACAATCAAGTGGGATTTATTTCTGAGTTTCAAGCGTGGTTCAATATTCACAACTCAATGTGATATATCACATTCAATAAGAAATGATAAGAACCATATGATCATTTTCAATAGACACATAAAAAGCATTTGACAAAGTACACATCCATTCATGGTAAAATCTCAACAAAGTAGGTTTACAGGGAAAATACCTCAACATAATAAAGGCCATATATGAGAAACCCACAGACAATATTGTCCTCGATGGGGAAAAACTGAGAGCTTTTGCTCTAAGGTCAGGCACAAGACAAGGAAGTCCACTCTCACCATTTTTAATGCATATGATACTAGAAGTCCTAGCCACAGATTTCAGACAACAAAATGATATAAAAGCCATCCAATTTCGTAAGGCAGAAGTAAAACTTTAACTATTTGCATATGACATGATACTTTGTATATAAAACCTGAAAGACTCCACCAAAAAACTGCTAGAACTGATACATGAATTCAGTAAAGTTGCAGGACACAAAAATCAATGTACAGAAGTCTGTTACATTTCTATACACAATAATGAAGCAACAGAAAGATAAATTAAGTAATTAATCCCATTTACAATTGCACCAAAAGTAATATAATACCTAGGAATAAATCTGTCCAAAGAGATGAAAGACTTGTAGTCTGAATAGTATAAAACTCCAGTGAAAGAAATTGAAAATGACACAAAGAAAAATAATAATAATATAAAATAATAATGTAAAAACATTCCATGCTCATGGATTGACAGAACAAATATTGTTAAAATGTCTATACTACCCAAAGCAATCTACATACATATGTAATGCAACGCCTATCAAAATACAAAAGAAAAATTTTCACAAAGCTAGAACAATCCTAAAATTTGTATGAAACCGCAAAGGTCCTTGAATAGGCTAAAAGCTATTGAAAAAGCAAAGCAAAGCTGGGGCATCATAATTCTGGACTTCATATTATTACTACAAAGCTGTAGTAATGAAAACAGTATGGTACTAGCACAAAAATAGACACATAGATCAATGGAACAGAATAGTAATCCCAGAAATGAACCCATAACTATATGCTCAATTAATCTTCAACAAAGCAAGAAAGAGCATCCCATGGAAAAAAAGATGGTCCCGTCAAGAAATGGTGTCAGGAAAACTGAACAGCAACATGCAATAGAATGAAACTGGATCACTTTCTTACACCATATACAAATATAAATTCAAAATGGATTATAGACCTATATGTGAGACCCAAAGCCATGAAAATCCTAGAGGAGATATAATAACCTCCTATTATTATTATTAATAATTACCTATTATTATTACCTAATAATACCTATTATTATTATTAATAATAACCTATTATATTATAATAATATAATAACCTCCTCGACAATGGCCATAACATTTTTTTTCTAGAAATGTCTCCTGAGGCAAGGGAAGCAAAAGCAAAAATGAGCTATTGAGACTTCATCAAAATAAAAAGCTTCTTTTTTAAAAAAAATATTTACTTATTAGAGAGACAGTGTGCACATGAGAAAGCACAAACAGGGGGAGAGGGAGAAGCACAAAAAGAGGGAGAGGGAGAAGCAGGCTCCCTGCTGAGCAAGTAGCCCAATTCAGGGCTCTATCCCAGGACCCTGAGATCATGATCTGAGCCAAAGGCAGATGCTTAATCAACTGAACTACTCAGGCATCCCAAAACAAAAAGCTTTTGCACAGTGAAGGAAACAATCAATAAAACTAAAAAAAACAACCTGTTGAGTGGGAGAAGATATTTACAAATTACATATCCAATAATGGGTCAGTATCTAAAATATAAAAAGAACTTTATAAAATTCAACACTCAAAAACCAAGTAATCCGATTAAAAAATGGGTGGAAGATTTGAACAGACATTTCTCCAAAGAAGACTCACAGATGGCCAAAAGACACATGAAAATATTTTCGTCATCACATACCTCAGGGAAATGCAAATCAAAACTACAATGAGATATCACCTCTATCACATCTATCAGAATGGCTAAAATAAAAAACACAAGAAACAAGCATGTTGGCAGGGATGTGGAGAAAAAGGAACCCTCTTGCCCTGTTGTTGGGAACGTAAACTGGTACAGCCACTGTGGAAAACAGTATGGAGGTTCTTCAAAATTTAAAAATAGAATTTTTCTATCATGCAGCAATTGCAAACTGGGCATTTACTCAAAGAATATGAAAATATTAATCCAAAGGGATATATGCACTGCTATTTATAGCAGTATTGTTTACAATAGCCAAATGGAAACATTTCTTGTATACATGGATTGATGAATGGATAAATAAATATATATGAATGTGTGTATATATATACACACAATGGAATATTATTATATTATATTATTTGGCCATAAAAATGATGAAATATCTATTGCCATTTGCAACATGGATGGGGCTAGAGAGTATTATGTTAAGTGAAATAAGTCAGTCAGAGAAAGACAAATACCATATGTGTATGTTATTCACATGTGTAATTTAACAAAGGAGAATAGGGGAAAAGGAAAAAGAATGAGGCAAACCAAGAAATAGACTTTTAACAGTAGAGAACAAACTGATGGTTACTAGAAGGCAGGTGGTTGGGGTGATGTGTTAAATAGGTGATGGGGATAGAGGAGTGCATTTGTGATAAGCACTGGGTGTTGTATGGAATAGTTGAATCACTATGTTGTACACCTGAAACTGGCATAACACTAAATGTTAATTAATGGAATTAAAAACTTAAAAAAAACTATTGTGAAGGCACAAACAAGGAATTAGTGAGATTGTGACAAAAAGGGTAAAAAATCCCTCTCTACCATAAGAAGAGAGAACAGAGATCTCCTGTGTTTCAAATCCACAACATGAAGAGAATGGCATAAATTTTCCACCTCTGCACAATATTCATTATGCATTGTGAATTGAAAAAAGCAAATTACAAAATGGTAGTCTGTATGGTATGAATCTATTTATTTTTTAATAATAAATTTATTTTTTATTGGTGTTCAATTTGCCAACATACAGAATAACACCCAGTGCTCATCCCGTCAAGTGCCCCCCTCAGTGCCTGCCACCCAGTCACCCCCTCCCCCCGCCCTCCTCCCCTTCCACCATCCCTAGTTTGTTTCCCAGAGTTAGGAGTCTTCCATGTTCTGTCTCCCTTTCTGATATTTCCTACCCATTTCTTCTGCCTTCCCCTCTATTTAAAAAAGAAAAGTTAAAACACAACATATAAGCATAAAGGTGCATAGAAAATGTCCAGAAGGGTAGGTATCTCTCAATTTTAATAGTAGCAACCTCTAAGAAATGAATTCTAATTGATTTTTCTTTTTCTCCTTTTTTAATTTAAATTCAATCAGCCAATGTATAATATATCATAGTTTCAGATGTAGTTTTTGATAATTCATCAGTTGTGTATAACACCCAGTGCTCACCGTATCTTTTGTTGTTTATATTTTCTTATTGTCATGCAGTGAACTTGTAATACTTATGTAATATTTTTAAATTAAAATAAACTGTATTAAAAATTCTTAAATCTTTAAAAGAGTATGAAGAGGCCCAAAGGAGACTGTCTGAAATAGAAAGGCCCCTAGATACTAATAAATCTACCTCTTTGTGTTCTAATGTGTAAACCAATGCCAGAAGAAGACACTTGGCTAAGATTAGAATTTTGATGTCCTGATCGCTCTTACTACATCATTTAATGAAACATCTGAGTATAAATCCAGTCAGGAATAGACAGCTACCACCTGGAATGTCTATACTCACCAATTCCAATAAGCAGCGTAAAGGTTTATGTTTTATTGTAAAATAAAAAGTGAGCTGATCCTGAGCCTTCATAGCCCTGCACTGGAAGAATAGAGAGCATCTTCTCCTCTGAGATAACAGAGACTTCAATGATGACTCAGAATTCACAAAGCAAGTGGAAGGCCCATTCAGGGTCTGAATTCAGCTAGAATACCCTCTTCCAGACATTTAGCTGCAAGCAGTCACATAGATTTTTTGCTTGGGTCTCAGGTAATAAACTTGCTGAGACTAGGTTGTTCTTTATTTCACTTACAAAATGAAGCTACTGAAAATCTGTCCCTATTGCATCCCTCCCTCTGAGTCAGGCACATTATCAATCACTTCTAATGAGCTTTTAAATGCTTTAAAAGTGATAAGAAGAAATAAGCCAGCGTGAAAGCTAGCAGAAACTGCATTCCTTCTGAGCATGCTAGAAATAGGAGCCCTCATATTTTGTCATCGTACATGCAAGAGAAACCAAAGTCATTTTAACACTGCTCCCTACTTCCTTCTCACCAAGTTTCACTTGTGAACTTGAAAATTAAGCACCCTAGACCTTGACTTGAGGGGAGGAAGGAATGAACCAGAATGAGAAAATTTTCATTGAGGGTACCTAGCATGGGAGTGTGGTACAGTGGAGAGATTACCAGGTTTGAGGACACACAGACCAAGTTAAAATCCCATCGTTGTCAAGTATTGATACTAGAACCTCTACTACTTTCTTTCATCTTTCTGAGACTCAGTGTTCCCTCATCTGGAATATAGTGTAAAGTAGATTTCAATGAACTGCTTTCCCACTTGTTTCCATCTCTTTAGTTTCTGTTTTGAATACATCTTCCCTGTCTTCTTCCAGGAATCTGGCACTGATAATGTTGCCTTTTTTTTAACTTGTGGGCACACTCAAACATTCTCATGCTTTGAGCCCCATGCCAATGTTCTGGGGTTTGCAGTTTGCAAATGCAAAGCAGATTTTGACTACATACTCACATACCACAGAGCTTTGCGTGTCTCCAGCAGTTCAGACAGAACATTCCCTAATGGAGTGGACTGGAGGGAGTGGCTTGTCACCAATCACTAAAAGCTTCATCCACTGGAGACCAGATGGGCTTTTAAGGCTGCCAGCGCCTTGGCTGTGGTAAAAGGGGCTTGTTAAAAGAAGGCTGATCCGACTGTGGGTGTAAATTACTCTGATTCAGAGGCCCATGGTAGAGCAGAAAGAACATTAGAGGGAGAATTATGTAGTCATACAATGTATCCTTGCACAAGTCAAAACCCCTCTCTGGAACACAGTTTTTTTGTTTTTCTTTTGAAAATGGCGATAATAACCTCTGATCTGCTTATTTCACAGGGAAGGATTAAAATAAATCATGGGCATGCATGCCTTAAAAGCTTTATTGCTCTTTTTACACATGTGTTATTATTATTTCATAGGGCTTAATCTGCATTTCCACCCCTGGAATTTTGAGCTAGTGGAACATAAGACCAGGAGAACTGGTTAAACCAGGCAGGGCCCAAGATCTCCTGATAAATACTGTGAGACAGCTTTGTAACTGAATGTAAATGTTAGACTCTGGAACAAAGAGGACAAAAAGTGAGCCAGTTATTTAAAGGGGCAACCATTGCTCCAGGAGGAGTATAATGCTCACTCTGAGAAAGTAGGAAAAAACAAACATGTACCGAATCCTAGAATGATGAATTATTTATTTTGTGAAAGATGTTTGGGCCATAACAAAAAGTGATAGTCTGTCCCTAAGGAGTTTCTTCTAACAATTTCTGAAAAGGTTTGATGCCTTGTGAGAATGTCCAAATAACTGTGGTCATATAAAGAGGGACTTTCCAAAAGCTAGCATTGACAACTGAAGCCCCTTCAAGAAGGCATCCTTCTGAGGAGCAGTTGAGTGGATTCCTTTTTCTAGAAGCAGCCTCAGAGGCTGAAAACAATGAGAAATCAATATCAATCGACCCCCAAAAAATAGAAGGAAACAAACATATACAACAGCCTTTTAGCAAAGGGCCAAATAGTGTAGCACCCAATTCACAGGGATTTTGAGGAAAATTTTAAAATAGAAAGTCACAGGCCACAGTCTAGTGAAGGAAGGCTAAAAGGTAGGGATGGAATGTTTAAACTCCTAGAAACTAGGACTAGACTAAACATATATTCAAAGCCTATAGTCCTCTCCTTTTGCTTTCTTTCTCCTCTCTATAGCCCCAATACCACAGTTCTCTGACTTGACTTTCAACTCTGCCTGCATTCCCCAGAGGCCTGTGTCTACAAGATTCCTGTGAGGCAGCACTGTTGAGATACTCCTACCTAGGCTGAGCCAAAAATCCTAACAATTTTGTCTTTGACTCTGTCTCAGCCATAGTTACCTTCTACAAAGTTTCTGTGTCTACCCACTCTGTATCAGTTGATTTCTGAAGGTCACAATTCTGCGCTCCATTTTTAATCTTTTTGCTTTTGTCTTCATCCCCTTTTACCACATCACTGCCTTATGTCCATATTCTCCCTTCCATCCAGTTCTACAGTGAAACATAAATAACATTGCACATACTAACTAATTACTTGTGACTGCATGGTGTACCATTTTAGAAAGGATTGTGTCACTCTACCTGGGCTTCGAGGGAGAGAGTACCATGACTGTGTACCGTAAGAGTGTGGGTTGATGAGGAATTTTGAGTGGCAGTATACAGTCTGTATATTTGTTGACAGAGATGAATGGTTTCAGAGTATATTTGGCTTTAATTTTGGCTTATTTAAATATCGACTTTTGGATCAAGCCCAACCATCACCATCACTCTTATTTGTCTTACTCACTTTGGGACAGCCTGTGTTCTTGAGTACTGAATAATTTCTGAGGACTTCATGACTCAGTCAGTACTAGGACTTTTGGCTTTTGTCTAGGAGGCATATGTTGGGGGAAGAGAGAGTAAGTGCAGGGTGCAGAGGATAGGAAAGCTACAACTATTATGCATTTAATGGCTCATGTGTGTCCAGTTCAGTGCCATAACAGGACTGATAAGATAAAGTGAACACAAACTCACTGCTTTATGCAAACTCTGCTTATATGCCCAGGCTCAAATACCTCTTGGTCCATTATCAGAGCTCCTGATTCCAGCAATATATTTTTCCTTGCTAGGCATTTTAGAAGGAACTGAACTCCTAGGAAATAAATTATTTTAGTTTTCTCACAACTGGGCATGGTAACTCCTCCCTCTAATTTTCAAACAGGGATTTCACATTTTTCAGGAAAATCTATTTGTACCAAGTGCCCCCCCCCCCCGAAAAAAATATGGATTTCTTGCCCTGGCCAGTGATGGTCCTCCCCAAAGAGCCCTGTCCATAGTTTTTATAAATTAAGCATTTTCTTTATTTGTGGATAACAGAAAACCCCAAACAGTCATTTTTATTACAGATTTTATTTTTCTCACATGAGAATTCCAGAGGTAGGTGATTTTATGATACCCTGAGATACCTAAGCCTTTTCTGGTCTTCTATTTAGTCTGGACTGCAATATGTGGTTCTAACACTTTTCACTGTCCAGTGTGGTGCCCAATAAGGGGATAAGTGAAGGATGAGGTTGACCCTGTGTTTAGAAGTAACATCTTTTTCTCACAAAAAAAGCAATATGGCTTGGCTATGGTTAAACATGTCTTTTCAAAACAAAAAGATGTTAACTACTCTACTTCCTGTATCACATACATATACTAGATAAGAATAAAAAAAGGGCAGAGAACAAAAGAAATACACAAGATGATTCATCCGACTTTAAGAGCTTTTCTAAAAGCTCAGTCTGGAGATTTCTATCGTATCTCAATGATTGAACTGCATCACATGCCCACTTCTAATTACATAGGAGGCCCGTAGGTGTATATTTTCCTTTAAACTGAGAAAATTGTTACACACAAAAATCATAATTTTCTTACTATGAAAGAAAAGTTTACTAATGCATCGATGGTATATATTTTCCACAACAACTGTAAGACTCAATCATTCAAAAATATTTTGGGGGAGCTACTATGTGCCAGGTACTATTCTAGATAATGGGGACACAACAGTGAACAGGACAGGTATGTTCTCTACATTAGAGCAACTTACCTAAATTCTATGGACCTAATTTTTCTAACCTAACAGTGGTGATAATGCCCACCTTGCACGAGTGTTGTAAAGTATATCTAGTTTTTACAGATATATAAATACAAAGATGATAATACAAATAATGACAAATTGTATTAGTACCATTTGTCAGTAATCTACACTTTTCCTATTAATCTGAAAAGCTGCCTTAATTCTACACTGAATAATAAATATTATTCTTTTCAGTTTTATTAAGATATAAATGACATACTATGTAAGTTTAAGGTATGCACCATAATGATTTAATATATATTGCAATATATTGCAAAATGATTACCACAATAATTTCAGTTAACATCTATCATCTCACATACTTACATTTTTTTCTAGTGATGAACTTTTAGGGCTACTCTTTTAGATACTTTCAAATATACAATACTGTATTACTGATTATAGGTATCATGCTGTACAATACACACTCATAACTTCTTATAACTGGATGCTCATACATTTTCAACACCTTCACCCATTTATCTCACCCAATCCATCCATGATGGCAACCACTAATCTGTTCTCTGTTTCTATAAGTTCAGTATTTCTGGTTCTGCTTATAAATGAGATCATGCAGAATTCTCTTTCTCTGACATTTCACTTAGCATCACACTCTCAATTCATTCCCATCATCACAAACGAAAAGATTTCCTCCTTCTTTTTTGGCTGAATAATATATATATCCCCATTGTCCTTACATCTGCCAATGAACACTTAGGTTTTCATGATTTGGCTATGTTGTAAATAATGCTACAATGAGAATGGGGATGCAGATATCACTTCGATATAGTGATTTAATTTCCTTTGAATATATACCCAGAGTAGAAGTGGAATTGCTGGATCATATGATAGCTTGATTTTTAGTAGTAGCTTGATTTTTAATTTTTCAAAGACTTCTATACTATTTTCCATATTTTCCATGATTGCCTGCACAAATTTACATTACCAGTACAAGTGTACAATGGTTCTATTTTCCTCATTTCCTTGCCAGTGTTTGTTATCTCTTGTCTTTTTCATAAGCTATTCTAATTAGTGTGAAATGGCATCTCATTGTGGTTTGGCTCTGCATTTCCTTGATGATTAGCAATATTGAGCACCTTTTCCTGTCTGATGGCCATTTGAAAACATATGCCTGTCCTATTTCTAAATTAGATTATCACAATTTTTTGTTTATTGTTTGTTTTTTAGTTGAATCGCATGAATTTTTTATGTATTGTGTATATCAACCCCTTATCATATATGTGGTTTGCAAATATTTTTCCTATTCCATAGGTTCCTCTTTTTATCCCATTGTTTCATGGTGATAATGCCCACCTCGCACGAGTGTTGTAAAGTATATCTTTTTTCTTTTTGTGGTCACCTTTTACTTTTTCTTCTTTTTTTTAAAAAAATTTTCTATTTAAATTCAATTTAGTTAACATATAGTGTTTTGTTTCAGGGGTAGAATTTAGTGATTTATCAGTTGCATTTAACACCAGTGCTCATTATATCATGTGCCCTCCTAAATGCCCATCAGCCAATTACCCCATCCCCCACCTACCTCCCCTCCAGCAACCTTCAGTTTGTGTCCTATAGTTTGAGTCTCTTATGGTTTTCCTCCTTCTTAGTTTTTATATTATTTTATTTTTCCATCCCTTCCCCTGTGTTCATCAATTTGTTTCTTATATTCCACATATGCGTGAAATCATATATATTTGTCTTTCTCTGACTGACTTATTTCACTTAGCATAATTCCCTCTTGTTCCATCCATGTCATTGCAAATGGTAAGATTTCATTCTTTTTGATGGCTATCTGTATCACCTCTTCTATATGCATTCATCTGTTGATGGACATCTGGGCTCTTTCAATATTTTGGCTATTGTGGATATTGCTGCTATAAAAATTGGGGTGCATATGCCCCTTTGAATCACTATTTTTATATCCTTTGGATAAATACCTAGTAGTGCAATTACTGGGTCATAGAGTAGTTCTATTTTTTAAGTTATTGAAGAACCTGCATACTGTTTTCCAGAGTGGCTACACTAATTTGCATTCCCACCAATTCTCCACATCCTTGCCAACTCTGTTGTTTCCTGAGTTGTTAATTTTAATCATTCTGACTGGTGTGAGGTGGTATCCCATTGTGGTTTTGTATTGTATTTCCCTGATGCCAAGTGACGCTGAGCATTTTTTCAAGTGTCTGTTAGCCATTTGTAGGTCTTCTTTGGAGAAATGTCTGTTCATGTCTTGTGTCCATTACCCAACACCAATTGTTGAAGAGACTTTTTCACATTGGATAGTCTTTCCTCCTTTGTCAAAGATTACTTGACCATACAGTTGAGGGTCCATTTCTGGGTTCTCTATTCTATTTCTTTGATTGATGTGTGTTTTTGTGCCAGAACCATACTGTCTTGATTACAGCTTTGTAACATAAATTGAAGTCAGGAATTGTGATGCCTCCATCTTTGCTTTGCCTTTTCAAGGTTGCTTTGGCTATTCAGAGTCTTTTAGGGTTTCATACAAATGTCAGGATTGTCTGTTTGATAGGTATTGCATAAATGTGTAGTTTGCTTTGAATAGAATAGACATTTAAAAATATTTGTCTTTTAATCTTTGAGCATGGAATATGTTGCCACGTCTTTGTATACTCTTCAATTTCTCTCATCAGTGTTGTATAGTTTTCAAAATACAACTCTTTTACCTCTTTGGTTAGGTTTATTCCTAGGTATGTTATGGGATCTGGTGCAATTGTAAATAGGATTAATTCCTTAATTTCTCTTTCTGCTGCTTCATTATTAGAATATAGAAATGCAACAGATTTCTGTATGTTAATTTTCTTTCCTGCAACTTTACTGAATTCATGTATCAGTTCTAGAAATTTTTATGGAGATTTTTGGGTTCTCTATATAGAATATTTTTGTGTCATCTACAAATAGTGAAAGTTTTACTTCTTCCTTTCTGATTTGATGTCTTCTATTTCTTTTTTTTGCCTATTTGCTGAGGCAAGGACTTCCAGAACTGTAATATAACAGTAGTGAGGGTGACATCCCTCTCTTGTTTGTGACTAAAGAGGAAATGTTCTCAGTTTTTCCCATTTAGAATGTTATCATCTGTGTGTTTTTCACTTATGGCCTTTATAATGTTGAGGTACATTCCCTATAAACCTACTTTGTTGAGGGTTTTTATTATGAATGGTTGTTGGACTTTGTCAAATGCTTTTTCTGCATCTACTAAAATCATCATCTGGTTCTTATCCTTAGTTTTATTAATTTGGTGTATCATGTTGATTGATTTGTGAACAATGAACCACCCCTGAAACCAAGGAATAAATCCCACTTTGTTGCGATGAATGATTTTTCAAAAGTATTTTGGATTCTGTTTGCTAGTATTTTATTGAGAAATTTTGCATCCATGTACATCAGGATATTGGCTTATAGATCTCTTTTTTAGTGGAGTTTTTATCTGGTTTTGGTATCAGGGAAATGCTGGTATCATAGAATGAATTTGGAAGCTTTCCTTCCTTTTCAATTTTTGAAATAGTTTGAGAATAATCAGTATTATATCTTCTTTAAATGTTTGGTAGAATTCTTGTGTGAAGCATTCGGGCCCTGGATTTGTTTTTTAGGAGTTATTTGATTTATGATTCAATTTCTTTGCTGGTTATCAGTCTGTTCAAGTATTCTACTTCTTCCTGTTTCAGTTTTTCTAGTTTATATGTTTCTAGGAATTTATTAGTTTTTGTCAGGTTTTCCAACTTGTTGGCATATAGTTTTTCATAATATTGTCTGATAATTCTTTGTATTCCTGTAGTGTTGGTTGTTCTTTCTCTTCTCTTATTTGTGACTTGATTTCTTTGGGTCCTTTCTCTTTTCTTTTAGATAAGTCTTGGCAAATGGTTTATTAATTTTCTTAATTTTTCAAGGAATCAGCTTCTGGTTTCATTGATTATTTCTATTGTTTTTAAGTTTTTTTTAAAGATGTATTTATTTGAGAATGTGCACAAATGCAGGGGGTGGGGGGATGAGGAAGAGGGAAAGAAAATTCTCAAACAGACTTCCTGCTGAGGACAGATCCCCTCACAGGGCTCCATCCCAGGACTTTGAGATCATGACCTGAGCTGAAATCAAGAGTCAGACCTTAACCAACTGAGCCACTCAGGTGCCCCTATTGTTTTATTTTTTAAATTTCTACATAATTTATTTCTACTCTAGTATTTATTATTTACTTCCTTTCTGAATTGGTTTTCAAGCTTCATTTATTTTTCTTTTTCTAGCTCCTTTAGGTATAAGGTTAAGTTGTTCATTTGATATTTTTCTTGTGTCTTGATGTAGGCCATTATTGCTCTGTCGTTCCCTCCTAGTATGCCTTTTGCTGAATCCCAAAGGTTTTGGACAGATTTGTTTTCATTTTCATTTTTTCAATGAATTTTATTGCTTCTTTGATTTCCTGATTGATCCATTCATTGTTTAGTAGCATTTTGTGTAACCTGCATGTATTTGTGATCTTTCCAGATTTTTTTCTTATGGTTGACTTAAAGTTTCATAGCATTGTTGTCAGAAAAGATGCATGGTGTGATTTCAGTCTTTTTGTATTTATTGAGGCCTGATTTGTGACTTAGTATGTAATCTATTCTGAAAGAATGCACTTGAAAAGAATGTGTATCCTGCTGCTTTAGGGTAAAATGTTCTGAATATATCTGTTAAGTCCATCTGGTCCAGGGTGCCATTCAAACCCATTGTTTTCTCTTTGATTTTCTCCTTAGATGATCTGTTCATTGCTGTAAGTGGGGTGTTCAAATCCCCTACTATTACTGTATTATTATCAATGAGTTCCTTTTTCTATTTGTTATTATCCTATATATTTGTGTGCTCCATGTTGAGAGCATAAATATTTACATTGTTAGATCTTCTTGTTAGATTGTCTCCTTTTTTTTTTTTTTTAAAAGGAATTTTTTTTAAATTTTTTATTTATTTATGATAGTCATACAGAGAGAAAGAGAGAGAGGCAGAGACACAGGCAGAGGGAGAAGCAGGCTCCATGCACCGGGAGCCTGATGTGGGATTCGATCCCGGGTCTCCAGGATCGCGCCCTGGGCCAAAGGCAGGCGCCAAACCGCTGCGCCACCCAGGGATCCCAGATTGTCTCCTTTATTACAATATATTGCCCTTTGTCTCTTGTTACAATCCTTGTGTTTGTTTTTTTTTAAATAATAAATTTATTTTTTATTGGTGTTCATTGCCAACATACAGAATAACACACAGTGCTCATCCCATCAAGTGTCCCCCTCAGTGCCCGTCACCCATTCACCCCCACCCCCCGCCCTCCTCCCCTTCCACCACCCCTAGTTCGTTTCCCAGAGTTAGGAGTCTTTATGTTCTGTCTCCCTTTCTGATATATCCTACCCATTTCTTCTCCCTTCCCTTCTATTCCCTTTCAATATTATTTATATTCCACAAATGAATGAGAACATATACGTTTGTCCTTCTCCAATTGACTTATTTCACTCAGCATAATACCCTCCAGTTCCATCCACGTTGAAGCAAATGGTGGGTATTTGTCATTTCTAATGGCTGAGTAATATTCCATTGTATACATAGACCACATCTTCTTTATCCATTCATCTTTCGATGGACACCGAGGCTCCTTCCACAATTTGGCTATTGTGGACATTGCTGCGAGAAACATCAGGGTGCAGGTGTCCTGGCATTTCATTACATCTGTATCTTTGGGATAAATCCCCAACAGTGCAATTGCTGGGTCGTAGGGCAGATCTATTTTTCACTCTTTGAGGAACCTCCACACAGTTTTCCAGAGTGGCTGCACCAGTTCACATTCCCACCAACAGTGTAAGAGGGTTCCCTTTTCTCCGCATCCTCTCCAACCTCATCCAACCTCTCCTTTGTGGTTTCCTGCCTTGTTAATTTTCCCCATTCTCACTGGTGTGAGGTGGTATCTCATTGTGGTTTTGATTTATATTTCCCTGATGGCAAGTGATGCAGAGCATTTTTTCATGTGCATGTGGCCATGTCTATGTCTTCCTCTGTGAGATTTCTCTTCATGTCTTTTGCCCATTTCATGATTGGATTGTTTCTTTGGTGATGACTATAATAAGTTCTTTATAGATCCTGGAAACTAGCCCTTTCTCTGATGGGTCATTTGAAAATATCTTCTCCCATTCTGTAGGTTGTCTTTTAGTTTCGTTGACTGTATCCTTTGCAGTGCAAAAGCTTCTTATCTTGATGAAGTCCCAATAGTTCATTTTTGCTTTTGTTTCCTTTGCTTTTGTGGATGTATCTTGCAAGAAGTTACTGTGGCCGAGTTCAAAAAGACTGTTGCCTGTGTTCTCCTCTAGGATTTTGAAGGAACCTTGTCTCCCATTTAGATCTTTCATCCATTTTGAGTTTATCTTTGTGTATGGTGAAAGAGAGTGGTCTAGTTTCATTCTTCTGCATGTGGATGTCCAATTTTCCCAACACCATTTATTGAAGAGATGGTCTTTCTTCCAATGGATAGTCTTTCCTCCTTTATCGAATATTAGATGACCATACATTTCAGGGTCCACTTCTGGGTTCTCTATTCTGTTCCATTGATCTATGTGTCTGTTTTTGTGCCAGTACCACGCTGTCTTGATGACCACAGCTTTGTAGTACAACCTGAAATCTGGCATTGTGATGCCCCTAGCTATGGTTTTCTTTATTAAAATTCCCCTGGCTACTTGGGGTCTTTTCTGATTCCACACAAATCTTAAAATAATTTGTTCTAACTCTCTGAAGAAAGTCCATGGTATTTTGACAGGGATTGCATTAAACGTGTAAATTGCCCTGGGTAACATTGACATTTTCACAATATTAATTCTGCCAAACCATGAGCATGGAATATTTTTCCATCTCTTTGTGTCTTCCTCAATTTCTTTCAGAAGTGTTCTATAGTTTTTAGGGTATGGATCCTTTACCTCTTTGTTTAGGTTTCTTTCTAGGTATCTTATGTTTTGGGTGCAATTGTAAATGGGATTGACTCCTTCGTTTCTCTTTCTTCAGTCTCATTGTTAGCGTATAGAAATGCCACTGACTTCTGGGCATTGATTTTGTATCTTGCCATGCTGCCAGATTGCTGTATGAGTTCTAGCAATATTGGGGTGGAGGCTTTTGGGTTTTCTATGTAGAGTATCATGTCATCGGCGAAGAGGGAGAGTTTGACTTGTTCTTTGCCAATTCAAATGCCTTTAATGTCTTTTTGTTGTCTGCTGAGGCGAGGACTTCCAGTACTATGTTGAATAGTAGTGGTGAGAGTGGACATCCCTGTCTTGTTCCTGATCTTAGGGGAAAGGCTCCCAGTGCTTCCCCATTGAGAATGATATTTGCTGTAGGCTTTTCGTAGATGGCTTTTAAGATGTCGAGGAAAGTTCCCTCTATCCCAACACTCTGAAGGGTTTTGATCAGGAATGGATGCTGTATTTTGTCAAATGCTTTCTCTGCATCTAATGAGAGGATCATATGGTTCTTGGTTTTTCTCTTGCTGATATGATGAATCACATTGATTGTTTTATGAGTGTTGAACCAGCCTTGTGTCTTGGGGATAAATCCTACTTGGTCATGGTGAATAATTTTCTTAATGTGTTGTTGGATCCAATAGGCTAGTATCTTGTTGAGAATTTTTGCATCCATGTTCATCAGGGATATTGGTCTGTAATTCTCCTTTTTGGTGGGGTCTTTGTCTGGTTTCGGAATTAAGGTGATGCTGGCCTCATAGAACGAATTTGGAAGTACTCCATCTCTTTCTATCTTTCCAAACAGCTTTAGTAGAATAGGCATGATTTCTTCTTTAAACGTTTGATAGAATTCCCCTGGGAAGCCATCTGGCCCTGGACTCTTGTGTCTTGGGAGTTTTTTGATGACTGCTTCAATTTCCTCCCTGGTTATTGGCCTGTTCAGGTTTTCTATTTCTTCCTGTTCCAGTTTTGGTAGTTTGTGGCTTTCCAGGAATGCGTCCATTTTTTCTAGATTCCCTAATTTATTGGCGTATAGCTGTTCATAATATGTTTTTAAAATTGTTTGTATTCCTTGGTGTTGGTAGTGATCTCTCCTTTCTCATTCATGATTTTATTATTTTGAGTCCTCTCTCTCTTCTTTTTAATAAGGTTGGCTAATGGTTTATCTATCTTATTAATTCTTTCAAAGAACCAACTCCTGGTTCTGTTGATCTGTTCCACAGTTCTTTTGGTCTTGATTTCATTTAGTTCTGCTCGAATTTTAATTAACTGTCTTCTTCTGCTGGGGGTGGGGTCCATTTGCTGCTTTTTCTCTAGTTCCTTTATGTGTAAGGTTAGCTTTTGTATTTGAGTTCTTTCCAGTTTTTGAATGGATGCTTGTATTGCGATGTATTTCCCCCTCAGGACTGCTTTCGCTGTATCCCAAAGATTTTGAACGGTTGTATCTTCATTCTCATTAGTTCCCATGAATCTTTTTAATTCTTCCTTAATTTCCTGGTTGACCTTTTCATCTTTTAGCAGGATGGTCTTTAACCTCCACGTGTTTGTGGTCCTTCCAAACTTCATGTTGTGATTAAGTTCTAATTTCAAGGCATTATGGTCTGAGAATATACAGGGGACTATCCCGATCTTTTGGTATCGGTTCAGACCCGATTTGTGACCCAGTATGTGGTCTATTCTGGAGAAAGTTCCATGTGCACTTGAGAAGAATGTGTATTCAGTTAAGTATGGATGTAATGTTCTGTAGATATCTGTGAAATCCATCGGGTCCAGTATATCATTTAAAGCTCTCATTTCTTTGGAGATGTTGTGCTTAGAAGACCTATCGTGGGTAGAAAGAGCCAGATTGAAGTCACCAAGTATAAGTGTATTATTATCAAAGTATTTCTTCACTTTGCTTATTAATTGGTTTAAATATTTGGCAGCTCCCACATTCGGGGCATATATATTGAGCATTGTTAAATCCTCTTGTTGGATAGATCCTTTGAGTATGAGATAGTGTCCCTCTTCATCTCTTACTAGAGTCTTCGGGGTAAATTTTAATTTTTCTGATATGAGGATGGCTACCCCTGCTTTCTTTTGAGGACTATTTGAATGGTAAATGGTTCTCCACCCTTTTATTTTCAGGTTGTAGGTGTCCGTCTTTCTAAAATGAGTCTCTTGTAGAGAGCAAATAGATCGGTCCTGCTTTTTTATCCAGTCTGAAACCCTGCGCCTTTTGATGGGGTCATTAAGCCCGTTCACGTTCAGAGTTACTATTGACAGATATGAGTTTAGTGTCATCATCATATCTATTCAGTCCTTGTTTTTGTGGATTGTTCCACTGAGCTTCTTCTTAAAGGGGAATTTTAAGAGTCCCCCTTAAAATTTCTTGCAGAGCTGGTTTGGAGGTCACATATTCTTTCAGTTCCTGCCTGTCTTGGAAGCTCTTTATCTATCCTTCCATTTTGAATGAGAGCCTTGCTGGATAAAGTATTCTGGGTTGCATGTTATTCTCTTTTAGAACCCTGAATATATCCTGCCAGCCCTTTCTGGCCTGCCAGGTCTCTGTGGAGAGGTCTGCTGTTACCCTAATACTCCTCCCCATAAAAGTCAGGGACTTTTTGTGTCTTGCTGCTTTAAGGATCTTCTTATCTTTGGAATTTGCAAGCTTCACTATTAAATGTCGAGGTGTTGAAGGGTTTTTATTGATTTTAGGGGGGGATCTCTCTATTTCCTGGATCTGAATGCCTGTTTCCCTTCCCAGATTCGGAAAGTTTTCAGCTAGTATTTGTTCAAATACATATTCTAGCCCTCTGTCCCATTCGGCGCCGTCGGGAACCCCAATTAAAAGTAGGTTTTTCTTCCTCAGGCTGTCATTTATTTCCCTTAATGTATCCTCAAGGTCTTTTAATGGTCTGTGTCTTTTTCCCTCAATTTCCCTCTTTGCCATCAACTTGTCTTCTATGTCACTCACTCATTCTTCCACCTCGTTAAGCCTCGTCGTTAGGACTTCTAGCTTGGATTGCATCTCATTCAATTGATTTTTAATTTTTGCCTGATTGGATCTAAATTCTGCAGTCATGAAGTCTCTTGAGTCCTTTATGGTTTTTTCTAGAGCCACCAGGAGCTGTATAATAGTGCTTCTGAATTAGCTTTCTGACATTGAATTGTAATCTAGATTTTGTAACTCTGTGGGAGAGAGGACTATTTCTGATTCTTTTTTTTGAGGTGAGGTTTTCCTTCTAGTCATTTTGCTCAGTGCAGAGTGGCCAGAAACAAATTGTATTGGGAAAAGGAGAAAAAGAGAGAGAAGGAAAGAAAAGAGAAAATGAAAAAAGAGAAAGAAGAAAAAAAAAGGGAAAAAAGAGAAGAAAAGGAGAAAGAAAAAGAAGGAAAGGAGAAAAAAAAGAAAAAAAGGGGGTGGGGTGTCATAGGGGAAGCAATCTGAAATCAAAAAGAAAGAAAAAAACCACAAAACAAAACAAAACAAAAAACAAAAAAACACGGGGGTGTATCTTCCGATTCTGTATACTGTAAGTCCCTTGACTTCCTCTGGAACTGGTCCGTCTCGCTGGTCTTGGTGGGAGGGGCCTGTTGTGCTGATTCTCAGGTGTTAGCACTTGGGGGAGCTGCTCTTCCCCTGCCTGGTGCAGGGCTCAGTGGGGGTTGTTCACCCTGTGAGGCCCCAGGAGGAACGGCCACAGTGGGGTGGCAGCTCTGGAAATCTGGAGTCAGCTCCCGCGTAACTCTGGGGCTCTCCGTCTGTAGGGCCTGGGGGCTCCGGGGCGGGGCCGCTGATCTGCTCAGCTCGGGACAGGAACCTCCTTGCTGTCCTGGGCCCTCCCGGCCTCTGCCTGTCCCAGGGGGAGGCCGGATCTTGGGCTGTGTCCTGGCGCCCTGTGCTTTGGCGCCTGCGCTGTTGGATTCGCGCTCCCGCCCCACAGCCCATTCCGCGGAGCCGCCGCCCGAGCCCCTCCGAGCTGCTCCCGGAGCCGTGCAGCCCCCTCCGAGGAGCCACCACCCGAGCCCCTCCGAGCTGCTACAGGTCCCGCCGTGCGCGCTGCAGCCCTTAGGGAGCTCGGTGCACTCTCCTGCGCACGCCGCAGGTGCCTGTTAGTGTCCCAGGGAGCCTGAGGGCATCCCCGCCCTCCTGGGTCCTGCTCTAACTCCCTGCGGGCCCCTTTCCGCGGGGAAGGTCGGTGCAGCTCCTGCTCCTCCGGGACGGGGCTCTCCTGTCCTGGGGACACTCGCCCCGGCCTCAGCCCGGCTCCTCGCGGGGCCCCTCCCCCTTGGAGGCCTTTTGTTTCTTTATTTCTTTTTCCCCGTCTTCCTACCTTGATAGAAGCGCGAACTCTTCTCACTGTAGCATTCCAGCTGGTCTCTCTTTAAATCTCAGGCCGAATTCGTAGATTTTCAGGATGATTTGAAGGTTATCTAGGTAATTTGTTGGGGACAGGTGATTTGGGGACCCTACTCTTCCGCCATCTTGCCCCTCCTCTCAATCCATTTACTTCTAATCGGTCTACTTAAACCTAATATTTCTTCATGATTCAGATGTGGAGGATTGTATGTTTTTTAAAAAAAATCAATTCCAGGCTGTCTAATTTCTTGGCCTATTTGTATATAGTAGTTGCTTATGATCCTTCATACTTCTGTGGCATCAGCTGTAACTTTTCCTCTTTTATTTCCTCTTTTATTTATTTGAGCCCCCTCTCTTTCCTTGAGTCTAGTAAACCATTTGTCAATGTTGTTTTTCTTTTCAAAGAAACAGCTCTAAGTTCATCTATACTTCCTATCATCTTTTTAATCTATTTTATTTATGTATTTCCTGATCTTTTTTATCTTCTTCCTTCTACTAACTTTGGGTTTTGTTTGTTCTTCTTTTTCTAGTTCTCTTTGGTGCAGGGCTACATTGTATATTTCACATTTTTCTTGTATCTTATGTTAGACCTATATCACTATGAAATTAACTCTTAGAACTGCTTTCACTGTATCTAATAGATTTTTGTGTATAGTATTTCCATTTTTATTTTCTTAAGGTATTTGTATATTTCTCCTTTAATTTATTTATTTATCCATTGGCTTTCCAGTAGCATGTTGTTTATTCTCAACATATTTGTTAGTCTTCTCATTTTGTTGTTATAGTTGATATCTACTTTTATACTACTGTGAGCAGAAAAGATGCTTCATATAATCTCAATCTTTTTAAATTTATTGAGACTTGTTTTATGGCTTAACATATGATTTATCCTGGAGAATATTCCATGTGCAGTTCAGAATAATGCATATTCTTTGTTTTTAGATGAATTGGTTTCTTTATTAAGTTCATCTGGTTTAATGTGTCATTTAAAGCTGAAGTGTCTTCATTGATTTTTTTCTATAGATGTTCTCTCCATTGGTGTAAGTGGGGTAGTAAAGTCTCCTACTATTATCAATTTCTCTGTTTAGGTCTATTAATATTTGCTTTTTGTATTTTAGGTGCTCCTATTTTAGGTTATATTATTGATTTACTTTCCTTAGCATTATACTCTCTAGCTACATCCATGTTTTGGAAATGGCAAGATTTATTTCTTTTGCATCCAATATATATATATGTATATATGCCACATCTTTATCCAATAATCAGCTGATGGACATTTGGGCTACTTCCATATCCTGGATATTGTAAATAAAGCTGCTATAAACACAGGGTCATATATATCTCCTGAATTAGTGTTTTTGTATTATTTGAATAAATATACAGCAGTGAAATCGCTGGATCATTGGGTAGTTCTATTTTTAACTTTTTGAGGAACCTCCATACTGTTTTCCAGAGTGGATGTACCAGTTTACATTCTTACCAACAGTGCATGAGTGTTCCTTTTTCTACACATCCTCACCAACACCTATTGTTTCTGGTGCTGTTGATTTTAGTTAGCCATTCTAACAGGTATAGTGTGATATCTCACTGTAGCTTTTTTAAAAATTCCAGTTAACATACACAGTAATATCAGTTACAAGTGTACAATATAGTGATTCAATACCTCTATAAAACACTCTGTGCTCATCACAAGTGAACTCCTTAATCCCCATCACCTAATTAACCAATCTCCCCATCTACCTCCCCTCTGGTAAATATCAGTTTGTTCTCTGTATTTAAGAGTCTGTTTCTTGATTTGCCTCTTTGTTTTATTTCCCTTTGTTCCTTTGTTTTGTTTTGAGGCGTGTCCTTTTCCCATTGGATAGTTTTGTCTGCTTTGTTCATGATTAATATAGTTGTGAGGTTCATTTCTGGAAATTCTATCCTGTTCCATACATGTCTATAGGTGTCTATCTTTGTGCCAGTAAACATACTGTTTACACTACTATAGCTTTTTAACATAACTTGAAGTCCAGAATTGTGATGCCTCCAGTTTTGCTTTTATCACTAATATGTGGAATTGAAGAAACAAAATAAATGAACAAAGGAAAAAAAATAGAGGAGAGACATACCAAGAAACAGAATCTTAATTATAGAGAACAAACTGATGGTTACCAGAGGGAAGAGGGGTGGTGGGTTGGGCTAAATAAGTGATGGAATTTAGGAGTGCAATTGTGATGAGAATGCTCATGCAATTTATTTTAAGGCCTGGTTAGTTGTGATGAGCACCTTTAGCTTTTGCAGGTCTGGGCAACTCTATCTATGTCTCCTTCAATTCTGAATGATAGCTTCACTAGATAGAGTACTCTGAGATAGAGTTTTTTTCCTTTCGACACTTTGAATATATCATTTCCCTCTATTCTAGTCTGTTTCTGCTGAAAAATCTACAGAAAGTCTTATGAGGGCCCCCTTGTGTGTAAACAAATTATTTTCTTCCTGTTACATTTGCTTCAACGTGGATGGAACTGGAGGGTATTATGCTGAGTGAAATAAGTCAATCGGAGAAGGACAAACAGTGTATGTTCTCATTCATTTGGGGAATATGAATAATAGTGAAAGGGAATATAAAGGAAGGGAAAAGAAATGTTGGGAAATATCAGGAAGGGAGACAGAACATAAAGACTCCTAACTCGGGGAAACGAACTAGGGGTGGTGGAAGGGGAGGAGGGCGGGTGTTGGAGGGGAATGGGTGACGGGCACTGAGGTGGACACTTGACGGGATGAGCACTGGGTGTTTTTCTGTATGTTGGTAAATTAAACACCAATAAAAGTTAATAAAAAAAAAAAAAAGATTTACTCTTAAACATTTGATATTTGAATTATAATGCGACATCAGGTGGATAACTTTGGATTTATCTTACTTGGAATCTCTGGGACTACTGAATCTGGGTTTTTTTTCCTTCCCCAAGATACTGAAGTTTTCAGACATTATTTCTTAAATTTTCTTTCCTTCTCTTTCTCTCTTCTCCTTTTGGGACTATTATAATGCAAATGTTGATCTATTTGATGTTGGCCCATAGGTCCCTTAAGATATCATCACTGTTTTACATTCTTCTTTTCCTTTAGCTTCTCTGTTTGGGTGTCCCACTGTCCTGTCTTCTAACTCACTGATCCTTTATTATGCTTTATGTAGCCTGGTATTGAATCCCTCCGGTGTATATTTCAGTTTATTTATTGTAGTCTTTATTTCTGTGACTTCTATTTTGATATTTTAAAACATTTTTCTAACTCTTTGTTAAAGTTTTTACTGCATTTACCCATTTTCTCCTATTTTGGTGGGCATTTTCATGAACATTAATTTGGACTTTTTATAAAGTTACTTATCTCTATTTCATTATGGTTTTTATCTGAGGTGTTGTTTTTATTTCATGCTTTTTCATCTGGAACACATTCCTCTGTTTCTTTTTTTTCTCTGTTTTTTTTTTCCTGTGTGTTAGGTAAAACAGCTACCTCTCCAAGTTTGTGTGCCAGCGATGAAGCTTGTCGCTTAACTCTATTCCAACTCTTGGCTGTTTATCAAACCTTTGTGATTGTCTAAGCAGCCTGATTTTTTTCTTCATAGGTCCCAGGCATTGAGGGTAGGCCAAGACCTCTCAGTGATCCAAAGAGAGTGATCTCAGTCAGCTTCTAGTTTCAGGATAATTGGGAGTCATCATGGTTCAGCTTATAATGTATATAAATACGTACTATCCTCTGGGTGGGATTGTAGCCATAGACCCTACTGTTCTCAAACCAGATAATCTAGGTTATCTCCTGGTGAACAGTTGCAAAAGGTGGGGTTGCAGTTGAATATATATGCTCCTTTCTGGAAGGTACTGGTGAGCTATATTGAGCCCTAGGTAAAGCACAAAGTTGTCCCACAGTGCACATTCCATGAGAACACCTATATGTGTGTCTCTATATGTGTCTCTATATGTGTGGAAAACCTAAAGCCTACTCCTCAGACTGAAACTACAGGAGAAGTAAATAGGTTTTTTTCACAGGAAGACTAGAAGTATGTTTTAGTTTGCTTTCTTTGTCATTCCCTGGGAGTGATAGACTGGTAAGGATTATCTCTGCAATTGTTACTTTCCCAAGGGGCTCAGGTATGCAAGTCATCATGGCCACCAGAGCTAGGTGATAAAACAGAGTTCCCTCTGTGGTCTGCATTTATCTAATGGTTTCAGTAAGTTAATTGGAAAGTTCAGGGTAAGTCACACATACTGGTTTTATCAAGGCCTCAAGAGAATTCATGAAGCATATACAACCACTGGTTTAGGGAGGGCAGGGGGAGAACATAGGAAATCATGTGCACCTTCCAGCTTTGAAAGGGTACCTGGAGAGTACACCAACTGTAAGGGTCTGCTGACTTTGACAGGGCAGTTGGAGAGCACAGGGGTAGGTCATGCCCACCAGCTTTAGCAGGGCATAGGTAGTGCAAGAACTGTGATAATTTGATATTTATCTTTCATTTCATTCATTTGTATCACATTTGTTATTTAGTGTATGCTAAACCATCCTTTCATCCCATGTATGAATCCCATTTGATCAATATAATATAATACTTATAATGTGCTGTTGAATTCAGTTTGCTAGTATTTTGTGAGCAATTTTTGCATCTATATCATCAGGTATATTATCAAATACATTTTTTTCCTTCTATTGTCTTATATGGTTTCAGGATCATGGTAATACTGGCCTCAAAAAATAAGTTTGGAGGTGTTCTCTCCTCTTTATTATTTTGAAAGCATTTAAGAAGAATTAGCATTACCTTCTTTACAATACATCGATTAAACATATAATCATGGATTTATTTCTGGCCTATTTATTCTGTTCTATAATCCATGTGTCTATTTTTGGTCCAATGCCATGCTTTTTTAAAAGAAAATTTAATTTTAATTCCAGTATAGTTAACATACAGTGTTATGTTAGTTTCAGGAATACAATATACTGATTCAACAATTCTATTCATTACTCAGTGCTCATCATGATAAGTGTATTCTTAATCTCCTTCACCTTTCACCTATCCTCCCATCCACCTCCACTCAGTAACCATCAGTTTGTTCTAAATAATTAAGAGTCTGTTTTTTGGTTTGTCTCTTACTTTGTTCATTTGTTCTGTTTTTGAATTCCACATATAAGTGAAATCATATGATATTTCTCTTTTTCTGACTAACTTATTTCACTTAGCATTTTAGTCTCTATATCCATCATCTTGTTGCAAATGGCAAGATTTCATTCTTCTATATGGCTCAGTAATATTTAGTAATATTCATATATATGAATGGTTATAAATAAATACATATACATATATCATAACTTCTTTATCCATTCATCTATCAGTGGATACTTGGGATGCTATAATAATTTGACTACAGTAAATAATGATGTAATAAACACAAGGGTACATATAGTCCTTTGAATTAGTGTTTTGGGTTTGTTTTTTGTTTTTTGTTTGTTTTTTAGTAAATAGCCATAGTGTGATTATTGGATCATATAGTACTTCTATTTTTAAATTTTGAGGAAATTCCACAATGTTTTCCACAGTGGCTGTTCCAGTTTGCCTTCCCACCAACAGTGCAAGGTGGATTCTTTTTCTCCACATCCTTGCCAGCACTTGTTTCTTCTGTTATTGATTTTAAGCATTCTACTGGATGTGAGGTGATATTTATTGTGGTTTTGATTTTGATTTGTATTTACCTGATGTTCAGTGATGTTGAGTATTTTTTCATGTGTCTGTTGGCCTTCTGGTCATTTGGAGAAACGACTGCTCATGTCTTTTGCCCATTTTTAAATTGGATTATTTGTGTTTGGTGTATTGAGTTTTATAAGTTCTTTATATATTTTGGATACTAACCTATTATTAAAAGTGTCATTTGCAATTATTTTCTTCCATTTGGTAGGTTGTCTTTTAGCTTTATTGTTTCCTTTGTTATGCAGAAACTATTTTCATGTAGTTCCAACAGTTTGTTTTTGTTTTCTTTCCTTTGCTTCAGGAGACATATCTAAAAATTTGTTGCTATAACCATTCTCAGAGAATTTACTGCCTGTACTTTCTTCTAGGATTTTTGTGGTTTCAGCTCTCACACTTAGGTCCTTAATGGATTGAATTTGGTTTTGTAAACAAAGTAGTATAAGAAAATCTAGTTTCATTCTTTTGCATGAAGATGTCCAGTTTTCCCAGCATTGTTTATTGAAAAGACTATCTTTTTCCTCATTGGATATTCTTACTTCCTTACTCAAAGATTAATTTGCCATATAATTGTAGGTTTATTTCTGGGTTTTCTAGTCTGTTCAATTTTATCTATGTATCTATTTTTTATTACTAAAATTTTGAAGTATAACTTTAAATCTGGAATTGTGATGCCTCCAGGTTTCTTTTCTTTTTCAAGATTGCTTTGGCTATTTAGGGTCTGTTGTGTTTCCATAAAACTTTATGATTGCTTGTTCTAGTTCTGTTAAAAATGCTGTTGGTATTTTGAAAGCAATTGCAATAAATGTGAAGATTGCTTTGAATGGTATGTGCATTTTAAAAATATTTGTTCTTCCATTCCATGAGCATGGAGTTATCTTCTCATTTGCTTTTGTTGTCTTCAATTTATTTTGTCAGTGTTTTATACTTTTTCAGAGTACAGGACTTTCACCTCCTTGCTTAAGGTTATTCCTAGGTATTTTATTTTGTGGGGTGCAATTATAAAAGGGATAATTTTCTTAATTTATTTTTCTGCTCCTTTATTATTACTGTAAAGAAATGCAACATATTTTACCCATTTCGGATTATATGAGCTGTGGGTTTTTCATATGTGGCCTTATTATACATTCCCTATAAAACTACTTTATTGAGGAATTTTATCATGACTGGGTGTTGACCACTGCCAAATGGCTTTTCTGCTTCTATTGAAATAATCATATGTTTCCTATCCTGTCTTTTATTAATGTGATTGATTTACAAATATTGAACCATCCTTGCAATGCAGGAATAAGTCCACGAATAATCGTGGTGAATGATTTTCTTTTTCTTTTCTTTTCTTTTTTTTGTGTACTTTCAGATTACATTTGGTAGTATATCATTCAGAATTTCTGCATCCATGTTTATCAGAGATGTTGGCTTGTAGTTCTCTTTTTTAGTGGAGTCATTACCTGGTTTTCATCAAGGTAATGCTGGCCTCATAGAATGAATTTGAAAGTTTTCCTTCCATTTCTGTATTTTGAAATAGTTTGAGACTTGGTATTAACTCTTCTTTAAATCTTTGGTAGAATTCATGTGTGAAGCATTTGGGCCCCAGACTTTTGTTTCATGGAAGTTTTTTGATTACTCATTTAGATTCTTTGCTAGTTATTGGTCTGCTCACATTTTCTATTTCTTCCTGTTTCACTTTTGGCAATTTATATGTTTTTAGGAATTTATCCATTTCTTCCAGGTTATCCAATTTGTTGGCTTATAGTTTTTCCTAATATTCTCTTATTTTTTTAATAAATTTATTTTTTATTGGTGTTCAATTTACCAACATTCTCTTATAATTGTTTGTATTTCTGTGGTGTTGGTGGTTATTTTCTCCTTTCTCATTTGTGATTTTATTAATTTGGGTACTTTCTCTTTTCTTTTTGATGAGTCTAGTGAGAGCTCTGTCTCTCTATACAATTTAATTTCTATACAATTTATTCTTGTCTAATATCCATTAATTTCCTTCTTTCTGCTGGCATTAGGCTTTGCTTGTTGTTGTTTTTTTATAGCTTTTTAGGTATAAGGTTACATTGCTTAATTGAGATTTTTCATGCTTGTCAAGGTAGGCCTGTATTGCTTTATAATTCCCTCTTAGGACCATATTTGCTGCATACCAATGTTTTTGAACCACAAGTGAAAAAGCCAGAGATTATATTATCTCGAATAGTGAAAAAGTGAGAGCATTTCCTCAGTAGTCAAGAATAAGACAGGGATTCTGCTCTTGTCACTGTTATTTAACATAGAACTGGAAGTCATAGCCCCAGCAATCATACAACAAAAATAAATTAAAAACATCAAAATCAACAAGGAAGAAGCAAAACTTGCACTATTTGCAAATGATGTGATGCTATATATAGAAACCTTAAAGAGTCCATCAAAAAACTGATAGAACTGATACATGAATTTGTTAGTCACAGGATACAAAATCAATGTACAGAAATCTGTTGCAATCCTGCACACCAATAATGAGGCTGCATAAAAAGAAATCAAAGGATCAATCCAATTTACAATTACAGCAAAACCCAAAAGATACCCAGGAAAAAGCCTAATCAAAGGTGATGAAATACCTAAACTCTGAAAACTGTAAAATACTAATAAAAGACATTGAAGATGACACAAAGAAATGGGGAAACATTCCATGCTCATGGATTGAAAGAACAAATGTTAAAATGTCTATGCTACCCAAAAGAATCTACATATTTAATGAAATCGATAAAAATACACCATTTTCACAGAACTAGAACAATCTTAAAATTTGTATGGAAACACAAAAGATCCTGAAAAGGCAAAGCAACCTTGGAAAAAGAACACAAAGCTGGAGGCATCACAATTCCTGACTTCAAGTTATATTACAAAGATGTAGTGATTGAAACAGTATGGTCCTGGCACAAAAACAGACGCAGAGATCAATGGAACAGAATAGAAAACCCAGAAATGAAAACTATATGGTCAACTAATCTTAAACAGAGTGGAAAAGAATATCTCAATGGATAAAGACAGTCTCTTAAACAATTAGTGTTCAGAAAACTGGACAGCAGCATGCATAAGAATTAATTTTGACCACTTTCCTACACCATACACAAAATACATTGAAAATGAATGAAAGACCTAAATGTGACATCTGAAATCATAAAAATCCTAGACAAGAACAGAGGCAGTAACCACCATGACATTTGCAGTAGTAGAAAGAGTAACATATCTTTCTAGATATGGCTCCTGAGGCAAGGGGAAAAAAAGCAAAAATAAACTATTGTGACTTCATTAAAATAAAAAGGTTTTGCACAGTGAAGAGAACAATCCACAAAACTAAAAGGCACCCTATGGAGTGGGAGAAGATATTTTAAAATGACATATCCAGTAAAGGGTTAGTATCCAAAATATATAAAGAACTTATAAAACTCAACAGCAAAGCAATGAACAATCCAATTAAAAGATGGGCAGAGGACACAATAGATAATTTTCCAAAGATGGCATACAGATGGCCAGCAGACACATGAAAAGATGTTCAGTATCAGGGATCATCAGGAAACTACAAATCACCAAAGACTAATGACTTAATCAATCTTGTCTATGTAATGGAACCTCAATAAAAAGCCAAAAGGATGAGGTTTGGAGAGCTTCCAGATTAGTAAACCAGAATGTATCCATGTGTTGCCATGATGGGCCCCAAGCTCCATGGTGACAGAAGCTCCTTTGTTCAGGATCTTGCCCTAATTCTCACTTGGTCTGGCTGTTGATTTTTATCCTTTAATATTCTTTGTAATAGGTCCATAAATAAATAAAACATTTTCTGGGAAAAAATGACATACAAATCAAAACTACTATGAAATATCACATCACAGCTGTCATAACAGCCAAAATCAACAACAAAAGAAACAACAGGTGTTGGCAAGGATGTGGGAAAAGGGGGATCCCTTTGCACCATAGGGAATGCAAACAGTTGCAGCCACTCTGAAAAACAGTATGGAGGTTCCTCAAAAAGTCAAAAATATAACTATACTATGATCCAACCATTACACTAGGTATTTACCCAAAGAGTACAAGAATACTGATTCAAAATGATACATATACCCTGGTGTTTATAGGAGCATTATTTACAATAGCCAATTATGGAAACAGCCCTAGTGTCTTTCAATTGGTTAATGGATGAAGAAAAGGTGATGTTCTTGCATGCACACATGCACACACACACACACACACACACACACGAATATTAGTTGGCCATAAAAAGTATGGAATCTTGTGATTTGCCATGACATGCTTGGAGATAGAGCTTATTATGCTATGTGAAGTAAGTCAGTCAGAGAAAGACAAATATCATATAATTTCATTCATATGTGGAATATAAGAAACAAAGCAAAGGAGCAAATGGGGGAAAAAGAGAGCCAAACCATGAAACAGACTTGTTTTTTTCAAGAAACAGACTCTTAACTATAAAGAACTAATTAATGGTTACCAGAAGATGGGTGTGTGTGGGGATGGGTTAAATAGATAAGAGGAATAAGGAGTGCACTTGTGATTAGCACTATATGTTGTATGGAAATGTTGAATCACTATATTGTATAATGGAAACTAATCTAACACTGTATGTTAACTAACTGGAATTTAAATTTTTTTTAATTTTTTATTTATTTATGATAGTCACACAGAGAGAGAGAGAGGCAGAGACACAGGCGGAGGGAGAAGCAGGCTCCATGCACCGGGAGCCCGATGTGGGATTCGATCCCGGGTCTCCAGGATCGCGCCCTGGGCCAAAGGCAGGCGCCAAACCGCTGCGCCACCCAGGGATCCCTAACTGGAATTTAAATAAAAACTTTAAAACATGCCACAGATTTCTTTGTGTTGTTTTTGTATCCTGTGACCATATGAGTTCATTTATTAGTTGTAGTAAATTTTTGGTGGCGCCCTTAGGATTTTCTATATAAAGTATCATTTCATCTGCAAATAGTGAAATTATGACTTCTTCCTTCCTGATTTAGATGCCTTTTATTTCTTTTTTGTTGTCTGATTGCTGTTGCTTGGACTTCCAGTATCATGTTGAATAAAACTGGTGAGAGTGGACATCCTGGTCTTGTTCCTGATCTCAGGGAAGAAGCTCAATGTTTTTCACCACAGACAATGATGTTTGCTCTTTTTTTATATATGACCTTTATTATGTTAGTGTAAGTTCCCTCTACACCTACTTTGTTGTGGGTTTTTATCACGAATGCATTTTATACATTTTCAATTTTTTCCCAAATCTATTGAGATTATATGGCTTTTGTCCTTACTTTTGTTCATGTAATATATCACATCGATTTATTTGTGGGTATTGAACTACACTTGCATCCCAGGAATAAATCCCACTTGATCATGGTGAGTGATTTAGTTAATGTATTGTTGGATTCAGTTTACTAATATTTTGTTGAGGATTTTTTTCATCTATGATTATCAGAGATACTGTAACTTTATTTCATTGTATATTTAACTGGTTTTGATATCAGGGTAATGATTGCCTCATAGAATATATTTGGAAGCTGTCCTTTCCCTTACATTTTTTGGAATAATTTGAGAAGAATAAGTATTAACTCTTCTTTAAATATTTGATAGAATTCACCTGTGAAGGCATCTGGTCCTGGAGTTTAGTCTGTTGGGAACTTTTTGAACACTGATTAAAGTTCATTCCTGGTAATCAATTTGCTCAAATTTTCTGTTTATTCAGGATTCAGTTTTAGGAGTTTATATGATTCTAAGGATTTATTCTTTCAGTTTATCCACTTTTTTGGCATATAATTTTTCATAATATTCTCTTATATTCCTTTTTAATTTTTGTGGTGTCAGTTATTAATTTCTTCATTTCTGATTTTGAGTCTTCTCTCTCTCTCTCTCTCTCTCTCTCTCAGTAAGTCTGCTAAATGTTTTGCAATTTCATTCATCTTTTCAAGAACATAGTCTTGTTTTTATTGATTTTTTCTTTTTTAAAATTTTATAAATCATTTATTTCTGCTCTACTTTTTATTATTTCCTTCTTTTCTTTTTGTTGTTGTTCCTATTTTTCTAGATCCTTTAGGTGTAATATTAGATTGTTTATCTGAGATTTTTCTTCTATCTTCTGGTAGGCCCATATTGCCATAATTTCCCCCTTTTTTTGTCTTCTACAAATTTTTATTTAAATTCCAGTTAGTTAACATAAAGTGTAATATGAGTACCAGGTGTGGAATTTAGTAATTCAACATGTACACACAACACCCAGTGCTCATCATAAGTGCCCTCCTTTATAGCCATCACCTATTTAACCCATCCCCTGCCCACCTCCCCTCTAGTAACCATCAGTTTGTTCCCTATAGTTAAGAGTGTTTCTTAGCTGCTCTTTTACCCCTGTATGTTCATGTCTTTTGTCTCTTAAATTCCATATATGAGTGAAATCATATGGTATTTGTCTCTCTCTGACTGACTTACTTCACTTACCATAATACTCTCTAGGTCCATCCATGTCATTGCAAATGGCAAGACTTCATTCTTTTATATAGTTGAGTAATATTCCATTATATATATGTGTTTATGCATATATATATATACCACTTATTATTTATCCATTTGTCAGACCATGGACAATTGGGCTTATGTATAATATACATACAATATTATATATTAATATATACAATAATATAATATTATAGATATATTATTAATATATAATATTTTGTTATAAATATGCATATATATATCTCACTTATTCTTTTTCCATTCATCAGTCCATGAACACTTGGACTCTTTCTATAATTTGACTATTGTTGATAATGCTGCTATAGACATCAGGGTGCATGTATCCCTTCAAATCAGTATTTTTGTATCCTTTGGTAAATTCCTAGCAGTGCAATTGCTGGGTCATAAGGTAGTTCTATTTTCAAAGTTTTGAGGAACCTCCATACTATTTTCTACAGTAGCTGCACCAGTTTGCATTCCCACCAGAGTGTGAGAGGATTCCCCTTTCTTTGCATCCTTACCAACAACTGTTGTCTCTTGTGTCATTCATTTTAGCCATTCTGCCTAGTGTGAGGTAATGTCTCATTTGATTTGTATTTCCTTGATGGACATTGAACATCTTTTCATGTGTCTGTTAGCCATCACTCTGTATCCTATGGAAAAATGTCCATTGAAGTCTTCTGCCCATTTTTTACCTGAAATTTTTTTGTTAGGTGTTTACTTTTAAACATTCTTCATAGATATTTTTATCCAATATGTCATTTGCACATTTTTCCCTCATTCTGAAGATTGCCTTTTAGTTTAGTTGATTGTTTCTTTCATTGTGCAGAAGCTTTTGTTGTGATGGAGTCCCAATAGTTCATTTTTGCTTTTGTTTCCTTTGCCTCTAGAGACATAACTACTAAGAAGTTGCTATGGCCAGTGTCAAAGAGATTTCTGTCTGTGTGCTTCTCCAGAAGTTTGATGGTTTCCTCTCTCACATTTAGGTCTTTCATCCATAGTGAATGTTGTGTTTGGTTTAAGAAAGTGGTCCAGTTTCACTCTTCTGCATGTTGCTGTTCAGTTTTCCCAGCACCATTTTTTGAAGAGGTTTGAAGCACCCAGCACCATTTTTTGAAGGTTTTTTTTTCCATTGGAAATTCTTTCCTGCTTTGTTGAATATTAGTTGACCATATAGTTGTGGTTTCATTTCTGGGTTTCCTATTCTGTTCCATTCATCCATTCATCTCTATGTCTGTTTTTGTGCCAGTACCATACGGTCTTGATTACTACAGCTTGGTAATATAACTTGAGGTCCACAATTGTGATGCCTCCAGCTTTACTTTTCTTTTTCAGGATTGCTTTTGCTATTCTTGGTCTTTTGTGGTTACATGCAAATTTTAAGATGGTTTGTTGTATGTAGCTCTGAGGTAAATGCTGGTGGTATTTTTATAGGGATTGCATTAAATGTGTAGATTGCTTTGGGTAATAGCATCATTTTCACAATCTTTGGACTCCCAATACTATGCTAAGTGACAATGATGAGAGTAGACAGACTTTCCTGTGCCCTCTATCCCTACTTTGTTGAGGGTTTTTATCAGGCATGAATGTTGTATTATATCAAATGCTTTTTTCTGCATCTATTGAATGGATCTTATGGTTCAGATTCTTTCATTTATTAATGTGGTGTATCATGTTGATTGATTTGTGAATACTGAACTACACTGGCAACCTAGGAATTAATACCACTTTATCATGGTAAACAATTCTTTTAATGTATTTTTGTGTTCTGTTTGTTAGTAGCATGTTGAGAATTTTTGCACCCATGTCCATCAACAATATTGGACTATAGTTCTCTTTTTTATTGGAGTCAGTCTGGTTTTGTAATCAGAGCAACACTGGCCTTATGGAATGAATTTGAAATTTCCCTTCCATTTCTATTTTTTTCATTGAGAGGAATAAGTATTAAGCCTTTTTTAAGCTTTTGAAGCATTCTGGCCCAGAATTTTGGGAGATTTTTGTGTTTTGGGAGATTTTTGATTTATTGATCAATTTTTTGCTTGTTATCAGTCTGTTCAAATTTTCTATTTCATACTGTTTCACTTTTTTAGTTTATAAATTTCTAGGAATTTATCCATTTTTCTAGGTTGTTTTATTCATTGGAATATAATTTTTTTTATCATAGTCTCTTATAATTGTATGTATTTCTGTGATGTTTGTTGCTATTTCTCCTTTCTCCTTTGTGATTTTATTTATTTTGGTCCTTTGTCTTTTCTTGTTTATAAGTCTGGCTAGGGGGTTATCAATTTTATTATTTTTTCAAAGATCCAGTTCCTACTTTCTTTGATGTCTTCTATTTTTTTTAATTTTTATATCCTTTATTTCTACTCTCATTTTTATTATATCCCTTCATCTACTGGCTTCAGTTTTCATTTGTTGTTCTTTAGGTGTAAAGTTATATTTTTATGGGAGATTTTTCTTGCTTGTTGAGGTAGGCTTGTATTTCTATATACTTCCCTCTTATGACTGCTTTTGCTACATCCCAAAAGTTTTGGACTTATGTGTTTTCATTTTCATTTGTTTTATATATTTTTTCTTCTTTGATTTCCTGGTTGACCCGTCCATTCTTTAGTAGCCTGTTATTTAAACTCAGTGTAATTGTGTTGTTTCCAATTTTTGTGTGTGTGGTTTATGTGAGTAAACCACATATTTACTCTGGTGAGTAAACCACATATTTACTCTGGTGAGTAAATATCCATGGTATGATGTCATTCTTTTTGTACTTGTTGAGGCCTGATTTGTGACCTAATATATGATCTATTCTGGAGAATGTCCCATGTGCACTTGAAAAGAAAGTGTATTCTGCTGCTTTGGGATGAAATGTTCTGAATATATCTGTTAAGTCCATCTGGAGCAGTGTGTCATTCAATGCCATTGTTTCCTTGGTGATTTCCAGCTTAGATAATGTGTCCATTTATGTAAGTGGGGTGTTCTAGTCCCTATTATTATTGTACTATTATCAATGAATTCTCTTATGTTTCTTATTGCTTTATGTATTTGGATGCTCCTATTTGGGGGGCATAAATATATACAATTGTTAGATATTCTTGTTGGATAGTTCCCTTCATGGTTATATAGATACCTTCTTTATCTCATGCTGTGCAGTTTTTGGTTTAAAATCTAGTTTGGGGCAGCCCGGGTGGCTCAGCAGTTTGGTGCTACCTTCAGTCCAGGGTGTGGTTCAAGAGACCCGGCATTGAGTCCCATGTCAGGCTCCCTGCATGGAATGGAGCCTGGTTCTCCTTCTGCCTGTGTCTGTGCCTCTCTCTCTCTCTCTCTCTCTTTCTCCTCTCCCTCTCTCTCAAGAATAAATAAATTAAATATTTAAAAATAATAAATAAATAAATAAATAAATAAATAAATAAATAAATAAATAAAATAAATAAATCTAGTTTGTTTTGGGGTGCTTGGCTTGCCCTGTCTGTTTAGCATGCAACTCATGACATCAAGCCCCATGTTGTGTGTGGATTCTACTTAAGGAAAAAATCGTAGTTTGTCTGATATAATTATTGGTACACTTGCTTTCATTTGATTTCCATTTGCATAAGTGTTTCTTTATCCCCTCAGTTTCTATCTGCATGTGTTTTTAGGTGTAAAATGAATCTCTTTTACAAAGCATATAGATGGGTCTTGTTTCTTAATCTATTCTGACACCCTATGTCATTTGATTAGAACCTTTAATCCATATCCATTCACAGTAATTAGTGATCGCTATGGATTTAATGTCATTTTATTACTTATTTTGTCATGATTTTTGGAGATTTTCTCTTATCCTTTCTTGTCTTTGTCACTTTAGTCTTTCTTTCCACTTAAAGAGTCAATTTTAATATGTCTTGCAGGGTTGGTTTAGTGATCACAAACTTATTTAGATTTTGTCTGGGAAACTATCCCTCCTTCCATTCTGAATGATAGATAGCCTTACTTGATAGATTAATCTTGGCTGCAGATTTTTCCCATTCAGCATTTTGATTATATCATGCCACTGCTTTCTGGCTTGCCAAGTTTCTATGGAAACATGTGCAGCTAGATTTATGGGTCTTCCCTTGGAAGTTAGGGATTTCTTTTGCTGCTTTTAGTTTTTTTCTTTAACAGTATATTTTGCAAATTTAACTACAATATGTTTTGATGTTGGCCTGCTTTTGTTGATTTTGATGGGAGTTCTCTGTGCCTTCTGGATCTGGATGTCTGTTTCCTTCCCCAAATTAGGTTTTCAGCTATTATTTCCTCAAATAAACCTGTCACCTCTTTTCTTCTCCTGGAACTCTTATGATATGAATATTATTATATTCCATGAAGTCAATGAGTTCCCTCTGTCTATTCTCATGATCCATAATTTCTCTATTTTGTTTAGCTTAATTATTTTCCATTATTCTGTCTTCTATATAAATTATTCATTCCTGTAGTTTTTATATCCTTGTGGTAATTACATCTAGCCTGTTTTGAATCTCAGTTATTGTATTGCTTACTTCTGATTGTTTTGTAGCTCTTTTGTCTCTGTAGTAAGGGTCTCCCTGATGTTTTTATGCTTTTCTCAAGCCCAGCAGGTATCCTTATGATTGTTGCTTTAAATCTTCATCAGATATATTAATTATATCTCTTTTGATTAGATCCAATGCTGTGACATTTTCTTGTTCTTTATTTTGGGATTAGTTTCTCTGTCTTGGCATTTTGTCTAAGTCTCTGTCTTATTCTATGTATAATAAAATTCTGTTATGATTCCTGCTCCTAAGAGAAAGGCTTTAGGAAGAACAGGTCATATAGTGTCCAGACCCTAGCTCTTCGGGGACTGTCTCTAATGTGTGCTGCATGTACTCTGCTGCCATGTTTTTCCTGCTTATCCTTCAGGCCATTCATCTGCAGAAGCTCTCCTTGTCTGTAGAGGACAATGTTTGGAGCTTGGCTAGAATGTGGGAAGTTTTAACTAGGTGTGCTCTGATCTGTTTGTTAAATGAGATCTGATGCCATACTGGGACTAAGGCAAGTATGACTTGAAAGAGCAGTTCTACTTGAATGTGGGGGGTCAGGGTTTCGTGTAAACAAGTTAGATAGTGAGTGTTGGTGCTGTAGTGGTTCCCTCAGGTGGCCTTGTGGTTATACTGAGGGGCAGGGGAGAGAAATGGTGCCAGACAGTTCCTTTGTCCCTGGAGTGATCTCCATGCTTGCTGCTCTCAGAGAAGCTCTCCCAGTAGAGCAAGTAATTTCCCCTCATGTATCCCAGGCTTTTCAGATCATGGTTTTCATACTGTCTATTCCTGTTGGCTTGTCTGCACCAGGAATAAAGTGCGCTTTATGCAGCATAGTGCACTTTATCTCAGCCAAGCCTGCTGACTTTTAAAATTCCATAATTTAGGGACATGTTGTTCCAGGTGCCTGCACTGGTCTTCTTGGGGAGGGACTCACCACACTTAAATAGATGCTGGTTTTACTGAGAAGGGCAGTTACAACTGAGTGCAGATTTGTGGGATTTGGAGCAGGTAGGCTAAATAGCTCGTGTTTCAGTTAACTGCTCTCAGCGGGCGTCTCTGCACCTATGCTGAGGGTCAGGAAAATGGCTCCCACTGGCTGTTTTGTCCCTGGAGAGGCAACTGTGAACACTACTTCCCACAAAGGGGAGGTGCACCCCCAAAAATGCACCCCCAAAAAATAGAAACAGCCTCTCACCCATGTGCTTTGTGTGTTCTTCAAATCATGCTGTCTGCCTCAGGATTGTTTGCCTTCCTCCTTTCTAGGAGTAGAATAGTGCCCTTAGGGCTCTATCTCAGCCAGGCCCACCTACTTTTAAAACTCTAATATTTGAGTCCCACTGGTTGCAAAAACTCACGAAAAAGCCTCTCTCATTTTTCCCAACCAATACCTTTGAGGAAGTGTTCTCCTTGTGCATTGTCTATGAACTCTTTCTCACCTTTCTCCTTCCCCTTGGCAGTATCACACTTGTGAGGCATCAAATTCTCCCCCAATCTCTGCACTTCCTACCTTCTTCAATGTGGCTTCTTCTTTCCTCTAGTTGGGCAGTTTTTTCTGTCAATCCAAGGTCAATTTCTTGGGTATTCAGAGTGATTTGATTATTATCAAGTTTTGTTGGAGAGACAAAACAAGCCTAGGGTCCTCCTACTGTGCTGCCATCCTAGATCCTTCCCTATACAGTGTTAATTTTCCCTCTTAAATCAACTTTTGGTGGATCTCAAGTTTTTGGACTGCTGTGTTTTCATTTTTATTTTCTCCCTGTATTTTTTATTTTCTCCTTGATTTCTTAATTGTCCCATTCATTGTTTAGTAGAACATTATCTTACCTCCATGTATGCGTTTTCTTTTCACATCTTTTTTGTGTAGTTATTTTCTAGTTTCATAGTGGTGTGGTTAGAACAGATTCATGGTATGACTGATCTTTTTGAATTTGTGGAGACTTGTTTTATGACCTAATATGTGACCTATTGTGGACAATGCTACCATGTACACTTGAAATAATGTATATTCTGCTGTTTTAGGATAAAATGTTTTCAACTTATCTGTTAGATCCTTCATGGCAATATGCATTTCAAAGCCACTGTTTCCTTGGTGATTTTCCACCGGGATCATCTATTTGTTGATTTAAGTGGGGTGTTAAACTCTCCTGCTATTTTTGTATTAATGTCAATTACTTCTTTATGTTTGTTATTAGCTCCTATATTTTGGGGGGTGCTCCTTATTTTGGGTACATAAATATTTACAATTGTTTTATCTTCTCATTGTATTGTTCCTTTTGTGGTTATATAGTGTCCTCTTTTGTTTCTTGTTATAGTATTTTTTTTATTGTGTATTTTGTGTAAGTATTTTTACCCTGGCTTTCATTTCACACCAAATTGCATGATGCTTTTCCATCCCTTTCTTTCCAAATTCTATATTTCTGTGGGTCTTGAGTCTCTTTTAGGTCTTGCTTCTTTATCCATTCCATCATACTATGTCTTTTGATTGGAATATTAAGTCCATTTTCATTCAATATAATTATTGATAAGTATGCATTTATTGCCATCTTGTTACTTATTTTATGGTTGTTTTTTCTAGTTTTCTCTGTTCCTTTCTTTTTTTGCACTCTTTTCTCAGTTTTCTGGTTTCTTTAGTGATGTATTTGGATATAGGTGTCCAAATACCTTTCTCTGTATATTTTGCTTATCTATTGTGGACTTGTGATTTGTGATTACCATCAAGTTTGTATATAACATATTCTGCATATATAAGTCCATATTATGTTGATGACAACTTAAGTTTGAACACATTTTTATTCCTCTCCTCCCCATATGTCATGTATATGGTTTTATTTATTTATTTTTATTTTTTATTTTTTTTAAATTAATTTTTATTGGTGTTCAATTTACCAACATACAGAAAAACACCCAGTGCTCATCCCATCAAGTGTCCACCTCAGTGCCCGTCACCCACTCCCCTCCAACACCCGCCCTCCTCCCCTTCCACCACCCCTAGTTCGTTTCCCCGAGTTAGGAGTCTTTATGTTCTGTCTCCCTTCCTGATATTTCCCAACATTTCTTTTCCCTTCCTTTATATTCCCTTTCACTATTATTCATATTCCCCAAATGAATGAGAACATACACTGTTTGTCCTTCTCCGATTGACTTATTTCACTCAGCATAATACCCTCCAGTTCCATCCACGTTGAAGCAAAAGGTGGGTATTTGTCGTTTCTAATTGCTGAGTAATGTTCCATTGTATACATAAACCACATCTTCTTTATCCATTCATCTTTCGATGGACACCGAGGCTCCTTCCACAGTTTGGCTATTGTGGCCATTGCTGATAGAAACATCGGGGTGCAGGTGTCCCGGCGTTTCATTGCATCTGAATCTTTGGGGTAAATCCCCAACAGTGCAATTGCTGGGTCGTAGGGCAGGTCTATTTTTCACTCTTTGAGGAACCTCCACACAGTTTTCCAGAGTGGCTGCACCAGTTCACATTCCCACCAACAGTGTAAGAGGCTTCCCTTTTCTCCGCATCCTCTCCAACATTTGTTGTTTCCTGCCTTGTTAATTTTCCCCATTCTCACTGGTGTGAGGTGGTATCTCATTGTGGTTTTGATTTGTATTTCCCTGATGGCAAGTGATGCAGAGCATTTTCTCATGTGCTTGTTGGCCATGTCCATGTCTTCCTCTGTGAGATTTCTCTTCATGTCTTTTGCCCATTTCATGATTGGATTGTTTGTTTCTTTGGTGTTGAGTTTAATAAGTTCTTTATAGATCTTGGAAAGTAGCCCTTTATCTGATATGTCATTTGCAAATATCTTCTCCCATTCTGTAGGTTGTCTTTTAGTTTTGTTGACTGTATCCTTTGCTGTGCAAAAGCTTCTTATCTTGATGAAGTCCCAATAGTTCATTTTTGCTTTTGTTTCTTTTGCCTTTGTGGATGTATCTTGCAAGAAGTTACTGTGGCCAAGTTCAAAAAGGGTGTTGCCTGTGTTCTCCTCTAGGATTTTGATGGAATCTTGTCTCACATTTAGATCTCTCATCCATTTTGAGTTTATCTTTGTGTATGGTGAAAGAGAGTGGTCCAGTTTCATTCTTCTGCATGTGGATGTCCAATTTTCCCAGCACCATTTATTGAAGAGATGGTCTTTCTTCCAATGGATAGTCTTTCCTCCTTTACCGAATATTAGATGACCGAACATTTCAGGGTCCACTTCTGGGTTCTCTATTCTGTTCCATTGATCTATGTGTCTGTTTTTGTGCCAGTACCACACTGTCTTGATGACCACAGCTTTGTAGTACAACCTGAAATCTGGCATTGTGATGCCCCCAGCTATGGTTTTCTTTTTTAAAATTCCCCTGGCTATTCGGGGTCTTTTCTGATTCCACACAAATCTTAAAATAATTTGTTCTAACTCTCTGAAGAAAGTCCATGGTATTTTGATAGGGATCGCATTAAACGTATAAATTGCCCTGGGTAACATTGACATTTTTACAATATTAATTCTGCCAATCCATGAGCATGGAATATTTTTCCATCTCTTTGTGTCTTCCTCAATTTCTTTCAGAAGTGTTCTATAGTTTTTAGGGTATAGATCTTTTACCTCTTTGGTTAGGTTTATTCCTAGGTATCTTATGCTTTTGGGTGCAATTGTAAATGGGACTGACTCCTTAATTTCTCTTTCTTCAGTCTCATTGTTAGTGTATAGAAATGCCATTGATTTCTGGGCATTGATTTTGTATCCTGCCACGCTACCAAATTGCTGTATGAGTTCTAGCAATCTTGGGGTGGAGGCTTTTGGGTTTTCTATGTAGAGTATCATGTCATCGGCGAAGAGGGAGAGTTTGACTTCTTCTTTGCCAATTTGAATGCCTTTAATGTCTTTTTGTTGCCTGATTGCTGAGGCGAGGACTTCCAGAACTATGTTGAACAGCAGTGGTGAGAGTGGACATCCCTGTCTTGTTCCTGATCTTAGGGGAAAGGCTCCCAGTGCTTCCCCATTGAGAATGATATTTGCTGTGGGCTTTTCGTAGATGGCTTTTAAGATGTCGAGGAAAGTTCCCTCTATCCCAACACTCTGAAGTGTTTTGATCAGGAATGGATGCTGTATTTTGTCAAATGCTTTCTCTGCATCTAATGAGAGTATCATATGGTTCTTGGTTTTTCTCTTGCTGATATGATGAATCACATTGATGGTTTTACGAGTGTTGAACCAGCTTTGTGTCCCAGGGATAAATCCTACTTGGTCATGGTGAATAATTTTCTTAATGTGTTGTTGGATCCTATTGGCTAGTATCTTGTTGAGAATTTTTGCATCCACGTTCATCAGGGATATTGGTCTGTAATTCTCCTTTTTGGTGGGGTCTTTGTCTGGTTTCGGAATTAAGGTGATGCTGGCCTCATAGAACGAATTTGGAAGTACTCCATCTCTTTCTATCTTTCCAAACAGCTTTAGTAGAATAGGTATGATTTCTTCTTTAAACGTTTGATAGAATTCCCCTGGGAAGCCATCTGGCCCTGGACTCTTGTGTCTTGGGAGGTTTTTGATGACTGCTTCAATTTCTTCCCTGGTTATTGGCCTGTTCAGGTTTTCTGTTTCTTCCTGCTCCAGTTTTGGTAGTTTGTGGCTTTCCAGGAATGCATCCATTTCTTCTAGATTTCCTAATTTATTGGCGTACAGCTGTTCATAATATGTTTTTAAAATCGTTTGTATTTCCTTGGTGTTGGTAGTGATCTCTCCTTTCTCATTCATGATTTTATTAATTTGAGTCTTCTCTCTCTTCTTTTTAATAAGGTTGGCTAACGGTTTATCTATCTTATTAATTCTTTCAAAGAACCAACTCCTGGTTCTGTTTATCTGTTCCACAGTTCTTTTGGTCTCGATATCATTGAGTTCTGCTCGAATTTTAATGAACTGTCTTCTTCTGCTGGGGGTGGGGTCTATTTGTTGCTTTTTCTCTAGTTCCTTTATGTGTAAGGTGAGCTTTTGAATTTGAGATCTTTCCAGTTTTTGAATGGATGCTTGTATTGCGATGTATTTCCCCCTCAGGACTGCTTTTGCTGCATCCCAAAGATTTTGAACGGTTGTATCTTCATTCTCATTAGTTTCCATGAATCTTTTTAATTCTTCCTTAATTTCCTGGTTGACCTTTTCATCTTTTAGCAGGATGGTCCTTAACCTCCACGTGTTTGTGGTCCTTCCATACTTCTTGTTGTGATTAAGTTCTAATTTCAAGGCATTATGGTCTGAGAATATACAGGGGACTATCCCGATCTTTTGGTATCGGTTCAGACCCGATTTGTGACCCAGTATGTGGTCTATTCTGGAGAAAGTTCCATGTGCACTTGAGAAGAATGTGTATTCAGTTGAGTTTGGATGTAAAGTTCTGTAGATATCTGTGAAATCCATCTGGTCCAGTGTATCATTTAAAGCTCTCGTTTCTTTGGAGATGTTGTGCTTAGAAGACCTATCCAGGGTAGAAAGAGCTAGATTGAAGTCACCAAGTATAAGTGTATTATTATCAAGGTATTTCTTGAGTTTGGTTATTAATTGGTTTAAATATTTGGCAGCTCCCACATTCGGGGCATATATATTGAGGATTGTTAAGTCCTCTTGTTGGATAGATCCTTTGAGTATGAGATAGTGTCCCTCTTCATCTCTCACTATAGTCTTTGGGGTAAATTTTAATTTATCTGATATAAGGATGGCAACTCCTGCTTTCTTTTGAGGACCATTTGAATGGTAAATGGTTCTCCAACCTTTTATTTTCAGGTTGTAGGTGTCCTTCTGTCTAAAATGAGTCTCTTGTAGACAGCAAATAGATGGGTCCTGCTTTTTTATCCAGTCTGAAACCCTGCGCCTTTTGATGGGGTCATTAAGCCCATTCACGTTCAGAGTTACTATTGACAGATATGAGTTTAGTGTCATCATGAGACCTATTCAGTCCTTGTTTTTGTGGATTGTTCCACTGAACTTCTTCTTAAAGGGGAATTTTAAGAGTCCCCCTTAAAATTTCTTGCAGAGCTGGTTTGGAGGTCACATATTCTTTCAGTTCCTGCCTGTCTTGGAAGCTCTTTATCTCTCCTTCCATTTTGAATGAAAGCCTTGCTGGGTAAAGTATTCTTGGTTGCATGTTCTTCTCATTTAGGACCCTGAATATATCCTGCCAGCCCTTTCTGGCCTGCCAGGTCTCTGTGGAGAGGTCTGCTGTTACCCTAATATTCCTCCCCATAAAAGTCAGGGACTTTTTTTCTCTTGCTGCTTTAAGGATCTTCTCCTTATCTTTGGAATTTGCAAGCTTCACTATTAAATGTCGAGGTGTTGAACGGTTTTTGTTGATTTTAGGGGGGGATCTCTCTATTTCCTGGATCTGAATGCCTGTTTCCCTTCCCAGGTTAGGAAAGTTTTCAGCTAGGATGTGTTGAAATACATATTCTGGCCCTCTGTCCCTTTCGGCGCCCTCAGGAACCCCAATTAAACGTAGGTTTTTCTTCCTCAGGCTGTCATTTATTTCCCTTAATCTATCCTCATGATCTTTTAATTGCTTGTCTCTTTTTTCCTCAGTTTCCCTCTTTGCCATCAACTTGTCTTCTATGTCACTCACTCGTTCTTCCACCTCGTTAACCCTCGTCGTTAGGACTTCTAGCTTGGATTGCTTCTCATTTAATTGATTTTTAATTTCTGCCTGATTGGATCTAAATTCTGCAGTCATGAAGTCTCTTGAGTCCTTTATGGTTTTTTCTAGAGCCACCAGTAGCTGTAAAATAGTGCTTCTGAATTGGCTTTCTGACATTGAATTGTAATCCATATTTTGTAACTCTGTGGGAGAGTGGGCTGTTTCTGATTCTTTTTTTTGAGGTGAGGTTTTCCTTCTATTCATTTTGCTCAGTGCAGAGTGGCCAAAAACAAGTTGTATTGGGAAAAGGAGAAAAAGAGAGAGAAGGAAAGAAAAGAGAAAAAGAAAAAAGAGAAAGAAGAAAAAAAGGGGAAAAAGAGAAGAAAAAGAAAGGAGAAAAAAGAAAAAAAGGGGGGGGTGGGGGAAGCAATCAGAAATCAAGAAGAAAGAGAGAGAAAAAAAAGCACAAAACAAAACAAAAACAAAAACAAAAACAAAAACAAAAACCAAAAAAAAAAAAAAACACGGGGGAGTATCTTCCGATTCTGTATACTTTAAGTCCCTTGACTTCCCTTGGAACTGGTCCGTGTCGCTGGTCTTCTGGGGGAGGGGCCTGCTGTGCTGATTCTCAGGTGTTAGCACTTGGGGGAGCTGCTCTGCCCCTGCCTGGTGCAGGGCTCAGTTGGGGTTGTTCACCCCGTGAGGCCCCGGGAGGAAGCCACAGTGGCGGGGGCAGCTCTGGGACCCTGGAGTCAGCTCCCGCAGTAGCTCCGGGGCTCTCCGTCTGCAGGGCCTGGGGGCTCCCGGGCGGGGCCGCTGATCTGCTCAGCTCGGGGCAGGAGCGTCCTCGCTGTGCTGGGCCCTCCCGGCCTCTGCCTGTCCCGGGGTAGGCCGGATCCTGGGCTGTGTCCCGGCGCCCTGTGCTCCGGGGCCTGCGCTGTTGGATTCGCGCCGCCGCCCGAGCCCCTCCGAGCTGTTCCCGGAGCCGCGCCGCCCCCTCCGCGGAGCTTCTTCCTCCGCCCGAGCCGCCGCCGCTGAGCTGTTCCCGGAGCCCCGCAGCCCCCTCCGCGGAGCCGCCGCCCGAGCCCCTCCGAGCTGCTCCGGGTCCCGCCGAGCGCTGCAGCCCTTAGGGAGCTCGGCGCATCTCCCCGGGGCGCAGGTGCCTGTTACTGTCCCAGGGAGCCCGAGGGCATCCCCGCCCTCCTGGGGATCCTGCTCCACTTCCCCGGGAGGCCTTTCCGCGGGGAAGGTTGGTGCAGCTCCTGCTCCTCCGGGACGGGGCTCTCCTGTCCTGGGGACACTCGCCCCGGCCTCAGCCCGGCTCCTCGCGGGGCCCCTCCCCCTCGGAGGCCTTTTGTGTCTTTATTTCTTTTTCCTCGTCTTCCTACCTTGATAGAAGCGCGAACTCTTCTCACTGTAGCGTTCCAGCTGGTCTCTCTTTAAATCTCAGGCCGAATTCGTAGATTTTCAGGATGATTGGATGGTTTTCTAGGTAATTTGTTGAGGACAGGTGACTTGGAGACCCTGCTCTGCCGCCATCTTGCCCCTCCCCCTGTATATGGTTTTATACATTACACTTTAGTTCATGATTCCCTTAACTGGATTTTATAGATATACTTATTTTTACTGCTTTTCTGCTTCCTATTTTTATTACTACAACATATGGCATTTTCTTTCCATCCAAATAGGCCCTTTAACATTTCTGATAGGGATGCTGGTGGCCATGAATTTCTTTAACTTTTGTTTGGGAAACTCTTTATTGTTCCTTTTATTCTGGATGGTAGGTTTCTTCGATTGTGTATTTTTTGGTTTCAAGTTTTTTTTTTTTCTTCTTTCAGTACTTTAAATATATCATGACTCTACCTTCTACCTACAACGTTTCTCCTGAAAACTCACCTTGTATCCTTATGGGGTTTTCTTTATATGCAACTGCTTTCTTTTCATGTGTTACTTTTAAAATTCCTTTGATTTTGCCATTTTTACTACTATATATTTTGGTGTGGACATCATTTGATTTTGTTGAGGGTTCTCTGTGCCTTCCGGAAGTGGATTTCTCTTTCCTTCCCCATATTTGGGAAGGAAATGTATTATTATTTCTTCAAATATATTTCTTTCCATCCTTTTCTTTCTCTTCCTCTGGGATTCTTATAATGCAAATATTATGATTGATGGTGACACTGAGTTCCCCAATTGTATATTCATTTTTTATTTTTCTCTCTATTCTTCAGCTTTATCACTTTCCATTAGTCTATCCTCCATGTTCCTGATCTGTGTTTCTGCTTCCTCTAAGCTAAAAAGTATTCATTCCACCTAGTGTATTTTAATGTTGTTAATTGAGTTCCTCATCTCCGATTTGTTCTTTTTTGTTTTCTATTCTTTCATTTAGGGTCTCACTCAGGTACTCCATTCTTTCCTTAAGTCCAGTAAGTATCTTTATGACCACTACTTTTTTTAAGGTTTTATTTATTTATTCATGAGACACACACACACGCATGCACACACACACACACACACACAGAGAAAGAGAGAGAGAGAGAGAGGCAGAGACACAGGCAGAGGGAGAAGCAGGCTCCATGCAGGGAGCCTGATGTGGGACTTGATCCTGGGTCTCCAGGATCAGGCCCTGGGCTGAAGGTGGTGCTAAACCGCTGAGCCACCTGGGCTGCCCATGACCACTATTTTAAATTACATATCAGATACATTACTTATCTCCCTTTTACTTAGGTCGCTTGCTGTGATTTTGCCCTGTTCTTTCACTTGGGACATATTCCTATGTCTCCTCATTTTGTATAACTTTCTGTGTCTGTTTCTACATGTTAGGAAAGTCAGCTAGGTCTCCTGCCCTTGAGATTAGTGGCCTTATGAAGAAGAGGCCCTGTAGTGTCTTGCAGTGCACTGTCCCCTGTTTACCAGAACCTGGCTCTTCAGGGGTGTTTCCCATGTGTGTTTCATATACCCTGCTGTTGTGGCTGTACAGCTTTTGCCTTTAGTCTGGTTCTCTGCAATGTCTGCCTTGTGAGCAGGTTTCAGTCCCTCTGTATTTAGTGGCCCAGTCTGGGGCCACCTTGTGCTTGAGTTAAGTCAGACCAGTCATTTTCCAGAAATGCAATACCACTGAAGTATCAGGCACTTTTCCTGTGCTGTCACCTGAGAAGCTTTTGTTGATAGGTGAGGCCTTCTGTTAGACCAGCTTTCTTCTCTCAGCCCACTAATTGGGTCACAGTTGGATTTCTCTGTGTAGTTATCTTTACCTCTCCCTTGGGAAAGAGTCACTTTGAAGTGGTGCTAATCCCTGTTGGGATGCTTACACAGTGCCAGCCTTGTAGCATCTCTTTCTATGGGTCTGGCCAAGGGCATATTGGAGCATACAGGTACACAGAAGAACAAATATGGGTTCTGGGCACCTCATGTTAGCAAGGCTTGTGTGTGTATGCTGTGGGAGGGTACCTACAGCAGAGACCTGGCTGGATGTGGCACTCTGAAGGACAACACAGGGTTAGGCTGCATTTTTAGCAAGTTAGGTAATGAGTTCTGGGTTAGAGCTGGTTTCTGCAGGTGTCTATGTGTCTAGGCTGGTGGGGGGCTGGGGAGTGAAATGGTGCTCACCAGCTCCTTACTGCTGAAGAAATCTCCCAATGATCCTTGTCCTTCCAGCCCATTCTCTGAGATTAGCAAACAAATTTCTTGTATACTCCAGGCCTTTTTCAAACTACTGCTTCTATGTTGTATCTCCATGGGGCTGTTTCTACTCTCTTTAAGGGTGAAGACTAAGTTTCCTCTCACCCTCCTGGTATTCCTAAAGTAGAACCTATTAATGTTTAAGATTCCAAATGTTAAGCCCACCCAATTGTAAGAACTCATGAAATTTGGCCCCTCTGGTTTCAGTGGGGCCTGAGGTGTGATCTTAGATATGAGGTCTTAGATATGAGGTCTTAGATATGATCATCTTTTCCCCCCTTCTTTGCACCTGGGGGGATTCCTATTTTTTAGAGTTCCATGTGTTCATTTATCTTCTGATTTTGTTTCCAGCCTTGCTACTCACTAAATTGTGGCCTCTTCTATACATTCAGCTGTGGAGTCTGTTTTGCCAGTCTTTGGGTCATTTTCTCGGTTATTTAAATTGATGTGGGTATTATCTAGTTGCATTCACAGGACAACATGAGGTTAGCATCCTCCTACCCTGCCATCTTCTCTAGAATTTTACCATACTACCATTACTACAGATTTGTAGTATATTTCAAAATCTTACATAGATATCTCCTTTATTTTTCTTTCTCAACATTGCTTTGGCTATTCTGGGTCATTTGTCAATAATACTAAAAATTAGTACTATTTGTTCTAGTTTTCTGAAAAATGTTGGTGTTTTGATAAAGAATGTATTGGATCAATAGATTGCTTTGTGTAATATGGACATTTTAACAATATTAATTTTTCGAATCTATTATCATGGTATATATTTTCATTTGTTTGTCTCATCTCCAATTCCTTTAGACTATTTTATAGTTTTCAGAGCACCAGTCTTTTACCTCTTTGGTTAAGTTTATCCCTAGCTATTTTATTTTATTTTTTGGTGCATTTGTAACCACTGAAATCACCTGGCCCTGATATTTTCCCTGATAGGAATTTTATGCTTAGTGATTCAATATCCTTACACTTTATTCATCTGTTCAGAGTTTCAATTTCATGACTAATTTTTGATAGGTTTAATGGTCTAGGAATTTATCTTCTTCTAGGTTTTCTATTTTGTAAGTATATAATTATTCAAAGTGATTATCTATTATTCTTTGTATTTCTGTGATATCAGTGGTAGTTACTCCTATTTTTCATGTTGTTTTTATTTATTTACATATTGTCTTTTCCTTAGTCAAGCTAAAAGTTTTTAAATTTTATTTATCCTTTCAAAAAACCAACTCTTACTTGTATTGACCTTTATTAATTTTGTTTCTGTTTCATTTACTTATGCTCTTATCTCTGCTATTTTCTTGTGTCTTCTAGGTCTGTGCTAAATTTCTTCTTTTTCCAGTTCTTGAAGGATATAGTTAAATTGTTCATTTGAGATCTTTCTTTTTTCTAGATGTATGCATTTATTGCTATAAAATTCCTCTTCCCCTATCACTTGGAGGGGAACTTGCACCCACATCTTGAGCCCTTGTTTTTTTTTATATATGGTACTTTGGTTTTTGTGTCGGCCACCCAGTAGATGTCCCTTGATCTAATGCTTGGTGAAATGGCCACCTATTTTTCCCTGGGCACAACAAAAACAGCAGACTGAAACATGCACTTCCTCTTAATGTGAAAAATGCCTTTTTTTCCTGAAATTGGAGCTCTGGCCTAAAAGTCAGGATACTGTATAGGCACACATCTAGGACTCTACTGAGATGTTCTCTTGGGAATGTGACTGGTAGATCCCATCTTTTTCCTATCCTTCTGCCTCACTCAAGACCATTGGTATCTTCTGAAAAGCAACTTCTAACCTCATTTTGCACCCTGATTTTTGTGGTTGCTGCCCAGGAAACAATTCTACAATACCAGATATGATGGCTAGCAGGGCATATGCTCAAGTCCCACAGAGCATATATATATTTGCATACTTTAAAAACTGCTTCCTAGGGGTTTGTCTTAAAATCCACCTAAAGTCTAAGTGCTGAGATTCTCTCCCTTGGGACATTGACATATTTGGCACAAGTTCAGTTACTGAGAGCCACTAAAAATAAAGTAGTCTGCCTGTAGAATCATAAAAGCTTGAGACAACTAAAGGCAGAGTTGAACAGTAAGATTTATCTACATGAGGCCACTCCTTCACGAATGGGAAAAGTGGCTGTCTTATCTAATGTGTCAAGGGACAGAGATTTACGCTACATAAAGAAATAGAGAAATATATTCCAAATTAATGAACAATACAAAACCTCAGAAAAAGACATTAATGAAAAAAGAGATAAGTGATTTACCTGCAAAGAGTACAAAATAAATCATAAAAATGCTTACTGAACTTGGGATAAGAATGGATAAAAAAGTGAGAATTCCAATAAAGATAGAAAATGTAAGAAAATAGCAAATAGAAGTCACAGAGTTGAGGAATTCAATAACTGAACTGGAAATACAATAAAGAGGTAAGGCAGCATATTAGATGAAGCAGGAGAAAGGATCAGTGAATTCAAAGAGAAAGTAGTGGAACTCAGATAGAAAAAAGGAAAAAAATGAAAAGAGTGAATAGTGCTTAGGGAATTTGTGGAATAATACCTATCAGACCAGCGTTCTCATTATAAAGGTCTCAGAAGGAAAAGAGAGAGATAAAAGGAGAAAAACTTATTTGAAGAAATCTGCTCAAAATAGTCCCTACCTGGGGTAGGAAATAGACATCCAAGTCCAGGAAGCCTCTAGAGTTCCAAATTAGAAGGACACAAAGAGATGCACGTCAAGACACATCATATCAAAGTATTACAGTTAAAGACAGGGAAATAATCTCAAAACAAGCAAGAGAAAAACAATTTGTAACATTCACAGGAATTCCCATAAGACTATCAACAGATTTTTTAATTGAAGTATAATTGACATATAATGTTACATGTGTTTCAGGTGTACAATATATTGATTTGGTGATTGTATACATTGCTCAGTGATCACTATGATAAATGTAGTCACCATCTATCACCATACATTATTATTACAATACTATTGACTTTATTTGAGAAGTAAAAATATAGAGGCTTAAAATGAACTTTAAGTTGTTATCAACTTAAAACAGACCATTATAAATGTTATTTTATGTAACTTTATGGTAACCAGAAAGCAATAAGTACTGATAGATAAACAAAAGACAAAGAGAAAGGAATCCAAACATACTACTATAGAAAATTATCAAATCACAAAAGGAAGAAAATAAGAGAAGAAAAGGACAGAGGAAGTACAAAACAATGAGCACACAACAAACTGGCAATGATTACATACCTATTGATAATAACTTTTAAAATAAATAAATAAATAAATAAATAAATAAATAAATAAAGTAGTTGGAGGAGGCAAGATGGTGGAAGAGTGAGAGACCTCATTTCATCTGGTCCCTTGAATTTAGCTAGTTAACTATTAAAGCATTCTGAATATGCATGAATTCAACCAGGGATGTAAGAAATAAATATCTGGAACTCTACAAAAGAAAAGCAACCACTTTTTGCAAGGTAGGAGGTGCAGAGTGGTGAATTTGAGAGGCCATATTGGAAGACAAATGGCGAGGGGGAGGCAGGCTTTGGAAGCTGGTTACTGGAAAGTGATGTAGCCTCAGAGGGCAAAATGAGAACCCTTAGAAATTTCCAGTGAGAGATATCCGTGACTGAAAGGTACACATGTGTTGAACCAGGCAGAATTCTAGGTGGGACAGTGTGGTCTCAGGATCCCCAAAGACACAGAATGAATGGGAGTGCCTGAGCCAGTGGAGTTCCCAAGAAGTGGAGCAGGCAACTGATTGTAGTTGGAGAGCCCAGGAGGGGGCTCTCAACTTATTTCAGCCATAGACCATGAGCAAGGGCCCCATCGATTGACTGCTCTCCACTGGGGAATCTTCAGAAGACTGGAATGCAGGGACCCTCTGCCATATCCCAGAAGAAGTGGATCAGGTACATTCATGAACATATAGCAGCTCTCAGGACAGGGACCCTATAGGGAATAGTGTGGGGCAACCCTCCACCTTCCCTCGGGAGCAGAGCAGGTGCTTGAGGATCTGGAGACCGCTTTCAGTGTCAGCACCCTACAAAGTGCATTAAGGGGACAAACTCTGACTTCCCCTGGAGGATAGGTGTGGGCACACACTGCAAAGTCAGCAGACTAGGGCACACACAAAAGTGAAGACCGTTTATCCCTAATGGTTTACTGAAGAGAGGGAACCTCAAACTTTCAGCTCTGGGGCTGGAGATTGGGCAAGGCCTTTTTTATTTGATCCTCTTTAAAGGTGAGGAAAACCTTCAGGGAACAAAAGCCAAACCAAGAACCAGCTTACATGGAGGCTTGCCCCCTGTCAGGGAGGATGCAACTCCACCCAGGCAAAGACACCTGAGAGGGAGAGCAGCAGGTCCCTCCCCCAGAAACCAGTTGGAAGAATATGGAATACCAAGTTTACAAGTTTACTAAGTGACTATAGCACTGCAAAATTCCAGCGGTAGGGGAAAATAGTATATAGCATTCAAGGCTTTTTTCTCATGATTCAATTTTCTCTCAATTTAAAATTATCATTTTTTTCTTTTCAAATAGTTTATTGTTTTTTTTTTAATTTATTTATTCTTGAGAGATAGAAGGAGAGACAGAGCCAGAGACACAGGCAGAGACAGAGCCAGAGACACAGGCAGAGGGAGAAGCAGGCTCCATGCACCGGGAGCCCGATGTGGGATTCAATCCCGGGTCTCCAGGATCGTGCCCTGGGCCAAAGGCAGGCGCCAAACCGCTGCGCCACCCAGGGATCCCTAAATAGTTTATTGTTAATCAACTCTTTGATTTTGTCTTTTTTTCAACTTTCATTTTTTACGTTTACATTTTATAGCTATATACTTCATTTTTGGCTTCCATTCACTTTATTCAATTTTATTTTTGTATATGTGTAATTTTTGCTTTCTTTACAATTTTGGGATTTAGTGTCTTATAGCACACAGACCAAAAGACACTCAAAACAAGTGGATCACCTTGTTTTGTCCAATTTGTGAGATTATATTCTCTCTTACACATCTTCTCTTTTTTTTCTTTCTTTCTTTTTCATTCTTTTTTTTCTTTTTCTTTGTCTTTTCTGTTTTGTTTCTGACCTCATTGGATTTATCTAGTATGTATTTTGCTTGGGTTGTGGTTGATATTTTTGATTTTGTTCACCTGTTCATACATTCTTATCTGGGCAAAATGACTAGAAGGAGGAATTCACCACAAAAGAAAGAACCAGAGGTGATACTCTTTGCCACAGATCTAATCAATATGGATTTAAGTAAAATGTCAGAGACGAAATTCAGGATAACAATCATAAATTTACTAGCTGGGCTTGAAAGCACAAAAGATACTAGAGAATCTCATAGTGCATAAATGAGATTTAATTAGGCCAAAATTAAAAATACTCTGAAATGCAGCCTAAATTGGATATTCAAACAGCTAAGCAGTGGAAAGGGTGAGTGACATAGAAGACAAGTGGATGGAAAGGAAGGAAGCTGAGTTTAAGAGAGAAAACCAACAGCCCATGAGGAAAGGCTTTGAGAAATCAGTGATGCTATGAAAAGAGTTCACACCAAAATTATCTGAGTTCCTGAGGGTGAGGAGAGAGAGAGACAGAGAGACAGAGACAGAGAGAGAGAGAGAGAGAGAGAGAGAGAGAGAGAGAAGGTATATTTGAGCAAATCATAACTGAGAACTTCCATAATCTGAGGAAGGAAGGAGGCATTTATATATAATATAATGTCAATAAAAATAGACCAACATCCCAACATATAATAGTGAAACTTGCAAATTTCAGAGAAGAGAGAAAATCCTGAAAGCAACTCAAGACAAGAGATTCCTTACAAAAGGAGAAATATAAGATTGACAGCAGACCTATCCACAGAGACTTGGCAGGCCAGAAAGGGCTGGCATGATATATTCAGGGTACTAAGTGAGAAAAAAATGCAGCCAAGAATACTTAATCCAACAAGGATGTCATTCAGAATGGAAGGAGAGATGAAGAGCTTCCAGGACAGACAGAAACTGAAAGAATATGTGACCACCAAGCTAGCCCTGCAATAAATATTAAAAGGTACACTATAAGTGAAGAGGGAACCCAAGAGTTATGCAAAGCAGAAAGAAACAGAGATGATCTACAGAAACACAGACTTTACAGGTAATAAAATGGAACAGAATACATATCTTTCAATACTTACTCTGAATGTAAAGGGGCTAAATACTTCAATCAAATTATACAGAGTATCAGACTGGGTAAAAAAAGACCCATTCAAATACTGTCTAGAAGAGACTCATTTTAGTCCTAAAGACACATTCTGACCGAAAATAAGGGGATGGAGAACCATTTACCATGCAAATGGGCCTCAAAAGAAAAGTGGGGTAACAATCTTCATATCAGATAAATTAGATTTTATTTTTTTAAATTAGATTTTAAACCAAAGACTGTAATAAGAGATGAAGAGGGACACTATATCATACTTAAAGTATCTATCCAACACAAAGATCTAACAATTCTAAATATTTATGCTCCTAACTTGGAGCAGCCAATTATATCAACCAATTAATAACCAAATTAAAGAAACACATAGATAACAATATGTTAATGCTAGGGGACTTCAACAAACCACTCACTGCAATAGAATGATAATATAAACAGAATATCAACAAAGAAATAAGGGCTTTGAATGACATACTTGGACAGATGGACTTCACAGATATATATATATATATATATATATATATATATATATATATATATGGAACATTCCATCCTAAAGCAATAGAATACACATTCCTCTCAACTGCACATGAAATTTTCTCCAGAATAGACCACATACTGAGTCACAAATCAGGTCTCAACTGATATCAAAAGATTGAGATGATTCCCTGCATATTTTCAGACTACAATGCTTTGATACTTGAACGCAATCACAAGAAGAAACTGGGAAGGAACTCAAACACCTGGAGGTTAAAGAGCATTCTAATAAAGAAGGAATGGGTCAACCAGGACATTAAAGCAAAAGTAAAAAGTTTCATGCAAACTAACAAAAATGAAAGCACAAGTGTTCAAAACATTTTGGGTACAGCAAAGGTGGTCCTAATAGGGAAGTACATTTCAATAGAAGCCTATCTAAAAAAATTAGAAAAATCTCAAATATACAAGCTAACCTTACATTTAAAGGAGCTTGAGAAAGAACAGGAAATAAAGCCTAAACCAAGCAGGAGAAAAAAAAATAAATACAAGAGCAGAAATCAATGAAATAAAAACCAGGAGAATATTAGAACAGGTCAAAAAAAAATAGGAGCTGCTTCTTTAAAGGAATTAATAAGATAGATAAAGCCCTAGCCACACTTAACAAAAAGAAAAGAAAAAAAAAAAGAAAAGAGAAAGGACCCAAATTAATACAATCATGGACAGAAGAGGAGAGATCATGGATTTTTTTTTTTTTTCTGAGATTAAACGGGCAGGTTTTTATTATCAAATGTAACAATTCTACGAAAACTCAATGGTATTGTGTGGTTAGATATTACTTCCTATCTTAAAGTCTTTCAGAGGTTTGGGCAGACAGCATCTTAAAGCATCTGGTATAAACAACTCTTTTTCCGATCTTAAGTGCCAGTTGTCACCAATCTTCACACAAAATGGTTTTCTATTTTTTTTTTTTCCTACTGCAGTTAAAGGGCCATTGCTGGTCAGGTGAAGAGGGAACGTTTGGCTCTCCATTCAAGATGTTAATCAAAGTAATGCAAAGTAAATAAAAATAGCAGCCACATAAATCTGCAGGGCATTGCATCCAAACGCTAAGGACAACAGGAGGAACTTAAGAAACGCATGTACACTTAATCAGATCCTATTTTCCTCTTTGGAGTTACGCGAGGCAGCAGTACTAGCTAGCTAGTGTCTAATATTGCACTTTTGTAGCTAAACACATAGTGCTAAACACTGACAGCATCAATAGCTGCTCTAACCGCTTCAGTGTTAGAAATAGAAACCATTTTAAGAACATATTATGAGCAGCCATACACCAACAAATTAGGCAGTCTGTATACTTGGAAACTTATCAGCTACCAAAACTGAAACAAGAAGAAAGAGAAAACCTGAATAGGCCAATAAACAGTGAATAAATTGAAGCAGTCATCAAAAACCTCCCAAAAACAGGAGTCCAGGGCCAGATGGCTTACCGGTGGAATTCTACCAAATATTTAAAGAAGAAATGATACCTATTCTACTGAAGTTGTTTCAAAACATAGAAATGAAAGGAAAAGTTCCAAACTCATTCTATGAGGTTAGCATTATGTATATCCCAAAACCAACAAAACGATTCCATCAAAAAGGAGAATTAGTGACCAATACCAGTGATAAACATGGATACCAAAATACCAATATTCTAGCAAATAGGATCCAACAGTACATTAAAAAGATTACTCAGGGATCCCTGGGTGGCGCAACGGTTTGGCGCCTGCCTTTGGCCCAGGGCGCGATCCTGGAGACCCGGGATCGAATCCCACATCAGGCTCCCGGTGCATGGAGCCTGCTTCTCCCTCTGCCTGTGTCTCTGCCTCTCTCTCTCTCTCTCTGTGACTATCATAAATAAATAAAAATTAAAAAATTAAAAAAAAAGATTACTCAACACAAGTTGGATTTATTCCTGGGATTCAAGGGTGGTTCAGCATTTGCAAATCAATCAGCATATATTAAATTAACAAAAGAAAGGACAAGAACCATATGATCCTCTCAATAAATGCCAAAAAATTGACAAAATACAACATCCTTCTTGATAAAAACTCTACACAGTGTAGAGCTAGAGGGAACATACCTCAATATCCTAAAAGCCATCTGCAAGAAGCTCACAACAAATATCATTCTAAATGGGGAAAAACTGAGAACTTTCCCCTTAAGGTCAGAAACACAACAGGGATGCCCACTCTCACCAGTGTTGTTAAAGATAGTACTAGAAGTACTAGCCTCAGCAATCTGACAACAAAATAAATCAAAGTCATCCAAATTGGCAACACAGAAGTCAAACTCTCACTCTTCCCAGATGACATGACACTCTATGTAGAAAACCAAAAAGACTGCAACCCAAAAATTGCTAGAACTCACAGAATAATTCAGCTATATGGTAAAATATAAAAATCAACGGACAGAAATCAGTTGCATTTCTATACACTAACAATGAAACTGAAGAAAGAGAAATTAAGAAATGGATCCTATTTATAATTGCACCAAAACCCATAAGCTACCTAGGAATAAACCTAACCAAAGAGGTAAAGGATCTATACTCTAAAAACTAAGAACACTTATGAAAGAAATTGAAGAAATGGAAAAAGCATGCTATGCTCATGAAAAACAATAAATATTTTTAAAATGTCTATGCTACTAAGAGCAATCTACATATTCAAGGCAATCACTATTAAAATACCATTGACATTTTTCACAGAACTGGAACAAATAATCCTAAAATTTGCATGCACCCAGAAAAGACCCCAAATAGCTGGAGGAATATTGAAAAAGAAAACCAAAGCTGGAGGCATCATAATGCCAGGATTCAAGGTGTATAACAAACCACTAATGATCAAAACAGTATGGTACTAGCACTACAACAGGCACACAGATCAGTGGAAAAGAATAGAGAACCCAGAAATAGACCCTCAACTCTGTGGTCAACTAATCTTTGAAAATGCAGGAAAGAGTATCCAATAGAAAAAAATTGGAGCGAGCTGGGCGAGCTTGGTGACTGATTGCGTTCAGGGACTCTGAGGATGCTGTGACTAAGAGAAGGAAGGTGAAGTCCGCCCAGGATAGGATGCCTAATAAAACGCACCCTCCTCGGGAACACTCAGGAAAAAACTGATATAGAGGCAGGACAGGATGGCGGAAGAGTAGGGTCCCCAAATCACCTGTCCCCACCAGCTTACCTAGATAACTTTCAAATCATCCTGAAAATCTACGAATTCAGTCAGATTTAAAGAGAGAACAGCTGGAATGCTACAGTGAGAAGAGTTCACGCTTCTGTCAAGGTAGGAAGATGGGAAGAAATAAAGAAATAAAAAAGCTGTGAAGGGGGAGGGGCCCCCGCGTGGAGCCAGGCTAAGACAGGGCGGAGAGTCCCCCCAGGACAGGAAAGCCCAGTCCCGGAGAGATAGAAACTTTACCCATCTTCCCGGATGGAAAGGTGCTCACAGCGAGCTCTGGCAGGATCACAGGAAGGGCAGGAATGCCCTCAGGCTCCCAGGGGCACTAACCCTGGGGGCCAGCGCACCATACACCGTGGGCCGAGCTCCCTAAAGGGCTGGAGTGAGTGCCTGGCGGGGCCTCAGGAGCAGATCAGGCGGCAGCTCCACCCACAGAGGGGGCTGCATGGCTCCAAGAGCATGATTCCAGCCCTGCAGGCCCTGGAGCCAAGGGTGCTGGGGGACACAGCCCAAGATCCAGTGCTCCCCCCATGGGCAGGACAGTGAGGATGCTTCTGCTGCCCAGCGGCCCTGAGCTGTGTAGATCAGTGCCCCCACTCCGGAGCATCCAGGCCCCTGCAGACTGGGACCTGCGGTAGTTACTGCAGTAGCTGACACCAGAGCTAGAGAGCTGACCGTTGCCACTGTTGTTACTCCTGGTGTCACCTTGTACCTGGGACTGAGCAGGGACATCACAGGATAAATAGCTCTCACTGAGCCATGCACCTGGCAGGGGACTAGGCAGCTCCCCCAGGTGCACACACCTGAGAATCAGCACAGCAGGCCCCTCCCCCAGAAGACCAGCTGGAAGGACAGGGGAAAAGGAAATTATTGACCAAGCAGCACTGCAAACTTCCAGGGGGAAGTCGAGGGATTTACAGTATATAGAATCAGAGTATACTCCCCCTAGTTTTTTGTTTTCTGTTTGTCCCCCCCCCTTTTTCCCTTTTTCTCTCTTTTTCTCCTTTTTCCAGTACACCTTGTTTTTGGCCACTCTGCACTGAGCAAAATGACTAGAAAGAAAAACTCACCACAAAAGAAAGAATCAGAAGCAGTCCTCTCTCCCACAGAGTTACACAATTTGGATTACAATCTATGTCAGAAAGCCAACTCAGAAGCACAATTATAAAGCTACTTGTGGCTCTGGAAAAAAGCATAAAGGATTCAAGAGGCTTCATGACTGCAGAATTTAGATCTAACCAGGCAGAAATTAAAAATCAATTAAATGAGATGCAATCCAAACTGGAGGTCCTAACGATGAGGGTTAATGAGGTAGAAGAACGAGTGAGTGACACAGAAGACAAACTGATGGCAAGGAAGGAAGCTGAGGAAAAAAGAGAAAAACAATTAAAAGATCATGAAGATAGGTTAAGGGAAATAAATGACAGCCTCAGAAGGTAAGATCTACATTTAATTGGGGTTCCCGAGGGTGCCGAAAGAGAAAGAGGACCACAAAGTGTATTAGAACAAATTATAGATGAGAACTTCCCTAACTTGGGAAGGGAAATGCATTCAGATCCAGAAGATAGAGACATCCCCCCTCCTGAAATCAATAAAAACTGCTCAACACCTCGACATGTAATAGTGAAATTTGCAAACTCCAAAGATAAATAGAAGATCCTTATAGCAGCAAGAGACAAGAAATCCCAAACTTTTATGGGGAGAAGTATTATGTTAGCAGCAACAGCATACCACTCCAGAGACCTGGCAGGCCAGAAAGGGTTGGCATGATATATTCAGGGTCAAAAAGGAGAAGAACCTGCAGCCAAGAACACTTTGTCCAGCAAGGCTCTCATTCATAATAGAGGGAGAGATAAAGAGCTTCCAAGATAGACAGAAACTGAAAGAATATGTGACCACCAAACCAGCTCTGCAAGAAATACTAAGGGGGACTCTGTAAAAGAAAGAGGAAGTCCAAGGAAACACTCTGCAAAAATAGGGACTGAATAGGTATCAAGATGACACTAAATTCATATCTTTCAATAGTAACTCTGAACGTGAATGGGCTTAATGACCCCATCAAAAGGCACAGGGTTTCAGACTGGAAAAAAAAAAAGCAAGACCCATCTATTTTCTGTCTACAAGAGACACATTTTAGACATAAGGACACTGACAGCCTGAAAATAAAAGGTTGGAGAATCATTTACCATTCAGATGGTCCTCAAAAGAAAGCAGGGGTAGTAATCCTCATATCAGATAAATTAAAGTTTATCCCGAAGACTGTAGTAAGAGATGAAGAGGGACAGTATATAATACTAAAAGGACCTATCCAACAAGAGGACATAACAATCATAAATATTTATGCCCTGAATGTGGGAGCTGCAAAGTATATCAATCAATTAATAACCAAAGTTAAGACATACTTAGATAATAATACACTTATGCTTGGTGACTTGAACACAGTGCTTTCTACAATCGACATATCTTCTAAGGACAACATCTCCAAAGAAACAAGAGCTTTAAATGATACACTGGACCAGATGGATTTCACAGATATCTACAGAACTTTACATCCAAATGCAACTGAATACACATTCTTCTCAAGTGCACATGGAACTTTCTCCAGAAGAGACCACATACTGGGTCACAAATCAGGTCTGTACCAATACCAAAAGATTAGGGTCGAACCCTGCATATTTTCAGACCATAATGCTTTGAAATTAGAACTAAATCACAAGAAGAAGTTTGGGAGGATTCCAAACACGTGGAGATTAAGGACCATCCTGCTAAAAGATGAAAGGGTCAAGCAGGAAATTAGAGAAGAATTAAAAAGATTCATGAAAACTAATGAGAATGAAGATACAACCATTCAAAATCTTTGGGGTACAGCAAAAGCAGTCCTACGGGGGAAATATATCGCAATACAAGCATCCATTCAAAAACTGGAAAGAACTCAAATGCAAAATCTAACCTTGCACCTAAAGGAGCTGGGGAAAAAACAGCAAATATTTCCTACACCCAGCAGAAGAAAAGAGTTAATAAAGATTCGAGCAGAACTCAATGAAATCAAGACCTGAAGAACTTTGGAATAGATCAACAATACCAGGAGTTGGTTCTTTGAAAGAATTAATAAGATAGGTAAAGCATTACCCAGTCTTATATAAAAGAAGACAGAAAAGACTCAAATTAATAAAATCATGAATGAGAAAGGCAAGATCACCACCAATACCAAGGAAATGCAAACTATTTTAAAAACTATTATGAGAAGCTATACACCAATAAATTAGGCAGTCTGGAAGAAATGGACGCATTTCTGGAAAAACACAAACTACCAAAACTGGAACAGGAAGAAATAGAAAACATGAACAGGTCAATAGCCAGGGATAAAAATTAAAGCAGTCATCGAAAACCTCCCAAGACACAAAAGTCCAGGGCCAGATGGCTTCCCAGGGGAATTCTATCAAACGTTTAAAGAAGAAACCATACCTATTCTACTCAAGCTGTTCAAAAAGATGGAAAGATGGAGTACTTCCAAAGTATGGAATGGGGCAGCATCACCTTAATTCCAAAACCAGACAAGGATCCCACCAAAATGGAGAATTATAGACCAATATCCCTGATGAGCATGGATGCAAAAATTCTCAACAAGATACTAGCCAATAGGATTCAAAGATACATTAAGAAGATTATTTACCATGACCAAGTGGGATTTATCCCCAGATACAAGGCTGGTTCAACACTTGTAAAGCAATCAATGTGATTGATCATATCATCAAGAGAAAAAGCAAGAACCATATGATCATCTGAATAGATGCAGAGAAAGCATTTGACAAAATATAGCATCCATTCCTGATCAAAAAGAGAGTGTAGGGATAGAGATAGAGGGAACATTCCTCAGCCTCTTAAAAGCCATCTATGAAAAGCCCACAGCCAATATCATTCTCAACTAGGAAATACTGGGAACCTTTCCCCTAAGATCAGGAACAAGACAGGGATGTCCACTCTCACCACTGCTATTCAACATACTACTAGAAGTCCTAGCCTCAGCAATCAGGCAACAAAAAGAAATAAAAGGCATTCAAATTGGCAAAGAAGAAGTCAAACTCTCCCTCTTTGCAGATGACATGATACTGGACAGATAAAACCCCAAAGCCTCCACCCCAAGATTACTAGAACTCACACAGCAATTTGGCAGTGTGGCAGGATACAAAATCAATGCCAAGAAATCAGTGGCATTTCTATACACTAACAATGAGACTGAAGAAAGAGAAATTAAGGAGTCAATCCCATTTACAATTGCACCCAAAAGCAGAAGATACCTAGGAATAAACCTAACCAAATACATTAAGTATATATTCCCTAAAAACTACAGAACACTTCTGAAAGTCATTGAGGAAGACACAAAGAGATGGAAAAATATTCTATGCTCATGGATTGGAAGAATTAATATTTTGAAAATGTCAATGCTACCCAGCGCAATTTACACATGTATTGCAATCCCTATCAAAATACCATGGAATTTCTTCAGAGAGTTGGAAAAAATCATCTTAAGATTTGTGTGGAATCATCAAAGACCCCTAATAGCCAGGGGAATATTAAAAAAGAAACCATAGCTGGTCGCATCACAATGCCAGATTTCAGGTTGTACTACAAAGCTGTGGTCATCAAGACATTGTGGTACTGGCACATAAACGGACACATAGACCAATGGAACAGAATATAGAATCCAGAAGTGGACCCTCAAATTTATGGTCAACTCATATTCAACCAAGCATGAAAGTCTATCCACTGGAAAAAGACAGTCTCTTCAATAAATGGTGCTGGGAAAATAGGACATCCACATGCAGAATAATGAAACTAGACCATTCTCTGACACCATACACAAAGATAAACTCAAAATGGATGAAAGATCTAAATACGAGAGAAGATTCCATCAAAACCCTAGAGGAGAAATAGGAAACACCCTTTTTGAACTTGGCCACAGCAACTTCTTGCAAGATACATCCATGAAGGCAAGAGAAACAAAAGCAAAAATGAATTATTGGGACTTCATCAAGATAAGAAGGTTTTGCACAGCAAAGGATACAGTCAACAAAACTAAAAGACAACCTACAGAATGGGAGAAGATATTTGCAAGTGACCTATTAGATAAAGGACTAGTATCCATAATCCCTAAAGAACTTATTAAACTTGGGGCACCTGGGTGGCTCAGCAGTTTGGTGCCTCCTGCCTTTGGCCCAGAGCATGATCCTGGAGTCCTAGGATGGAATCCCACATTGAGCTCCCTGCATGGAGCCTGCTTCTCCCTCTGTCTGTGTCTCTGCCTCTCTCTGTGTTCTCATGAATAAATAAATAAAATCTTTTTTAAAAAATAGCTTATTAAACTCAACAGCAAAAAAACAAACAATCCAATCATGAAATGGGCAAAACACATGAATAGGAATTTCACAGAGGAATACAAAGACATGGCCAAGAAGTACATGAGAAAATGCTCCACATCACTTGCCATCAGGGAAATACAAATCAAAACCAAGAAAGTTGAGATAGCTTTATTTATAAGAGAAAAATAGACTTTAGGACTTACAGCCAATAGATACCTGAAAAGATGCTCAACATCAGTCATCATCAGGGAAATACAAATCGAAACTACAATGAGGTATCGCTTCACACCACGCAGAATGGCGAAATTCAACAACACAAGAAACAAGAGGAGTTGGCAAGGATGTGGAGAAAGGGGAACACTCCTGCTCTGTTGGTAGGAATGCAAACCGGTGCAGCCACTCTAGAAAGCATTATGGCTATTTCTCATAAACTTTAAAATAGAATTACCCTAAAATCCAGTAATTCTACTACTAGGTATTTACCCAAAGAATACAAATATATTAATTCAAAGGTATACATGCACTCCTATGTTTATAGCAGTATTATCTACAATACCCAAGTTATGGGAAGAGCCCAAGTGCCCATTAACTGATGAATGGATTAAAAAGGTATGATTTATATGTACAATGGCACATCACTCAGCCATAAAAGAGAATGAAATCTTGCCATTTGTAATGACCTGGATGGAAGTAGAGACTATTATGCTAAGTGAAATAAGTCAGTCAGAGAAAGATAAATACCACATAATTTCCCTCATATGTGGAATTTAAGAAACAAAACAAATGAGCAAAGGGAAAAAGAGAGAGGGGGGAAACCAAGAAACAGACTCCTAACTATACAGAACAAAAATGATGGTTACTAGAGGGAGGTGGCTGGAGATGGATGAAATAGGTGATGGTGATTAAGGAGTCCACTTGTATGAGCACTGGGTGTTGTAAGTATTTAATCACTAAATTATACACCTGAAAATAATATTATACTATATGTTAAGTAACTGGAATTTATCTAAAAACTTAAAAAACAAAGATTAACAAAAGCAAAATGTCAGTATATAATAACAGTCAATCTAAAAAAGTGAATATAATATTTATAAATATTTATACATTCAGCAAAGGAAAAACTAAACCTGTAAAGTAAATAATAACATACTTAAAGAAATAACAAGAGAATAATACTATTAGGGAACTTTAAAACCCCACTTATTTGAATGTGTTGAGACAGAAAATCAATAAGGAGACATTAGTCCTAAATGACATGTTAGGCCAATAGACTTAAAATACATATATAGGACATTTTATACAAAAGAAAATTCTTCTCAAGTACACATGAAACAGTCTCTTGGATAGGTGATATATTAGGCCATAAAACAACTCTTAATGAATTAAGATTGAAATCATATAAAGCAGTTGTCTCAAACACAATGGTTTAAAACTAAAAATTGATTTCAAGAAGAAAACATGGAGTTACAAATATGTCAAGATCAAACAATATACTATTGAACAGCACATAAGTCAAAAAAAGAAATCAGGAGGCAGGGCAAAATAGCAGAGGAGTAGGGGACTTCAACTCACCTAGTCCCACCAACTTACCTAGATAACTTTAGAATTATCCTGAACACCTACAAATTCGACCTGAGATTTAAAAAAGAGAGAATAGCTGGAATGCTACAAAGAGAAGGGTTTTCGATTCTAGCAAGATAGGAAGGTAGAATAAAATAAAAAAAGAAACAAGTGGGGAAGGGGCACATTGAGGAGCCAGGTGAAAGCCAGGCTGCGAGCCCAGCAAAATCAGGCAGCAGAAGCCTCCGGGACAGGAAAGCCCAGTCCCAGAGAAGCAGGAACTTTAAAAATCCAAAGCAGACTCTTCCCAGATGGAAAAGTGATTAAGAGGGACATCGGGCAGAAGCACAGGAGGGGCAGTGAAGCCTCCAGTATCCCGGAGTCACTAAAAGAGGAAGTGCGCCATGGGGAAAGTGCACCACCAACCATGGACCAATCTTTGTAAAGGGCTGGAGCGCAGCCGGCTGGGTATTTGGGAGAACCCAGTTGGTTTGGCTGGCTGGCTCCAGACAGAGGGGTCTGCACCCGGCTGTCTTCAGGAGCCACGCACCCTGGGAGCCTGATTTCAGCAACCCAGGGCCCCAGATCACAGGGCGCTTGAGCAGACAAAGCCCGTGATCCTGTACTCCCCGTGGGACAGGCAAAAGGAGAGCTCAGGAGAATGAGAACTCCTGCCGCTAGACGACCTGCAAGCTGTGCAGTTCAGCACACCCATGCCTGCCCTGGGAGCATCTAGGCCAGTGCAAACTGGGAGACTGTGTTAGTTACTAGTGGGGAGCTGACTCCAGAGCTGGAAATTTGGCCACTGCCAGTGCTGTTTTTCCTCCTTGTTCCACCATGTGCCTGGGAGAGGCAGGGATGCCAGGGAATAGAAACTTCATGGGGGAAACAGCTCCCACTGAGCCCAGCACCCGGCAGGGGGCGGGGCAGCTCTACCCAGGCACACAAACCTGAGATTCAGCTCAGCAGACCCTCCCATAGAAGACCAGCTGGAAGTATCCGGGAAGAGAGAGTTCTTGACCAAACACTGCTGGAAAACTCCAGGGGAAGTCGAGGGATTTATAGTATATAGAACTAGAGGGTACCCCTCCTCCCCCCCCCATTTTTCCAGTACAACTCATTTTTATATCAGACTAAAAATTTTCAATTTTTTATCTTTTCCCACCTTAACTACAATATTTTACCACCTCTTCATTTTTGTTTCTTCCTTTTGACTTTCATATTTCTACAATTACATGTCTGAGATATATTTTCCACTTCTAGATACCATTCAACATACTCAATTTAATTTTGGGAGATATACGAGATATGGGGCTTTTTTTGTTTTGTGTTTTTTATTTTCTCTGCCTCATTTTGCTCTACAATGCCGGAAGTTAATACCTTCTAAAACATGACCAGTATGCACCCAGAACCAAGTGGAATACTGTGCTGGATCATTCTGTAAGATTATATTTTCTCTTCATTTCCATTCTCCCCCCCCCCCGTTTTAACTGGTTTTTGTTTTGGTGGTCAATGTTGGGGCACTCTACAAGTATTTCTGGTTTATCTAAAATTGGAACTGAGCATCTTCTAACATACAGAACTTAATGCACTCAGAACTAAGATGATCATGCTCCAAAACCCCTCAGGTAGACTACATTCTCCCTCCACTACAGCTTTATCAACACTACCTGCTTTCAGTCCCCCCTTTTTTCTTCTCTTTTTTTCCTCTTTACTTTTGCTTTTTCCTCCTCTTTTTTCTCTTTTCTTTTTTTCTCCTTCTTTGGGATTCTTGCCCTTTATTTTTTATTACTTTGTTTTAAACTTTGTTTTTCACTTTAGTGGCCCTTTTGTTTTATATTGTTCTGATCTTTATTTTAATTTTATGATCTCTGATCTCAACAGAATCATCTACAGTGAAATTTACTTAAGTCATCGTTGATATTCTTGACTCAGCCCACTCACATAGCCACTCGCAGTGAGAAAAATGACTAGAAGGAAGAACTCACCACAAAAGAAATAACCAGAAACAGTACTCTCTGCCACAGAGTTACATAATTTGGATTACAATTTGATGTCAGAAAGCCAATTCAGAAGCACAATTATAAAGCTACTGGTTGCTCTGCAAAAAAACATAAAATACTCTAGAGACTTCATTACTGAAGAACTGAGATCTAATCAGGTTGAAATTAAAGATGATTAAGTGAGATGCAATCCAAACTGGATTTCCTAATGACGAGGATTAATGATGTGGAACAGAGTGAGAGACATAAAAGAGAAGTTCATGGCAAGGAAAGAAGCTGAGGAAAAAAGAAAAACAATTAAAAGACCATGAAGAGAGGTTAAGGAAAATAAATGATATACTCAGAAGGAATAATGTACATATAATTGGGTTCCAGAGAGCACTGAGTGGGACAGAGAGCCAGAAATGATATTCAAACAAATCATAGCTGAAAACTTCCCTAATTTGGGAGTGAAATAGGCATTCAGATCCAGGAGATAGTAGAGGTCCCCCCCTCCAAAAATCAATAAAAACCATTAAACACCTCAACATTTAATAGTGAAACATGCAAATTCCAAACATAAGGAGAAAATCCTTAAAGCAGTGAGAGACAAATCTTTCCTAAATTATATGGGGAGAAATATTGGATTAACAGCAGCCCTCTCCACAGAAATCTTGTAGGCCAGAATGGGTTGGAAGGATATATCCAGGGTCCTAAATAAGAAGAGCATACAGCCAAAAATATTTTATTCAGCAAGCCTGTCATTCAGAAAAGAAGGAGAGATAAAGAGCTTCCAAGATAGGCAGAAACTAAAGAATATGTGACCACCAAAGCAGCTGTGCAAGAAATATTAGGGGGACTCTATGAAAGAAATAGGATGCCCAAAGAAATAATTCACAAAAACAGGGACTTAATAGGTATTACAATGAAACTAAATTCATATCTTTCAATAGTAACTCGGAACATGAATAGGCTAAATGATCCCATCAAAAGATACAGGGTTTCAGACTGTATAAAAAAGCAAGACACACACACACACACACACACACACACACACACACATACACAAAGCAAGACCCAAGTTTTGCCCTCTACAAGAGACTCATTTGAGACCTAAGAACACCAACAGCCTGAAAATGAAAGGTTGGAGAACCACTACCATTCAAATGGTCCTAAAAAGAAAGCAGGGGTAGCAATCCTCATATCAGATAAATTAAAGTTTATCCCAAAGACTGTAGTAAGAGATTAAGAAGGATATTATATCATACTTCAAGGGTCTAACCAACAAGAAGACCTAACATTCATAAATATGCCCCTAATGTGGGAGCTGCTAAGTAAATCAATTAATTAATAACCAGAGTAAAGACATACTTAGATATAAATACACTAATATATAGGAGACTTCAACACAGCACTTTCTGCAAATGACAGACAGATCTTCTAAACACAACATCACCACAGAAGCAAGAGCTTTAAATGATACACTGGACCAGATGCATTTCACAGATTTTTACAGAACTTTGCATCCAAATGCAACTGAATACACATTCTTCTCAAGTGCACATGGAAATTTCTCCAGAATAGGCCACATACTGGGTTACGAATCAGGTCTCAATGGATTCCAAAAGATTAGGATTGTCCTCTGCATATTTTCAGACCACACTGCTTTGAAACTAGAACCAATCACAAGAAGAAATTTGGAAGAAACTCAAACGAGTGGAGGTTAAAGAGCATCCTGCTAAAAGAAGAAAGGGTCAGTCAGGAAATTAGAGAATTCAAAAGATTCATGGAAACTAATGAGAATGAAGACACAACTGTTCAAAATCTTTGGGATACAGCAAAAGCAGTTATAAGAGGGAAGTAGAAGCCTCCCTCAAAATATTGGAAAAACTCAAATACCCAAGCTAATCTTACACCTAAAGGAACTGGGGAAAGAACAGCAAATGAAACCTACACCAAGCAGTAGTAGAGAGATATTAAAGATTCAATCAGAACTCAATAAAATACAGACCAGAAGAACTGTAGAACAGATCAACAAAACCAGGAATTGGTTCTTTGAAATAATTAATAAGATAGGTAAAATATTAGCCAGTTATTAAAAACAAAAGATAAATGACTCAAATAAATAAAATCATGAATGAAAGAGGAGAGATTGCAACCAATACCAAGGAAATACAAATGATTTTAAAAACATGTTATGAGAAGCAATATGCCAATTAATTAGGCAATCTAGAAACAATGGATGCATTTCGGGAAAACCAGAAACTACCGAAACTGGAACAGGAAGAAATAGAAAACCTGAACAGGGAGATACTTGAAGCAGTCATCAAAAACCTCCCAAGAAAAAAAAAAAAAAAAAAAAAAAAAAAAAAAAAAAAAAAAACCTCCCAAGACACAAAGTCCAGGGCCAGATGGCTTCTCAGGGGAATTTTACAAATGTTTAAAGAAGAAATAACACCTATTCTACTAAAGCTGTGCCGAAGGATAGAAATGGCTGTAATACTTCCAAACCCGTTTCATGAAGCCAGCATCACCTTAATTCTGAAACCAGACAAAGACCCCACCAAAAAGGAGAATTACAGATCAATATCCCTGATGAACATGGATGCAAAAATTCTTAACAAGATACTAGCCAATAGGATCCAACAACACATTAAGAAAATTATTCACCATGACCAAGTAGGATTTATTCCCAGGACACAAGGCTGGTTCAACACTCGTAAAACAATCAATGTGATTCATCATATCAGCAAGAGAAAATCCAAGAACCATATGATCCTCTCATTAGATGCAGAGAAAGCATTTGACAAAATACAGCATCGATTCCTGATCAAAACTCTTCAGAGTGTAGGGATAGAGGCAACATTCCTCAACATCTTAAAAGCCATCTACAAAAAGCCCACAGCAAATATTCTCAATGGGGAAGCACCGGGAGCCTTTCCCCTAAGATCAGGAACAAGACAGGGATGTCTTGTCTGTACGTCTTTGGGATTCTTGGCCTTTATTTTTTACTAAATTTTTTTAAGCTTTGTTTTTCACTTTTGTGGTCCTTTGAGGTTTTTGTTCTCATCTCTTACTACACTCTTTCAGATAAACTTTAATTTATCTGATATGAGAATTGCTACCCCAGCTTTCTTTGAGGACCATTTGAATGGTAAATGGTTCTCCACCCTTTCATTTCATATTTTGGTGTTGGTTAAGACCTAATTTGTGACCCAGTATGTGGTCTATTCTGGAGAAAGTTCCATGTACACTTGAGAAGAATGTGTATTCAGCTGCGTTTGGATGTAAAGCTCTGTAAATATCTGTGAAATCCATCTAGTCCAGTGTATCATTTAAAGGTCTTGTTTCATTGGAGATGTTGTGCTTAGAAGATCTGTCAATTGTAGAAAGCGCTATGTTCAAGTCACCAAGTATAAGTGTATTATCTAAGTATGTCAGAGGAGGGGCAAGATGGCTGAAGAGTAGAGTCCCCAAATCACCTGTCCCCACCAAATTACCTAGATAGCCTTCAAATCATCCTGAAAATCTACGAATTCGGCCAGAGATTTAATATTTTTTTAAATTTTTATTTATTTATTGATAGTCACAGAGAAAGAGAGAGAGGCAGAGACACAGGCAGAAGGAGAAGCAGGCTCCATGCACCGGGAGCCCGACGTGGGATTCTATCCCAGGTCCCCAGGATCCCGCCCTGGGCCAAAGGCAGGCGCCAAAGCGCTACACCACCCAGGGATCCCTCAGCCGCAGATTTAAAGAGAGAACAGCTGGAATGCTACAGTGAGAACAGTTCACGCTTCTATCAAGGTAGGAAGACGGAGAAAAAGAAATAAAGAAACAAAAGGCAACCAAGGGGGAGGAGCCCCGCGAGGATCTGGGCTAAGGCAAGGGCGTGTGCCCCCAGGACAGGAAAGCTCCGTCCCGGAGAAGCAGGAGCTACACCTATCTTCCAGGGCGGAAAGGCACCCGCAGGGAGTTAGAGCAGGACCTCAGGAGGGCGGGGATGCCCTCAGGCTCCCTAGGACACTAACAGACACCTGTGCGCCTAGGAGAGTACGCCATACCCCAGGGCCGAGCTCCCTAAAAGACTGTAGCCTACACGGCTGGACCCGGAGCAGCTCAGAGGGGCTCTGGCGGCAGCTCGGTGGAGGGGGCTGCACCACCTGGAGCGCAAATCCAAAAGCGCAGACCCGGGAGCACAGGGCACCGGGACACAGCCCAGGATCCGGCCTCCACCCAGCGAAAGGCAGAGGCCGGGACGGCCCAGGACAGTAAGGACGCTCCTGCCCCCAGCTGAGCAGACCAGCGGCCCCACCCCCAGAGCACCCAGGCCCCTGCAGACGAAGAGCTCTGTAGTTACTGAGGGGGCTGAAGCCAGGGCTCCAGAGCTGGCTGCCACCACTGGAGTTGTTCCTCCTGGGGCCTCAGGGGTAAACAACCCCCATTGACCCCTTCACCAGGCAAGGGGCACAGCAGCTCCCCCAAGTGCTAACAACTGAAAATCAGCACAAGTCCCTCCCCCAGAAGACCAGCTAGACAGATGAGTTTGAGGGGAAGTCAAGGGACTTAAAGTATACAGAATCAGAAGATACTTCCCTGTGGTGTTTTTTGTTTTTTGTTTTTTGTTTTTGTTTTTGCTTTTTGATTTCTATGTGCTTCCCCCACCCTTTTTTTGTTTTTCTTTCTCTTTTTTCTTCTCTTTTTTCCCTTGTTTTCTTCCTTTTTTCTTTTTCTCTTTTCTTTCCTTCTTTCTCTCCTCTCTTTTTCTCCTTTTCCCAATACAACTTGTTTTTGGCCACTCTGCACTAAGCAACATAACTGGAAGGAAAACCTCACCTCAAAAGAAAGAAGCAGAAACAGTCCTCTCTCCCACAGAGTTACAAAATCTGGATTACAATCAATGTCAGAAAGCCAATTCAGAAGCACTATTATACAGCTACTGGTGGTGCTAGAGAAAACCATAAAGGACTCAAGAGACTTCATGACTACAGAATTTAGATCCAAACAGACAGAAATTAAAATTAAATGGAATGAGATGCAATCCAAACTAGAAGTCCAAACGACTAAGGTTAACGAGGTGGAAGAACGAGTGAGTGACATAGAATACAAGTTGATGTCAAAGAGGGAAACTGAGGAAAAAAGAGACAATTAAAAGACCATGAGGATAGATGAAGGGAAATAAATGACAGCCTAAGGAAGAAAAACCTATGTTTACTTGGGATTCCCGAGGGCGCCGAAAGGGACAGAGGTCCACAATATGTATTTGAAAAATTCATAGCTGAAAACATTCCTAATCTGGGAAAGGAAACAGGCATTCAGATCCAGGAAATAGAGAGACCCCCCCCCCTAAAATCAATAAAAACCATTCAACACCTCGACATCTGATAGTTAAGCTTGCAAATTTCAAAGATAAAGAGAAGATCCTTAAAGCAGCAAGAGACAAGAAATCCCTGACGTTTATGGGAGAAGTATTAGGGTAACAGCAGACCTTTCCACAGAGACCTGGCAGGCCAGAAAGGGCTGGCAGGATATATTCAGGGTCCGAAACGAGAATAACATGCAACCAGAATTCTTTATCCAGCAAGGCTCTCATTCAGAATGGAAGGAGAGATAAAGAGCTTCCAAGACAGGCAGGAACTGAAAGAATATGTGACTTCCAAACCAGCTCTGCAAGAAATTTTAAGGGGGACGCTTAAAATTCCCCTTTAAGAAGAAGTTCAGTGGAACAATCCACAAAAACAAGGACTGAATAGATATCATGATGACACTAAACTCATATCTGTCAATAGTAACTCTGAACATGAATGGGTTTAATGACCCCATCAAAAGGCACAGGGTGTCAGACTGGATAAAAAAGCAGGACTGTAGTGAGAGATGAAGAGGGACACTATATCATACTTAAAGGATCTATCCAACAAGAGGACTTAACAATCCTCAATATATATGCCCCGAATATGGGAGCTCCCAAATATTTAAATCAATTAATAACTAAAGTGAAGAAATACTTAGATAATAATATACTTGCTGACTTCAATCTAGCTTTTCTACCCACGATAGGTCTTCTAAGCACAATATCTCCAAAGAAAGGAGAGCTTTAAATGATACACTGGACCAGATGGATTTCACAGATATCTACAGAACTTTACATCCAATCCCAACTGAATACGCATTCTTCTCAAGTGCATATGGAACTTTCTCCAGAATAGACCACATACTGGGTCACAAATTGGGTCTGATCCGATACCAAAAGATTGGGAACGTCCCCTGCATATTCTCAGACCATAATACTTTGAAATTAGAACTAAATCACAATAAGTTTGGAAGGACCTGAAATACATGGAGGTTAAGGACCATCCTGTGAAAAGAAAGGGTCAACCAGGAAATTAAGGAAGAATTAAAAAGATTCATGGAAACTAATGGGAATGAAGATACAACCGTTCAAAATCTTTGGGACACAGCAAAAGCAGTCCTGAGGGGGGAAATACATCGCAATACAAGCATCCATTCAAAAACTGGAAAGAACTCAAATACAGGAGCTAACCTTACACATAAAGGAACTAGAGAAAAAGCAGCAGATAGATCCTACACCCAGCAGCAGAAGAGAGTTAATTAAGATTCGAGCAGAACTCAACGAATTCGAGACCAGAAGAACTGTGGAACAGATCAACAAAAGCAGGAGTTCGTTCTTTGAAAGAATTAATAAGATAGATAAACCATTACCCACCCTTATTAAAAAGAAGAGAGAGAAGACTCAAATTAATAAAATCATGAATGAGAAAGGAGAGATCACTACCAACACCAAGGAAATACAAACGATTTAAAAAACGTATTATGAACAGCTATACGCCAATAAAGTAGGCAGTCTAGAAGAAATGGACGCATTCCTGGAAAGCCACAAACTACCAAAACTGGAACAGGAAGCAATAGAAAACCTGAACAGGACAATAACCAGGGAGGAAATTGAAGCAGTCATCAAAAACCTCCCAAGACATAAGAGTCCAGGGCCAGATGGCTTCCCAGGGGAATTCTATCAAACGTTTAAAGAAGAAACCATACCTATTCTACTAAAGCTGTTTGGAAAGATAGAAAGAGATGGAGTACTTCCAAATTCGTTCTATGAGGCCAGCATCACCTTAATCTTAAAACCAGACAAAGACCCCACCAAAAAGGAGAATTACAGACCAATATCCCTGATGAACATGGATGCAAAAATTCTCAACAAGATACTAGCCAATAGGATCCAACAACACATTAAGAAAATTATTCACCATGACCAAGTAGGATTTATCCCTGGGACACAAGGCTGGTTCAACACTCGTAAAACCATCAATGTGATTCATCATATCAACAAGAGAAAAACCAAGAACCATATGATACTCTCATTAGATGCAGAGAAAGCATTTGACAAAATACAGCATCCATTCCTGATCAAAACCCTTCAGAGTGTTGGGATAGAGGGAACTTTCCTCGACATCTTAAAAGCCATTTACGAAAAGCCCACAGCAAATATCATTCTCAATGGGGAAGCACTGGGAGCCTTTCCCCTAAGATCAGGAACAAGACAGGGATGTCCACTCTCACCACTGCTGTTCAACATAGTTCTGGAAGTCCTCGCCTCAGTAATCAGACAACAAAAAACATTAAAGGCATTCAAATTGGCAAAGAAGAAGTCAAACTCTCCCTCTTCGCCGATGACATGATACTCTACATAGAAAACCCAAAAGCCTCCACCCCAAGATTGCTAGAACTCATACAGCAATTTGGTAGCGTGGCAGGATACAAAATCAATGCCCAGAAATCAATGGCATTTCTATACACTAACAATGAGACTGAAGAAAGAGAAATTAAGGAGTCAATCCCATTTACAATTGCACCCAAAAGCATAAGATACCTAGGAATAAACCTAACCAAAGAGATAAAAGATCTATATCCGAAAAACTATAGAACCCTTCTGAAAGAAATTGAGGAAGACACAAAGAGATGGAAAAATATTCCGTGCTCATGGATTAGCAGAATTAATATTGTAAAAATGTCAATGTTACCCAGGGCAATTTATACGTTTAATGCAATCCCTATCAAAATACCATGGACTTTCTTCAGAGAGTTAGAACAAATTATTTTAAGATTTGTGTGGAATCAGAAAAGACCCCGAATAGCCAGGGGAATTTTAAAAAAGAAAACCATAGCTGGGGGCATCACAATGCCAGATTTCAGGTTGTACTACAAAGCTGTGGTCATCAAGACAGTGTGGTACTGGCACAAAAACAGACACATAGATCAATGGAACAGAATAGAGAACCCAGAAGTGGACCCTGAAATGTACGGTCATCTAATATTCGATAAAGGAGGAAAGACTATCCATTGGAAGAAAGACAGTCTCTTTAATAAATGGTGTTGGGAAAATTGGACATCCACATGCAGAAGAATGAAACTGGACCACTCTCTTTCACCATACACAAAGATAAACTCAAAATGGATGAGAGATCTAAATGTGAGACAAGATTCCATCAAAATCCTAGAGGAGAACACAGGCAACACCCTTTTTGAACTCGGCCACAGTAACTTCTTGCAAGATACATCCACAAAGGCAAAAGAAACAAAAGCAAAAATGAACTATTGGGACTTCATCAAGATAAGAAGCTTTTGCACAGCAAAGGATACAGTCAACAAAACTAAAAGACAACCTACAGAATGGGAGAAGATATTTGCAAATGACATATCAGATAAAGGGCTAGTTTCCAAAATCTATAAAGAACTTATTAAACTCAACACCAAAGAAACAAACAATCCAATCATGAAATGGGCAAAAGACATGAAGAGAAATCTCACAGAGGAAGACATGGACATGGCCAACAAGCACATGAGAAAATGCTCTGCATCACTTGCCATCAGGGAAATACAAATCAAAACCACAATGAGATACCACCTCACACCAGTGAGAATGGGGAAAATTAACAAGGCAGGAAACAACAAATGTTGGAGAGGATGCGGAGAAAAGGGAAGCCTCTTACACTGTTGGTGGGAATGTGAACTGGTGCAGCCACTCTGGAAAACTGTGTGGAGGTTCCTCAAAGAGTTAAAAATAGACCTGCCCTACGACCCAGCAATTGCACTGTTGGGGATTTACCCCAAAGATTCAGATGCAATGAAACGTCGGGACACCTGCACCCCGATGTTTCTATCAGCAATGGCCACAATAGCCAAACTGTGGAAGGAGCCTCGGTGTCCATTGAAAGATGAATGGATAAAGAAGATGTGGTTTATGTATACAATGGAATATTACTCAGCAATTAGAAACGACAAATACCCACCATTTGCTTCAACGTGGATGGAACTGGAGGGTATTATGCTGAGTGAAATAAGTCAATCGGAGAAGGACAAACAGTGTATGTTCTCATTCATTTGGGGAATATGAATGATAGTGAAAGGGAATATAAAGGAAGGGAAAAGAAATGTTGGGAAATATCAGGAAGTGAGACAGAACATAAAGACTCCTAACTCGGGGAAACGAACTAGGGGTGGTGGAAGGGGAGGAGGGCGGGTGTTGGAGGGGAATGGGTGACGGGCACTGAGGTGGACACTTGACGGGATGAGCACTGGGTGTTTTTCTGTATGTTGGTAAATTGAACACCAATAAAAGTTAATTAAAAAAAAAAAAAAGAACATTATTCACTATGACTAAGTAGGATTTATCCCCGGGACACAAGGCTGGTTCAACACTCGTAAAACAATCAATGTGATTCATCATATCAGCAAGACAAAAAACAAGAACCATATGATCCTTTCATTAGATGCAGAGAAAGCATTTGACAAAATACAGCATCCATTCCTGATCAAAACTCTTCAGAGTGTAGGGATAGAGGGAACAATCCTCGACATCTTAAAAGCCATCTATGAAAAGCCCACAGCAAATATCATTCTCAATGGGGAAGCACTGGGAGCCCTTCCCCTAAGATCAGGAACAAGACAGCGATTTCCACTCTCACCACTGCTATTCAACATAGTACTGGAAGTCCTAGCCTCAGCAATCAGACAACAAAAAGACATTAAAGGCATTCAAATTGGCAAAGAAGAAGTCAAACATCCATCTTCGCCCATGACATGATACTCTACATAGAAAACCCAAAAGACTCCACCCCAAGATTGCTAGAACTCATACAGCAATTTGGTAGCGTAGCAGGATACAAAATCAATGCCCAGAAACCAATAGCATTTCCAAACACTAACAATGAGACTGAAGAAAGAGAAATTAAGGAGTCAATCCCATTTATAATTGCACCCAAAAGCATAAGATACCTAGGAAAAAACCTAACCAAAGAGGTAAAGGATCTATACCCTAAAAACTATAGAACACTTCTGAAAGAAATTGAGGAAGACACAAAGAGATGGAAAAATATTCCATGCTCATGGATTGGCAGAATTAATATTGTGAAAATGTCAATGTTACCCAGGGCAATTTACACGTTTAATGCAATCCCTATCAAAATACCATGGACTTTCTTCAGAGAGTTAGAACAAATTATTTTAAGATTTGTGTGGAATCAGAAAAGACCCCGAATAGCCAGGGGAATTTTAAAAAAGAAAACCATAGCTGGGGGCATCACAATACCAGATTTCAGGTTGTACTACAAAGCTGTGGTCATCAAGACAGTGTGGTACTGGCACAAAAACAGACACATAGATCAATGGAACAGAATAGAGAATCCAGAAGTGGACCCTCAACTTTATGGTCAACTAATATTTGATAAAGGAGGAAAGACTATCCATTGGAAGAAGGACAGTCTCTTCAATAAATGGTGTTGGGAAAATTGGACATCCACATGGAGAAGAATGAAACTAGACCACTCTCTTTCACCATACGCAAAGATAAACTCAAAATGGATGAAATATCTAAATGGGAGACAAGATTCCATCAAAATCCTAGAGGAGAACACAGGCAACACTCTTTTTGAACTCGGCCACAGTAACTTCTTGCAAGATACATCCACAAAGGCAAAAGAAACAAAAGCAAAAATGAACTATTGGGACTTCATCAAGATAAGAAGGTTTTGCACAGCAAAGGATACAGTCAACAAAACTAAAAGACAACCTACAGAATGGGAGAAGATATTTGCAAATGACGTATCAGGTAAAGGGCTAGTTTCCAAGATCTATAAAGAAATTATTAAAGTCGACACCAAAGAAATAACAATCCAATCATGAAATGGGCAAAATACATGAAGAGACATCTCACAGAGGAAGACTTGGACATGGCCAACATGCACATGAAAAAATGCTCTGCATCACTTGCCATCAGGGAAATACAAATCAAAACCACAATGAGATACTACCTCACACCAGTGAGAATGGGGAAAATTAACAAGGCAGGAAACAACAAATGTTGGAGAGGATGCAGAGAAAAGGATGCAAATGTTGGAGAGGATGCGGAAAACTGGTGCAGCCACTCTGGAAAACTGTGTGGAGGTTCCTCAAAGAGTTAAAAATAGTCCTGCCCTATGAACCAGCAATTGCACTGTTTGGGATTTACCCCAAAGTTTCTGATACAATGAAACGTCGGGACACCTGCACCCCGATGTTTCTAGCAGCAATGTCCACAATAGCCAAACTGCGGAAGGAGCCTCGGTGTCCAGTGAAAGATGAATGGATAAAGAAGATGTGGTTTATGTATACAATGGAATATTACTCAGCCATTAGAAACGACAAATACCCACCATTTGCTTCAACATGGATGGAACTGGAAGGTATTATGCTGAGTGAAGTAAGTCAATTGGAGAAGGACAAATATTGTATGTTCTCATTCATTTGGGGAATATAGATAATAGTGAAAGGGAATACAAGGGAAGGGAGAAGAAATGTGTGAGAATTTTCAGAAAGGGAGACAGAACATAAAGACTCCTAACTCTGGGAAACGAACTAGGGGTGATGGAAGGGGAGGAGGGTGGAGGCTGGGGGTTAATGGGTGACGGGCACTGAGGGGGGCACTTAACGGGATGAACACTGGGTGTTATTCTGTATGTTGGTAAATTGAGCACCAATAAAAAATAAATTTATTATTAAAAAAATAAGCATGTCTTCATTTTGCTTATTAATTGATTGACATACTTGGCAGCTCCCACATTTGGGGCATAAATATTCATGATTTTTCGGTCCTCTGTTTGGATGGATCCTTTAAGTATGATATAATGTTCCTCTTCATCTCTTACTACAGTCTTTGGGATTAATTTATCTGATATAAGGATTACTACCCATGCTTTCTTTTGAGGAGCATTTGAATGGTAAATGGTCCTCCAACCTTTTATTTTCAGGCTATAGTTGTCTTTAGGTTTCAAATGAGTCTCTTGTAGACAGCAAATAGATGAGTCTTGCTTTTTATCCTTTTATCCTTTTATCTCAAAGATGAGATGAAGAGGGACATTGTTTCATACTTCAAAGGGTCTAACCAACAAGAAGACCTAACATTCATGAATATTTATGCCCCTAATGTGGGAGCTGTCAAGTGTATCAATTTGGTTATCAATAACCAAGTAGACATACTTAGATACTTAGATAAAAATACACTAAATGTAGGAGACTTCAACATGGCACTTTCTGCAAATGACAGATATTCTAAGCACAATATCACAAAAGAAACAAGAGCTATAAATGATACACTGGACAAGATGGATTTCACGGATATTTACAGAACTTTACATCCAAACGCAGCTGAATACACATTCTTGTCAAGTGTACATGGAACTTTCTCCAGAATAGACCACATACTGGGTCACAAATCAAATCTCAACTGATACAAAAGATTGGGATTGCCCCCTGCAATTGATGAGGAATGAATGCTGTATTTTGTAAAATGCTTTCTTTGCATCTATTGAGAGGATCATATGGTTTTTGTCTTTTCTTTTATTGATGTGATACAACATCGATGGTTTTATGAATGTTGAACCATATATATATATCTCATTATATATATATATCTGTATATATATATATATATATATATATATATATAACATCGATACAAAATCGATGGTTTTATGAATGTTGAACCATATATATATATATCTCATTATATATATATATCTCATTATATATATATCTTATTATATATATCTCATTATATATATATCTCATTATATATATATCTCTTTATATATATATATCTCATTATATATATATCTCATTATATATATCTCATTATATATATATATATATATATATATATATATATATACCACTTTTGCTTTATCCATTCATCTGTCAAAGGACATCTTGGCTGCATCTATAGTTTGGCTATTGTGGACACTGCTGCTATAAACCTTGGAGTGTGAGTGTCCTGTTATTTCACTACATCTGTATTTTTGGGGTAAATACCCAGTTGCGCAATTGCTGGGTCATAGGACAGCTCTATTTTTAACTTCTTGAGTAACCTCCACACTGTTTTTCAGACTGGCAGTACCAGTTTGCATTCCCACCAGCAGTGCCAGAGGGTTCCCCCTTCTCCACATCCTCTCCAACAATGTTGTTCCCTGTCTTGTTAATTTTTGCCATTCTCACTGGTGTGAAGTTGTATCTCATTGTGATGTTTTGATTAGTATTTCCCTGATGGCAAGTGGTGTGGAGAATGTTTTCTTCTGCTTTTTGGCCATGTGTATGTCCTCTCTGGAGAAATGTCTGTTCATGTCCTCTGCCCATTTCATTACTGGATTGTTTGTTTCTTTGGGTGTTGAGGTCGATAAATTCTTTGTAGATCTTGGATACTAGCCAGTTTTCTGATATGTCATTTGTAAATATCTTATGCCATTCTGTATATCATCTTTTAGTTTTGTTGACCGTTTCCTTTGCTGTACAGAAGATTTTATCTTGCTGAAGTCCCAATGGTTCATTTGGCTGGCTCAGTCAAACGAAGTTTGACTTCTTCGTTGCCAATTTGAATGCCTTTTATTTATTTTTGTTGTCAGATTACTGAGGCTAGAACTTCTAGTGCTATGTTGAATAACAGTGGTAAGAGTGGACAACCCTGTCATGTTCCTGATCTTAGGGTAAAAGCTCTCAGTTTTTCTCAGTTGAGAATGATATTCTCTGTGGGCTTTTCATAAATGGCTTGTATGCTATTGAGAAATGTTCCCTCTATCCCTACACATTGAAGAGTTTTGATGAGGAATGAATGCTGTATTTTGTAAAATGCTTTCTTTGCATCTATTGAGAGGATCATATGGTTTTTGTCTTTTCTTTTAATGATGTGATACAACATTGATGGTTTTATGAATGTTGAACCACCCTTGTATCTCAGGCATAAATCCCACTTGGTTGTGGTGAATAATCCACTTAATGTACTGTTGTGTCCTATTGGCTAGTATCTTGGTAGAATTTCTGTATCCATATTCATCAGGGATATTGGTCTGTAATTCTGCTTTTTAGCGGGGTCTTTGTCTTGTTTTGGTATTAAGGTAATTCTGGCCTCATAGAATGAGTTTTTAAGTATCCCTTCCATTCCTGTCCTTTGAAACACCTTTGGTTTAATAGGTATCATTTCTTCTTTAAATGTTTGGTAGAATTGCCCCAGGGCCATTTGGCCCTAGACTTTTGTGTCTTGGGAGGTTTTGGATGCCTGCTTCAATTTCCTCAGTGGTTATTGCCCTGTTCAGGTTTTCTATCTCTTCCTGTTTCAGTTTTGGTAATTTGTAGGTTTCTAGGAATCCATCCATTTTTGCAGATTGCCTAATTTGTTGTTATATAGTTTCTCATAATACTTTTTAAAAATAATTCGTATTTTCTTGGTATTTGGTGTGATCTCTCCTTTCATTCATTATTTTATTAATTTAAGTCTTTTTTTCTTTTTAATAAATGTGGCTAGGGGTTTATCTATATTATTAGTTCTTTCAAGGAACCAGCTCCTGGTTTTGTTGATCTGTTCTACAATTCTTCTGGTCTCTAGTTAATTGACTTCTCCTCAAATCTTTATTATCGTTCTTCTTCTGCATGGTTTACACTTTATTTGCTGTTCTTTCTCCAATTCCTTTAGGTGCAAGGTGAGCTTATGTATTTGAGTTTTTTCCAATTTTTTTGAGGGAGGCTTGTATTGTGATGTATTTACCTCTTAGGACAGGCTTTGCTATATCTCAAATATATTGAACAGTTTTACTTTCATTTTCCTTAGTTTCCATTCTTCTCTAATATCCTGGTTGCCTCATTCATCTTTTAGTAGGATGCTCTTTAACCTCGAAGTGTTTGAGTTTCCTCCAAATTTCTTCTTGTAATTGATATCTAGTTTCAAAGCATTTTGGTCTGAAAATATGCAGGGGATTATCCCAATATTTTGGTATTGGCTGAGACCTGATTTGTGACCCAGTATGTGGTCTATTCTGGAGAAAGTTCCATGTACACTTGAGAAGAATATGTATTCAGTCGCATTAGAATCGAATGTTCTGTATATATCTGCGAAATCCATTTAGTCCAGTATGCCATCAAGGTCCCTTTTCCTTTGGTGATCTTCTGGTTAGATGATCTGTCTTTTGCTGGAAGTCTTCTACGATTAATGTATTTTTATCTATGTATCTCTTTACTTTGGTTATTAATTGACTGCTATCATTGGCTGCTCCCACAGTAGGGAAATAAATATTCATAATTCTTAGGTCATCTTTATGGATAGACCCTTTAAGTATGTTATAGTGTCTCTCTTCATCTCTTATTACAGTCTTTATTTAAAATCTAATTTATCTGATATGAGGATTGCTACCCCAGCTCTCTTTTGAGGATCATTTGAATAGTAAATTGTTCTCCACACCTTTATTTTCAGTCTGGAGGTGTTTTTATTTCCAAAATGATTCTCTTGTAGACAGCATATGGATGGGTCTTACTTTTTTTATCCAGTCTGATATCCTGTGTCTATTGATTGGGTCATTTAGCCCATTAACATTCACAATAACTAGATATGAATTTAGTGTCATGGTATAACCTGTACAGTCCCTGTTTCTGCAGACTGTTTCTTTGGCATCTCTCCTTCGCTTACAGTGTCCCCCTTAATATTTCTTGCAGAGCCAGTTTTGTGGTCACATATTCTTTCAGTTTCTGCCTATCATGGAAGTTCTTTATCTCTCCATCTATTCTGAATACAGCCTTTTGGGGTAAATTATTCTTGGCTACATGTTTTTGTTGTTTAGTGCCCTGAATATATACATGTCATCCCTTTCTGGCCTGCCAGGGCTCTGTGGAGAGGGCTGCTGTTAATCCAATATTTCTCCCCATATAATTTAGGAATCTCTTGTCTCAGCTGCTTTTAGGATTTTAACTTGTTCTATGAAATTTGCAAGCTTCACTATTATATATTGGTGTTTATTGTTTTTTGTTGATTTGGTTGGGGGTCGTCTCTATCTCTTGGATATGAATGCACATTTCCTTCCCCAGATTTGGGAATTTCTCAGCTATAATTTGTTGAAATATACTTCATGGTCCTCTCTCTCTCTCTCCATAGTTTCTGGAATGCCAATAAGATGAATGTTATTCCTTCTCAAACTATCAATAATTTCCTGGAGCCTCTCCTCAAGTATTCCTAACTGTTTTTTATTTTTTCTTCAGTTTCCTTTCTTATTATCAAATTTCTTCTCTCACTCACTCTTTCTTCTACCTCATTATCCCAGCAGTTAGAGCATCCAGTTTAAACTGCATCTAGGGAAAGTATTTTTAATTTTGGCCTGATTAGATCTCAATTCTGTAGGAAGAGAATCTCTAGAATCCTTTATGTTTTTTTCAAGAGCCACCAGCAATTTTGTAATTGTACCCCTGAGCTGTATCTCTGTCATGTTATTTAAATCCATATCCAATAGATCTGTGGGAGAGAGTACTACCTCTGGTTCTTTCTTTTGTGGAGAATTCCTCCCTCTAGTTATTTTGTCCAGTACAGAATGGCTGTATGAGCAAGCAGAGTCAAATATATCTATCAACCATAAAATATTCCATGCTCATGGATTGGAAGAATTAATATTGTGAAAATGTCAATGCTACCCAGGGCAATTTACACATTTAATGCAATCCCTAACAAAATACCATGGGCTTTCTTCAGAGAGTAGACTCTTCAGAGAGTTGGAACAAATAATCTTAAGATTTGTGTGGAATCAGAAAAGACCACGAATAGCCAGGGGAATTTTAAAAAAGAAAACCATAGCTGGGGGCATCACAATGCCAGATTTCAGGTTGTACTACAAAGCTGTGGTCATCAAGACAGTGTGGTAGTGGCACAAAACAGACACATAGAACAATGGAACAGAGTAGAGAATCCAGAAGTGGACCCTCAACTCTATGGTCTTTGTCAATATTCAACAACGCAGGAAAGACTATCCACTGGAATAAAGACAGTGTCTTCAATCAGTGGTGCTGGGAAAATTGGACATCCACATGCAGAAGAATGAGACTAAACCATTCTCTTACACCAGACACAAAGATAAACTCAAAATGGATGAAAGATCTAAATGTGAGACAAGAATCCATCAAAATCCTAGAGAAGAACACAGGCAACACCCTTTTTGAACTTGGCCACAGCAACTTCTTGCAAGATACATCCATGAAGGCAAGAGAAACAAAAGCAAAAATGAACTATTGGGACTTCATCAAGATAAGACGCTTTTGCACAGCAAAAGATACAGTCAACAAAACTAAAAGACAACCTACAGAATGGGAGAAGATATTTGCAAATGACCTATCAGATAAAGGGCTAGTATCCAAGATCTATAAAGAACTTATTAAACTTAAGAGCAAAGAAACAAACAATTCAATCATGAAATGAGCCAAAGACATGAACAGAAATTTCACTGAGGAAGACAGACACACGGCCAACAAGCACATGAGAAAATGCTCCACATCACCTGCCATCAGGGAAATACAAATCAAAACCACAATGAGATACCACCTCACACCAGTGAGAATGGTGAAAATTAACAAGACAGGAAACCACAAATGTCGGAGAGGATGTGGAGAAAGGGGAAGGAATCCTCTTGCGCTGTTGGTGGGAATGTGAAATGGTACAGCCACTCTGGAAAACTGTGTGGAGGTTCCTCAAAGAGTTAAATATAGAAGTGCCCTATGACTCAGCAATTGCACTGCTGGGGATTTACCCCAGATACAGATGCAGTGACATGCCGGGACACCTGCACCCCAATGTTTATAGCAGCAATGTCCACAATAGCCAAACTGTGGAATGAGACTTGTTGTCCATCCAAGGATGAATAGATAAAGAAGATGTGGTATATGTACACAGTGGAATATTACTCAGCCATTAGAAACGACAAATACCCACAATTTGCTTTGATGTGTATGGAACTAGAGGGTATTATGCTGAGTGAAATAAGTCAGTCGGAGAAGGAAAAACATTATATGGTCTCATTTATTTGGGGAATATAAAAATTAGTGAAAGGGGATAAAGGGGAAAGGAGAGAAAATGAGTGAAAATATCAGTGAGGGTGACAAAAAATGAGAGACACCTAACTCTGGGAAATGAACAAGGGGTAGTGGAAAGGGAGGTGGGCAGGGGGTTGGGGTGACTGGGTGATGGGCACTGAGGGGGAGCATTTGGTGGGATGAGCACTGGATGTTATGCCATATGTTGGCAAATTGAACTCCAATAAATAAATAAGTAAATCCACCATGACTTATATAAAATACATCCTAGACGATTCCAAAGAGGGCAGGGACCAGAAAATAAAAGAAAGAGAAAAAAAAACATGAAAAATAAGTTTTAAAAAATAGTAAGAAAAAATTTTTAAGGTTGTGGGGGAGAAAGAGGTAGGGGAGTGAGAATATAGTCTCACAGTGTGGACCAAGAGGGTGATCCTCTTGCTTCTGAGTGTATTTTGTTCTATGTGTTAGAAGGTACTAAATTCCAAATTTATATAAACCAGCAAAACTTATATAGAGAAACAACAACAAAATCAAAGAGAAGAAGACAAAGAGGGGGGGTGGAATTGGGAGGGAAGAGAGTATATAATCGGACAGAGTGTACCAACATGGTGATCCACTTGGTTCTGAGTGTATTTTGGTCCATATGTTGAAGGTACTAAATTCCAAATTTATAAAATAAAATAAGACAAAAAAAATGCTTTAGAATTTTTATTCTAGCATTTTTGAGTGGAATATTCTATATATGCCTTTGCAGTCCATTTTGCTCTATAGTATTCTTCAAATTTTTTTTTAACTGTTATTTATTCTCTGTTTGGCTAATCTATCCATTGTTTAGAATGGGGTATTTAAATTCTCCAACTATTCTTGTATTCGTTTTCTTTTTGTTTTTTAATATTTGCTTTATATATTTATTTGCTATAATATTAGGTGTATAAATATTTCCTTTGTTATTTTCTCTGGGCAGTTGAGCTCTTTAACATTATATAATTGCCTCTTTCATCTCTTTCAACCAGTTTAAACTTGAAATCTATTTGATCTAAGTATAGCTATCCTTGCTTCCTTTTGGCTACCATTTGCTTAAAATATTTTTTCCATTCCTTCATTCTCAGTCTATTTGTGTCTTTAAAATGTCTTCTATAAGTAGTATATCATTGAATCTTGTTTTTCGATCCATTAAGCCTCTCTATGTGTGGTAATTGGATATATTAATTCATTTTTTTAAAACTGTTTTTTGGGAAGTAAAGACTCAATGCAATTTTTATTGTTTTCTGACTCTTGTAGATCATGCCTTCCTTGTTTCTTATCTTGGTAAATTCTTTTGTGATTTGATTGCAATTTTTTAAAATATGCTGTGATTCCTTCACCATGTTATTGTGTGTATCTTCCACAGGTTTTTCCTTTGTCATGACCATGAGGCTTACTTAAATTTTCTTATATTTATAACATCCTATTTTAAGCTGATTAACCTTATTAACATACATAAACCTTAAAGTTTAACTTCTCTCCCTCACATTTTATGTTATTGATATTACACTTGCATACTTTCTTTATTGTTAAGACACTAACAACTTGTTTTCATTATAGTTATGTTGACTATGTTTATTTATTTTTAAATCTAGAGTTGTAAATGAAATATTCACTGCCACTAATATTAGAGAATCTGATTTTACCTATATATTTACTATCATCAATGAGTTTTACACATATATTCATACATTTTTATGATCTTAAGTAGCATCCTTTTATTTGTGTCAAAGGAACTCCGTTTAGCATTTCTTGTAAGTTAGTCCCAGTGGTGATAAACTCCTTCAGCTTCTGTTTGTTTGGTGAAGTCTTTATCTCTTCTAAATTTATGAAGAACAGTTTTCCCAAGTATACTAATCTTGACTGCGTTCTTTTATTTCAATATTTTGAATATATCATACCACATTCTCTTAGCTTATAAAATTTATATTGAAAAATCACCCTATAATTTTATGGAAGTTTCCTTGTACGTATTGTCACTTTTTTCTTGCTAGTTTCAAACTTAGTCTCTTTATCTTTGACATTTGACTAATTATAATGTTTCTTGGAACATCTCTTTTCAAGTTCAACCTATTTGAGATCTATTGGGTCTCATGAATTCGAATGTCCACATTTTTGCCCATGTTTGAGATGTTTTCAGCTATTTTTGATTTAAATATATTTTTGTCCCCTTGTCTTTCTCTTCTCCTTCTGGGATTCTACAATGTTTATATTTTTCTTTTGATCGTATTTCATAAATACAAGCTTTCCTCACACTTTTTCATTCTTTGTTTTGCTCCTCTCACTGAATAATTTCAAATGGCCTGTCTTCTAGTTCATTGAATATTTCCTCTTGTTGATTGAGTCTGATGTTGGAGTTCTCTATTGAATTCTTCAGATTAGTTATTGTATTCTTCAGCTGTATGATTTCTATTTTTTATAGCTATTTCTTTATTCAAGTTCTTGTTTTGCTCATGCTTTGTTCCCCTAATTTCATTTAGCTGATTGTTTTCTTATAGTTTCTTCTTTCAGAGGATTTTTATGAATTCTTTTTCAGATATGTCATGGATCTCCATTTCTTTTGTGTCAGTTATTGGATCTTTTTTAGCTTCCTTTAATGGTGTCATATTTACCCGATTTTTTATTTTGATCTTTGATTCATTGCATTGGCATCTTTGCATTTGAGTAAGCATCTTCTCTTCTAGACTTTATAATTTCATTCTGGCAGAGGCACTCCTTCATTTGTCAGCTTAGTTTAGGGTTCTGGATTTATTGGCTCTTAGCATCTTTGGGCAGGTGGTGTTTTTATTTTAGTAAGTTCTGAGGTCAGAGAGAGTCATGCTTCCTGGGGAAAGCTAGATAAGATTGCTGGTTTGGTTTCCTATCAATAGTTGCCTGGATTCTCTGGTTAACATTCCTAGTTTGGAGACACCAGATGCTATAATCAGTAGTTGGCAGGTATCTAAATTTGCTTCCTTGCTTAGCAGTGAGATAACACTGATTCCATGGCTAATATGGATAAATGGTTGGGTTTCTGAATAAGGTAGAACTTTCCACTATGCTCTCTGGCCAGATGGGGCCACCAGGTCAGCTTTGCACATGGGCAGTGCCACTAAATGGGCTCTCTTTTTCGTTTCCATTTAAGTGTAAGAGGAATGGACAGTTTGCCACATGTTCTTGTTTGGCTTCTGGTCAGGTGGAGCTGTAGGCTATATTTAGCCATAGGTGAGGCTTCAAATTTGCTTCCCAGCCTGGGTGCAGCCATAGAACAGGCTTCACAGTTGGTGTGGCTATTTGCCTGGGGGCCTGAATCATGCAGAACTTCCCACTGAGTTCCCTGGCAGATAATGTTATTTTGCTATGTTGGTAGACAGAATTACTGAATGGATTCTCTGCTTGGACACCACTATAAGTAAGTATAGAGGGTGTGCTTCCTGGAGCTTCCCTGGTGTTACAGCTAGGCCACCTGGACAGGCTGGATTGCAGGCTATGTTCAGCTTTAGATTGGGCTTTGAATCCACTTCCGTCCCCAGACAAGGCCACAGAACAGGCAGACATCAATTTGGTAGAGATCCTTTTTTTGGGAACCAAATTAGGCAGAACTGCCCACAAAACTCTCTGGCTTAATAGGGCCACTGACTTGGCTCTGAGGATGGACTAAGCCACCATCTGGGCTTCCTTCTAGAGTGCTGTGTTTTAAATGGGTTTATAGGATTGGCTATGTAACTTCTTATGTTAGGTTTTCTGGTTGTTCAGGATGTAAAGTAGTATTCAGCAATAGATGGGCCTACAAATGTGCTTTCCCAGTTGGCAGGGCAATTGAATGGGCTCCAGGGCCTATAAGCTCATAGAATGGGAAGCATTCTTGATGTTTGATTCTATAAATCAAGCAGTACTGTGTACCAAGCCCCCAGCCAGATAGAATCACTAGTGCATCTCTGCAGGTGGACAGAACTGCTACCTGGGATGTCTACTCTGCTTCTTCTGTGAGGAGGAAGGTGGTCTGCCAAAATCAAGTACTGGTTGTTGTATATCCTGTCCCATTTCTCTATGCCAGTCTGATCTATCTCCATTAGTCAAGTTCCCTTCATGATCCCTGTGATGTGAGACCCATGTGGGCCTCCTGGGAAGAACCTACAATGCTGTGGGAGCTAGATGTCAATGTTGGGCTCTCTTTTTCCCACAGAAGAAACCATTTGTCCAAGGGGGTCCTGTTGGTGTGGTGCTATGCTGGCCTATTTTTTTTTACCCTTCTAATGTAATCTTTCTCAGTCTCTGTGGTTCTGAGAGGTTTTTTTATTCTCACTTTGTGTTATGAGATTTTTACAATGGTATCTTACTTAGGTATAGTTGACAGTTGGCCTTCCTGTGAGGACTGAAGTTGACAATGACCTATGTTATCATCCTGATAATATCAATCTTCTATAATACATTCTTTTTTATATAATATATTCTTTAAACTCACCTGGAATTTTTACTCCATTCTATTGAGATTGCACTATTCTATTAAGTTGTTAATTTTAGCCAAAGTGATTGGCATGAGGCAGGATCTCATTGTGGTTTTGATTAGTATTTTTGATTTGTATTTCCCTCATGATGAGTGATGAATATTTTTTCATGTGTCTGTTGGCCATTTGTATATCTTCATTGGAGAAATGTCTTCTACCCATTTCTTAACTGTTTTATTTTCTTTTGTTTTTGGGTGTTGAGTTTGATAAGTTCTTTATAAATTTTGGATACTAGCCCTTACTTTGATAAGACATTTCTAGATATCTTCTCCCATTCTATAGGTTGCCTTTTAGTTTTTTCTCTTTCCTTTGCTGTGAAAAAGCTTTCTATCTTGAAGTCCCAATAGTTCATTTTTGCTTTTGTTTCCCTTGCCTTTGAGAACTTGCCTGGCAGGAAGTTGCTGCCATCAAGATCAAAGAGGTTGCTGCCTGTGTTGTCCTCTAGGATTTTGACAGTTTCCTGTCTCACATTTAGGCTTTACATCCATTGTGAGTTTATTTTTGTGTATGGGGTGAGAAAGTGGTCCAATTTCATCCTTCTACATGTGGCTCCAGTTTTCCCAAACACCATTTGTTGAAGGGACTGTCCTTTTTTCCATTGAATGTGGAAAAAAGATTAGTTGAAGATTAGTTGACCATAAAGTTCCTGCTTTGTTGAAGATTAGTTGACCATAAAGTTGAGAGTCAATTTCTGGATTCTCTATTCATTCCATTGATCTATGAGTCTGTTTTAGTGCCAGTGTCATACTCTCTTGATGATTACAGCTCTGTAAAAATACAGCTTGAAGTCCAGAATTGTGATGCCACCAGATTTGATTTTCTTTTTCAACATTTCTTTTTCTTTTTTCTTTTTTTAATTTTATTAATTTTTTATTTATTTATGATAGTCACAGAGAGAGAGAGAGAGAGAGAGGCAGAGACACAGGCGGAGGGAGAAGCAGGCTCCATGCACCGGGAGCCTGATGTGGGATTCGATCCCGGGTCTTCAGGATCACGCCCTGGGCCAAAGGCAGGCGCCAAACTGCTGCGCCACCCAGGGATCCCTTTTTCAACATTTCTTTGGCTTTTCACAGTCTTTTCTAGTTCCATACTAATTATAGGATTACTTGTTCCAGCTCTGTGAAAAATATCAGTGGTATTTTTATTGCATTGAATATGTAGATTACTTTGGGTACCATAGACATTTTAACAATGTTCTTCAAATCCATGAGCATAGAATGTTTTGCCATTTCTTTGTGTCTTCCTCAATTTCTTTCAGAAGTGTTCTATAGTTTTCTGAATGCAGATCCTTTATCTCTTCAGTTAGGTTTATTCCAAGGTACCTCATGGTTTTTGGTGCAAATCGGTGTAAACAGGACCGATTCCTTGATTTCATTCTTCTGCCTTATTGTTAGTATATTAAAATGCAACTGACTTCTGTGCATTGATATATCCTCCAACTTTGCTGAATTTCTGTATCAATTCTAACAATTTGGGGATGGGGTCTTTTGGAATTTCTACATAGAGTATCATGTCATCTGGGAAGCATGAGAGTTTGACATCCTCTTTGGTGGTTTGGATTCTTTTTTTTTTCTTTTTGCTGTGTGATTGCTGATGCTAGGACTTCCAGTGCTTTGTTGAAGAACAAGGGTGAGAGTTGACATCTCTATTGTGTACCTGATCTTAGGGGAAAAACTCACAGTTTTTCCCTGTTAAGGATAATATTTGCTGTGAGTTTTTTTGCATATAGCTTTTATGATGTTGAGGTATGTTTTTACTATCCCTACACCACGGAGAGTTTTTATCAAGAAAGGATGTTGTATTATGTCAGTGCTTTTTCTGCCTTTATTGACAGGATCATATTTTTTTTTCTTTCTTTTACTAATGTTGTGTATCACATTGATTAATTTTCTGATGTTGAACCACTCTTGTAGTCCAAGAATAAATCCCATTTGGTCGTGGTGAATAATCCTTTTAATATACTGTTGGATCCTATTAGGTAGTATTTTGGTGAGAATTTTTGCATCCATGTTCATCAGAGATATTGGCCCACAATTCTCCTTCCTGGTGGGGTCTTTGGTTTTGGGATCAAGGTAATGCTGGCCTCATAGAACGAGTTTAGAAATTTTCCTTCCATTTTTATTTTTGGAAATTGTTTCAGAACAATAGGTATTAAATCTTCTTTAAATGTCTGATAGAATTCTGCTGGGAGGCCATCTAGCCTTAGATTCTTGTTTGTTAGAGGACTTTTCATTACTGAGTCAATTTCTTTGTTAATTATGGGTCTGTTCAGGTTTCTAAGAATGCATCCATTTCTTCCAGATTGCCTAATTTTTGGCATATAAATTCTCATAATAGTCTCTTAATTGTTTTTATTTCTTCAGTGATGGTTGTGATCCCTCCTCCTTTCTCTTTTCTTTTTGATAAGTCTCACTAGGAGTTTATTATTCTTTCAAAGAACTAGCTCCTAGTTTCATTGATCTTTCTATTGATTTTTTAAAAAATTCATATTGTCAATTTCTGATCTAATCTTTATTATTTCTCTTCTCTTGCTGGGTTTAGGCTTTATTTGCTGCTCTTTCTCCGTCTTTTTTAGGTGTAAAGTTATTTTCTGTATTGGAAACTTTTCTTATTTCTTGAGAAAGACCGGTATTGCTGTAAACTTCCCTTTTAGGATTGCCTTTGCCATATTACAAAGGTTCTGAGCCATTGTGTTTTCATTTTCATTTGCTTCCGTGTGTTTTTTAATTCTTCTTTAATTTCCTGGCTGACCCATTAGTTCTTTAGTAGGATTTAAAGTCCATGTATTTGTCTTACTTCCAAATTTTTTCTTCTGATCAAGTTCAAGATTTAAAGCATTGTATTTTGAAAATATACATGATATAATCTCAGTCTTTCTGTACCAGTTGAGACTTGATTTTTGATATAGTATGTGATCTATTCTGGAGAAGGTTCCATGTTCCATGTGCACTTGAGAAGATTGTGTATTCTGTTACTTTTGTTTGAAATGCTGTGAATAAATCTGTTAAGTCCATCTGGTCCAGTATGCCATTCAAAGGCTTTATTTCATTCTTTTTCTGCTTATATTTTCTGTCTATTGCTGTGAGTTGGGTGTTATAGTCCCCTACTATTATTGTATTTTAGATAGATAGATGATAGATAGATAGATAGATAGATAGATAGATAGATAGATGATAGATAGATGATAGCTGTTCCCAAGTTAGTGGCATAAATATTTACAATTGTTAGGTCTTGTTTTTGGACAGACCCTTTTATTATGACATAGTGTCCTCCTTTTTTTTCTTTTAAAGATTTAATTTATTTATTCATGAGAGAGAGAGAAAGAGAGAAGCAGGCTCCATGCAGAGAGCCCAACCAGGGACTCAATCACGGTCCTCAGGACCACACACTGGGCTGAAGGCAGTGCTAAACCACTGAGCCACCAGGGCTGCCTTACATAGTGTCCTCCTTCAACTCTTATTGGAGTCTTTTGTTTAAAATCTAGTTTACCTCATATAAGGATGGCTAGTCCAGCTTTCTTTGGATGTCCATTACCTTGATACCTTCCCAGGTATGCCATCCCCTCAGTTTCAATTTGAGTTGCCCTTGGGTCTAAAATAAGTCTCTCGTAAACAGCATATCAATGGGTCTTTTATTTATTTATCCATTCTGATACCTTATGTATTTTGATTGGAGCATTCAGCCCATTTTTATTCAGAATAATTATTGAAAGATATGAATTTAGCGCTATTGTATTACCTATAAAGTTGCTCTTCTTGTAGTTTGTCTCCGTTCCTTTCTGGTCTGTGTTATTTTGGGGCTCTCTACTCAAAGGATCCCCTTTAATATTTCTTTTTTTAAAAAGAGTTTATTTATTTATTCATGAGAGACAGAGAGAGAGAGAGAGGCAGAGACACAGGCAGAGGGAGAAGCAGTCTCTATGCAGGGAGCCCGATGTGGGACTTGATCCTGGATCTCCAGGATCACACCCTGGGCTGAAGGCAGCACTAAACCACTGAGTCACCTGGACCGCCCCCCTTTAATATTTCTTAGAGGACTGGTTTATTGTTCACAAATTCCTTTCAGTTTTGTTGTTGTTTTTTGTTTGTTTGTTTGTTTGTTTTATCCGGAAGACTCCTTATCTCTCTATTCTGAATGATACCCTTCTGCATATGGTATTGTTGGCTACATGTTTTTCTCATTTAACACATTGAATATATCATGCCAGTCCTTTCTAGCCTGCCAGGTCTCTGTGGACATATCTGCTACCCGACTGATGTTTCTAACTTTGTAGGTTTTAAGAACCTCTTGTTTCATGCTGCTTTCAGGATTTTCTCTTTATTTTTGAAATTTGCAAGCTTCATTCTTATATGTCAATGTGTTGACCTATTTTCATTGATTTTGATGGTGTACTCTGTGCTTCCTGGACTTGAACACCTGTTTCCTTCCCCGGATTAAGGAAGTTCTTGGATATAATTTGTTCAAATAAACCTTCTGCCCTTCTTTCCCTCTTTTCATCTTCTGAGACCTCTATTATCTTGATTTTGCCTTATGGAATCACTGAGTTGTCAAAGTCTCCCTTTGTGATCCAGTAGTTTGTCTTCTCTTTTCCTTTCAGCTTTCTTATTTTCCATCATTTATCTTCTATATCATTGAATCTCTCTTATGCCTCATTTCTCCTCTCTTTTAGAGGCTCCATTTGGGACTGCATCTCAGTAATAGCATTTTTAATTTTGGCCTGAGTAGATTTCAATTGTTTTTTCTATAGTCAGGGATTCCCTAGTGTCTTCTATGCCTTTTTTAAGCCCTAGTATCTTTATAATAATTTAAATTGTAGGTCAGACATCTTACTTATATCCAAATTGAGTGAATCCTGGGCAGTGAGTACTACTACCTCCTGTTTTTTCTTTTGGGATGAATTTCTCCATTTTGTCATTTTGTCCAGAAATGAATAGAAGAAAGAGAAAAAGACAACAGGGATAAAACTCAAAACAATCCAGAAAAAAAATCAAACAAGACACAAAACAGAAAAACAAACAAACAAACAAAATAGATCCTGGGTGTGTTTTGGTCTGCTTGTTAAAACAAACTGGATCCCAATAGAGGAAGGAAGGAAAAACACATATATACAAAAATAAAACACAGTATAATAAAAGGAAAGCAAAAATAAAACATATATACATACATATATACATATATATAGCATACACATAAAAATAAAAGTTAAAAAAGAAAAACTAAGATAATAACTGAAAAATAAAATTAAAAGACTAAAGAATTTTTTTAAACCCCATAAATTCTATATACTGTTTTCCCCAAAAGCTGAAGCTTTGCAGTTCTCTATGATCAGTAAACTTTGTGCTGTTCTTTGCGAGGGGCCCATTGTGCTGATTCTCAGGTGCCCTTGTCCTTGTGGAAATGTGTCTCCCTTGCCAGGGGCTGAGTTCAGTGTAACTGGCTCTAGATTCCACTATGTGGTGCTGTTTTTCTCCCTAAAGGCATTCAGCACTGATAGGCTAGTTGAAAATGGCAGGGCCCTCCTCTCTAGCCCTAGCGCTGAAAGTTCATGCCCCCCACTCTTCAGTGAGCCCTCACAGAAAAGCAGTCAATCACTCTTGTCTCCCTGGTTTCCTCCAAACTCTCTTCCCCTAGCCTGTGACAGAGCATTTTTATCTCAAACACAGGACTGAGTTTCAAGACTCCAAATTTTATGGACTCCTGTGGTGTGGACCCAAGGCCATTCCTCCTAGGAGAGGGAGGGAGATCTTACCATTCTTTTGCCTTTTACTGGGTCCTTCCTGGAAAAGCAGTTGCATGACTGCATGGTTTTCAGTTTATGAAAACACAGAGCAGAAAGTTGGCACCTAGACTCACTGTTTTCAGATGGCTTCCCCACTCCAATGCTGGGGGATTCTGCTGCATTCAGGCACCCTTTATTTTCTTGTGAACCTGGGGATCCTAAGACCATGCTCTCCTGCTTAGGATTCCTCCCCATTTTACCACCTGCGCACCTTTAAGCTTGGGATGTCCCTTGCTATAGAAGACTTCTAAAAGTTCCAATTTTGCATTCCTCTGCGTATAATACTTTTCAGTAGGTTTCTTAAGCTGGCTCCCTACCCCTGCACCTGCTCCTCCCCTGTATACTTAGTTTTATCACCCTGGATTCAAGTCTCTGCACCTCCTACTTTCCAAAAAGTGATTGCTTATATGTAGAATTGCAACATTTCTTTTCTCAGATATCTAACTGATTTCACAGATGTTCAGAATGATTTGATAACTACTAGCTGAATTCCAGGGACCAAATTTAGGATCCCATACTCCTCTGTCATCTTCACTGAAAGTAGTCCTTATAGGCTACAAACTCTGGTTGCAAAGGATAACATTATTTTCTGGATCAAAATCTCATCAAATAGGATTGCCTTTTTTTCCAGTTAAATCTAAAGTAACTTAAGGCCATTTTTCTCTGATAATTCCTGGGTTGTTTTTGAGTTCTGGGAAAATAACAAGGTGGTCCATTTCATGTAGGAGGAGCTACCTAGTCCATAGTGGTTGACATGTATGCCAACTGACTTCAACTGAAAAATGTGGAACCTCAACCAACCTCTTCATTTGTCTGAACAAATCTCAGGAGTTCTCAGCCTGGCCTTAATACCTCTGAGCCTTTCCTAAATTTTACTGCGTCTAATATAAACTTTTTAGTCCTTGAACACAGATAGTAGAACTCCATGAGCCTAATATAGGCCCATTTGTACCAAGCGCCTCATTCCACCAACTCTACTCTTTCATGTACCTCCTAAGAAAGCTGTGAGAAGCAAGAAAAAGATATATTTTCTCAGCTTCACAAATTCATCTGGAGGTTTCTGATGCTCCATTTCTTAGAGGGATCAGGTTGACTTTAGGGTCTCTTTTTTCAGTGCCTTCATAAGTCTATATCTCTTATTTCCCTCTCTGGATCTCCATCTCTAGGTGGATAGCTCCCACCAATAGAGTGAGATAACTAGCTCTTATCTCTTCATTCATTCTTCTTAGTCAATAAACTATTGAATATATCTTGTTAGTATTCAAAAGTGTATTTTTAAAATTAAAATCCAAAAATTAACTCTTGTTGTTATTCTTCTGTGGCCTCCTTTTCAGACAGTAAGCTAATACTTCACAAACATTATCTAAAAAGGAGAGAGGGTGTAGGACAAAAGGAATTAAAGAGACTAAAACTGAGTTGTCTAATACTTAAATATTGCCATAATATGAATACTTAGAAAAAAATGGAAGATTCCTTCTCCAGTGAGTTTCCTCACTTCCACATATTCTTTTCTCCTCACCACAGGTAACCAGTAGTAATTATTTTTGTATATTTCTGATACTTTCCTATGCTTTTTAACATATATATGTTTATATGTTTTATATATGCTTATATATATAAAACTATATATATATAGTTTTCTTACTATAAATAGAAAAATACAATACATATGTTTCTTAAACTTATGATTTTTTCTTAATAGTACATGAATCAATTTGTATGCTAGTTCATGTAGGCTGATATCATACTATTTAATGGCTGCTTTTGCATAATGTGGATATACTGCAATTTATCCATTTTCATATTGAGGGACATTTAATTAATTCCAGATTTTTACAACCCAAACAATAGTGCTAATAGGGATCCTGGAAGGTTGTGGCCTCCAGACATATTTCCCCTATATTTTTTTATCTGCAGTAGCACAACAACCAATTGACATGCTTGCTGGTCTTGTAGTATATATTTGAGGCTGCAAGTTCTTTTGAGATTTACAGAATAAAGGACTGGCATGTGATTTAATCTTTCATGCTACCAAAAGAGACACAGTATTCTAGAAGTGGAAAAGAAAGACATATCCCTAAGCAGTGCCTGTGAGAAGATAACTGACAAGGGAGATCCTCCTGGAAAGGAAAGCCGGGCAACAAGAAAAGCAATGAACAAGGGAATGAATGCCTCCAAGATTGAAGAAACAAGGACTCACCAAGATTATTTCACAAGTAGGAAAGAGAATTTTTACAATTTCTACTCAGTAGGATCTTATAATTTTTTATGGACCTTTTTTTTTCTTTTCTACATTGGTATTTTGTTGCAGGCATATTGTCTCTTTTCCTCCATTGTATATTGTGTTTGTACAGATAGCTTGTCTATTAGTATTTTGGTCACTACAGGAAGCCACACCCAGATAAGACAGTGATAACTTTTCATTATTCAGATACTTTGAGTTTGATACACTTGTATTTCTTGAGGACAGGGGTGAACATATTGATGTGTGGGAGGACCAGTACACATTTAGATGGTCAATAAGGGTACAATGTTGAAAAAAACTACAAATCCCCCAAAAACCATTTTAACCGTCATTTTTAGTAGTTAAACAGTAATAAAACTAAATTGTGACTAATTTGGTACAATTGGAGGTAACTTGTGCAACATATGGATCACACTCTTAGAGGGGAGAAACAAGCTCTCCCCTTTTTTATTCTGCCTTCCAATTGCCTGGACCTTAAATATGAGTGAAAGCTGGTGATTCCAACTTGTACCATGAGATATAACCCATGTTTTGAGAATGATAAAGCAATAAAATACAAGAGGAATTAGTCTCTTGCACTGTTGAACTGACATACCTACATTACATTACCTACCTTGACTTTTATGTGAAAGAAAATAAACTTATAACCTGTTTAGATAACTCTGTATGTTCCCTTTGTCACAGCAAACTAATCTGTTTCTAACTAATACACAGAGAAAGCCAGAAGACAGTGAAACAATCAATATATTTAGATGATTAAGGAAAAAAGAGCAATGAATCCTGAAATAAGCTAAAATATCATTCATCTGATGGGGAAAATGAAAAAAAAATGTGTACATATATAGCATAAGACATAGGGCCACTTTCTTATCTATTTGAGGAAAATATTTAAAGTGCCCTAAATAAATGTAAATAAAATGTTACCAGTGTTCCTAAGCTAACCTATGATGAAAAGTATAAGAAAAAAGTAGCTAGCAATTAATCTTATAATGTGTGTGTATATAATTAATGTTAAATGAGTTAATGATACTATACTGCTGAAAATATTTAAATGTTAATTAAAGATTGTTGAAACAGAAAAGTCATGAAAATAATGTAAGGAAAACATAATGATTACCTGTAATTAAAATGTCTAGAATTCTTTGCAAACACTGTAGTAGTTATTTTTGTTGTTGTTGCTATTGGTGGTGGATGTGGCTGATGGGAGTTTGTGTCAGAGTGCAGAGAAGGATGAACCTTGGGTAGTAGGGAAATTTAAGTAAGCAAATGTCTCAATTTAGTCCATGGATGAGAGGAAGGTTATGGGTAAGTAAAGTATCTTGGCAAAAATACCAATTTTTAGTAGTTAAATAAATAGTTAATTTAATAGTTATTAAATATCAATAGTAACAGGGAAAGTTATGGTTGTGAGACATGAAAATGAAACCATTATCAAAATTGAATTAAAAAACTAGTAGAACTTTCAAAATAACATTGAAGAAAATTGAATTAAATGAAAGCTGACAAAACTGTAAAAATTAAGGAAAGGGGAAAAGTGAATCAGTCAGAGAGTTAGCAAGTCATAAAAGAGTAAATGATGATAAAATATAATAAATGTAAAACAAGATAGAAGTATTAACCAAGTCTCACTTATCAACATAAATGTAAAGAAATGAGGCAGCTGCATGGCTCAGTTGGTTGAGTGTCTGCCTTTGGCTCAGGTCATGATCCCAGGGTCCTGAGATCATTCTCCCTGGGCCTCCCTATAGCTTGCCAGTACTTCTCAGAAAGGACCTTATATACTCATCTGGAGCCCTTGCTCAGTGGGAATCCTGCTTCTTTCTCTCCCTCTGCCTGCTGCTCCTGCTGCTTGTTCTCTCTTTCTCTGTCAAGTAAATAAATAAAATCTTTAAAAAGTTTTTTTAATGTAGACAAACTGAATTCTCCAAGCAAAAGAAAATCTGTAATATTGGTTTAAGACACAAACTATGCTGCTTATGAGAAACACATTTTTTTTAAATAGATGAGAAGGAGAATTTAAAAATGGAAATGGTTTGACATACTAAAGGAGAAATAATGTTATTGTTGGAAAAAGTGGAGTTAAAGGACAAAACCATTATGTAGGACAAAGGGGTATAATATTGCTCTGGTTACCTATTGCTACTTAACAAGCAGCCCCAAAACTTAATGACTTTTAAACAACCATTTTTATTATATTTCATGATTTTCTAGGTCAGGAATCTGGGGAAATACTTTGGTTGGATAGTTTCTGATCTACCTGATGCCTGTTATAATACCTGAGACTGGAAGATCCCTTCCAAGATAACTTCTTCACCTATGTGTGGCACCTCATTACCCTTAGCCTCACTATTTCTCATATTCTCATATTTATCAGTAGCTAGATTTATTATTGATAGGTCTCAGTTGCTGAGATTATGCCAAAATCCATCAGTGTTCCAAAGGGAGGGATAACAGCACCTATTTTCAGGCTGATTTGAAACAGACTCACTAGCAGCTTGTAAAGTATGCAAATACATATAGTCCTATGGGACAACAGTTAAAACCCCTGGAGTCTTCAGACTAAAGGTGGCCCTTTGGCAACAGTTGCAAAAACTGGGGCTCCAGATGAGTGTATAAGCTCCTTTCTGAGAAGTACTGGCAAGCTATAGGGAGGCCCAGGGAGAGTGCAAAGCAAGTGTCCCTTGGCCTATATTCTCTAAAATCTCCTCTGTAACATCTAGACATGATTAATCTGAAATCTGCCCCTCAAGCTGAGCTCCAGGACAAGTAAATAGGCCCTTTTCACTGGACGACTAGGGATGTGTTTTAGTCTACTGTGTTGTGCCCTGGGTGGGTAGCCTTCCAAGAGCTTTTTCACCAATTGTTTCAGTCCATAGGGCTCAGCAATGTAAGTGCTTCTGACCAGCAGAGAGTTCCCAGAACTCTGGGATCACACCCAAAGCTGAAGGCAGATGCTCAACCACTGAGCCACCCAGGTGTCCCTATTCCTTGGTGTTTTTTTTTTTTTCCTTTTTTTTTCCTTGGTGTTTTAATACATAAACTTGCCTTTTATCAGTTTTGAAAATTTGTAGGCATTATCTCTCTATATATTGATCCTGTACATTTTTTTCCTCTTCCTTAATGGGACTTTAATTGGATCTATGTTGGTCCTTCTTAATTTACGTATTAAGCTTTAAAAGAAATTACATCTTTTTTCTTCTCTGTGCTGTCTGATAATCTCTTGTGTTCTATCATCTATGACCCTAATCCTCTCCAGGTTTGTTCAGTATGCTGCTAAATCTACCAAGGGTTTTTAATTCAATTATCTTTTTTTTATTTTGAGAAATTCTAATTAAAATTTTTTAAATTTCTTCATGAAAGAATTCTCTCTTGCACTTTATTATATTATTTTAATTTTTTTAATTATTTTATTTTATTAATTTTTATGATTTATTTATTTGAGAGAGAGAAAGAGCACAAGCAGGAGGAGGGGCAGAGAGAGAGGAAGAGAGAATCCTTAAGCAGACTCCTCACTGAGCAAGAGCCTGACTTGGGGCTTGATCCCAGGGCCCTGAGGTCATGACGTGAGCCAAAATCAAGAGTAGGCCACTTAACCAACTGAGCCACCCAGGAGTCCCTCTTTAAAATTATTTTTTAAATTTTTAAAAATTAATTTATTTATTCATGAAAGACACACAGAGAGAGGCAGAGACACAGGCAGAGGGAGAAGCAGGCTCCTAGTAGGGATCCCGATGTGGGACTAGATACTGGATCCTGGGATCATGCCCTGAGCTGAGGGCAGATGCTCAACTGTGGAGCCACCCAGGCATCCCTAAAATTATTTTAAAACATTAATTCTTATTTTTTATTATGTGTCTGATAATTCCATTATTTAAAATCTTGATAACTGTAAGGCAGTTATTTCTACTGATTATACATACACATGGTGTCCTGTCTTTTTCTATGTTTTGGGATTTTTTGGTATGTAATCTTATTTAATCCATTCCTCACACCAATCGGCCCTCTGGTAAACATCTATTTGTTCTCTATAGCTAAGAATATGTTCCTTGGGTTGCCTTTCTTTCTTTTATTCCCCTCTGCTCATTTGTTTTGTTTCTTAAATTCAACATATGAGTGAAATCACATAGTATTTATCTTTCTCTGACCAACTTACTTCACTTAGCATTATATTGTCTATCTCCATCCATGTCATTGCAAATGGCAAGATTTCATTCTTTTTATGGCTGAGTAATATTCCATTGTGTGAGTGTGTGTGGAGGGGGAGGGAGGTGTGGGTGTGTGTCACCTCTTCTTTATTCATTCATCAGTCAATGAACATTTTGGCTCTTCCCATATTTTGGCTGTTGTTGATAATGCTGCTGTAAACATTAGGGTGCATGTAACCCTTTAAAATCTGGAGGCATAACAATTCCAGAGCTGTAATGATCAAGACAGTATGATACTGGCACAAAAACAGACACATAGATCAATGGAATAGAATAGAAAACCTAGAAATGAATCCAAAACTATTCATCACTAACCTTCAACAAAGCAAGAAAGAATATCCAGTGGGAAAAAGAAATCTTCAACAAATGGTTTTGGGAAAAAAAAACAAAAACAAAAAAAACAAAAAAAAACAAATGGTTTTGGGAAAACTGGACAGCAAACATGCAAAAGAAAGAAACTGGATCACTGTATTACACCATACACGAAAATAAACTCAAAATGGATAAAACACCTAAATGTGAGACCTGAAACCATAGAAATCCTAGAGAAGAACACAGGCAGTATCATCTTTGGCATTAGCCATAGCAATTCTTTCTAGACATGTCCCCTGAGTCAAGGGAAACAAAAACAAAGATAAGCTTTTGGGATTACATCAAAATAAAAAGTTGCACAGTGGAGGAAATAATCAACAAATCTAAAAGGCAACCTATGGAATGTGAGAGAATATTTGAAAATGACCTATCCAATACAGAGTTAGTATGAAAAAATATATAAAGAACTTATAAGACTCAACACCCCCAAAATGAATAACGCAATTAAAAAATGGGAAGAAGACATGAATAGACATTTTTCCAAAAAGACATCCAGGGGGCCAACAGACACATGAAGACATGCTCAACATCACTCATCATCAAGGAAATACAAATCAAAACCATGATGAGATACCATGTCACATCTGACAGAATGGCTAAAATCAACAATTCAAGAAACAACAGGTGTTGGTGAGGATGTGGGAAAAAATGAACCCTCCTGTACTATTGGTGGGAATGCAAACTGATACAGCCACTGTGGAAAACAGTATGAAACTTGGTCAAAAAGTTAAAAATAGAAGTACCCTATGATCTAGCAATCATGCTACTGAGTATTTGCCAAAAAAACCTCAAACAAAACAAAAACAAACAAAAAACACTAATTCAAAGGGATACATGCACTCCTGTGTTTGTTTTTAAAAATAAGCCAAGATATGGAAGCAGCCCAAGTGTCCATTGACTGATGAGTGGTCAAAGAAGTTGTGGGATACACACAGACACCCCCACACACACACACACAGAGAGAGAGAGAGAGAGTTGTGGGATATATGAAGACATAAGGAATGTATATATGGATATAGATAGAAGATAGATAGATAGATAGATAGATAGATAGATAGATAGATAGACAATGGAATGGTATTTAGCCATAAAAAAGAATGAAATCTTGCCATTGGCAATGACATTAATGGAGCCAGACAGTATAATGCTAAGTAAAATAAGTCAGAGAAAGAAAAATATCATATGATTTCCCTCATATGTGGAATTTAGGAATCAAAACAAATAGGCAAAGGGAAACAAAAGAGAGGCAAACCAAGAAACTTACTCTTAACTTAGAGAACAAACAGATCATTGCCAGAGGGGAAGTGGGTCGGGGCATGTGTGAAATAGGTGATAAAGATTTAGGAGGCACTTGTCATGATGAGCACTGGGTGATAAAAGGAATTGTTCTATCACTATACTGCATGCCTGACACTATTATAATACTATGTTAAGTATCCTGGAATTAAAATTAAAACTTCAAAAATGTTATAAACAATGGAATATATCTTCTCTGTAATATCTGAAAATATTAGCAAATTATTGTGATAAACAGGTAAATTTTTAAACACAGTAAATATACTGAATTTAAAATATGAGTAACTCCAACAATTTTTGATAATGTTTTACTTTGGTCAAACTCAGTATGTCTTCATTGCCCATGAGTTATTTGTGAAGGTTTTTATTCAATGTGAAAATTGTTTTAAGTTTCTATGTGAAAATTGTATCTAAACATATAATTGTCACCAGTTTGCAAAAGAAGCACAATTCTATCACTTTGTCTTACTTGTAGTTATTAAATCATTACATTTATATATCTAAAGAATAACAGAACAGGGACTATCCTCGATTTTGTTAGAGAAAAGTTTCAAAAGGCAGAGATATAGGAGGGGAAAGTACAGCTTTTATCGGATGTCCATATTTTATCTCCTGAACTTTAAAGGCTCTTGTTCTCACTGCCACCCCTTCTAAGGGCACTGCCTTACTGATTTAATCAGAACAGAGAAATTCCTAGGTTTGGACAAAGAGGAGCTTCAGAAGAAATTCTCAGGTTTGGACAAAGAGGAGCTTCCTTGCAAGAGGGAAGGAGCAGCTGCTCACAGAGTAATCCTCAGAATCACCTCTTCCTCAGTAGACTCCATTGTTCCACCACTCTTGAAACTCCACTTGAAGAAGGCTGCAGACTACACCAATTTGGTATTGCATTTGGCCACAAATAATAAAATAAAACAAGCATACAAAAAACTCAGAGGTTTGGGCAGCCCCGGTGGCGCAGCGGTTTAGCGCCGCCTGCAGCCCAGGGCGTGATCCTGGAGACCCTGGATCGAGTCCCACGTCGGGCTCTCTGCATGGAGCCTGCTTCTCCCTCTGCCTCTCTCTCTCTCTGTGTCTCTATGAATAAATAAATAAAATCTTTAAAAAAAACTCAGAGGTTTAAATATGTAAGGCATTTATTTTCCTCACATAATAAGAAATTACGAGAGAGTTTAAGACCCACTGGGTATCCAGATCACCCTGTCTTTATGTTCTACTATTCTTACCTGTGGTGTTATTCTTAGGGTATAGAATTCTATCTATAAGACAGATAGCTCTTGTAGCACCAGACTTCAAGTCTACATTCCAGGAAAATAGGACAGGAAAAAAGCAAAAGTTATTTTTCCACAGAGTCTACCCCTTTTAAAAATACTTTCTTAGAATCTCCACACAGTGATTTCTGCTTACATCTCATTGGTCAGAACTAATTCATCTAGCCACCCTTCTGGGAGGCTAGGAAGGCTGAAACATGTAGTTTTGTATCTGTTTGCTTGTTTTATCTGGGACTCAAACAAAATCAGTTCCATGAGACAAGAAGAGAACAGATACTGGGTGAGAACAAGCTATGTTTGCAAACATGTATTTTCTGCTTCTTTGTAGCACAACTTAAAGTTACTGACATTTCACACACACAAAAACTAACTACCAAAAAAGATTAAAGGCAGAAAGAATGCTGAGAAAAGAAACTCTTATTAATGTGGTTACATTTCCAAAGAAGGGTTTTGTGACCAGAACACAATATCCTTACCTCTCAAGAAGCTACATCTCTGCCCTCCCAGTTTCTCCCCCAAATTCAAATATCACATCTCTGGACCTCACAAGCTTTTTCTGAACCAAAGCCAAAGACAATGGTTGCCTGGGCCTAATTTCCTCAGGTAGTTTTCAGCTTGCCTCTTTCATAAGCCATTGGCTGGGCTTGGATAACAAGGGTGTCAGGAAAGGCCATAAGAATCTGGAGATTAGTGACACCTGGGTGGCTCAGTGGTTGAGTGTCTGCCTTTGCCTCAGGGCGTGATCCTGGAGTCCTGGGATCCAGTCCTGCATCAGGCTCCCTGCATAGAACCTGCTTCTCCCTATGCCTATGTCTCTGCTTTTCTCTCTGTGTGTCTCTCATGAATAAATAAAATCTTAAAAAACAGAATCTGGAGATTATAAACTCTTATTCCAGGGCACCTGGTGGCCCAGAGGGTTAAGCATCTACCTTCAGCTCAGGTCATGATCCCAGGATCCTGGGATTGAACACCGTATCAGGCTCCCTGCTCAGCAGGGAGTCTGCTTCTCCCTCTTCCTCTGCTGCTCCCCCCTACTTGTGTGTGCTCTCTCTCTAATAAGTAAATAATCTTTTTAAAAAGTTCTTCTTCCATTTATCTGCACACTGCATAAGCCTCCTGGATTCTGGTGCTAACCTGGGATGTGGCAATAATGTCTTACATAGAGGTGAGCAAATAGGGTATTCCACATAGGACTGAATTTTTGTCTAAGAGTCAAACCTAATGCAAAAGTCTCCATTTTAAAACATCTTTGTTTTGATGTGATCATCAACTTGCTTCTTGCCATTTTCACCTCTTTATCTCTCCATCTGTCCATCTTTATAGGCTAGTCAAAAGGTTTCTTACTAGCATCTGAAAGAGATGGTGGTTAAGAGCATTAACTCTGAAGTCCAACTTCCCAGGTACAAATAATGACCCCTATTTCCTAGTTAAAATAGCCTTGGGCAAGTCATTTAACCTCTCTGTGCTTCAGTTACCCATCTGTAAGTGAGGTAATAATATTTACTTCTTATGGTATTTGTTAGAATTAAATGAATTAGTGCATAAAATACTTGATACATAGTAGATTCTCAATAAATATTAACTATTATAATTTAGTCACAGGCTTTTGACATTGTAGTCCCTCTGCTTAGAGCACCCTTTCCCACTTCTTTTTTTTTAAAAGATTTTATTAATTTATTAATGACAGACAGAGACATAGGCAGAGGGAGAAGCGGGGAACCCAATGCAGGACTCAATCCCAGGATCCTGGGATCACCCCCTGAGCTGAAGGCAGACACTCAACCATTGAGCCACCCAGGTGTCCCCCTTTCCCACTTCTTTTTTTTTTAATTTATTTTTATTTTTTTATTTTTTATGATAGTCACAGAGAGAGAGAGAGAGAGGCAGAGACATAGGCAGAGGGAGAAGCAGGCTCCATGCACCGGGATCCTGATGTGGGATTCGATCCTGGGTCTCCAGGATCGCGCCCTGGGCCAAAGGCAGGCGCCAAACTGCTGCGCCACCCAGGGATCCCCCCCCCCTTTCCCACTTCTAATGGTGAAATCCTATTTGTTCTTCCAAAATTACTAAAAAAAAACTATCTTTTTTGTGAATGTTGCTTGAATCCTCTAACGCAAATTTTGTACATAAACCCTAAGCTGACACTGAACACTATGTATTACAACACTGTCAGATCTGCTTCCACTAATCTGGGGATTCTTTGAGGGTAGTGGTTTGTGCCTTATTTCTTTATACCCAGAATCTCACACCGGACTTAATCCACAAAAGACACGTGGTAATTGTTAAGGAGTGAGTAAACAAATGAGTGATGAATGAATAAGGAATGCAGCACGAAAACCATATTCTCCCTGTGCCCTAAGCTTCCCAATGACACAGTTTATTTATTTTTTTAAGATTCTATTTATTATTCATGAGACACACAGAGAGAGAGAAGCAGAGACACAGGCAGAGGGAGAAGCAGGCTCCATGCGGGGAGCCCAATGTGGGACTCCATCCCAGAACCCAGGATGGTGCCCTGAGCCGAAAGCAGACGCTCAACCATTGAGCAACCCTGGAGTCCCAATGACACAGTTTTTAAGTCCCTCTTCCATATTGTCTTAAAATGTATTTCTAAGTCTACCATTTTTATGACAATGTGTGGTGTGAGAATGCATTGGGCTAGCTGTCAGTAGAGGGGACTGGTGGTGATGGTAGGTGATGGGAAGGACAGGGAGGAAGAGCGCTAAAGTCACCAAGATCTCCAGAGATGGCACATTCTATTACATTCTTTTTCCATGGGTCATGCTCTTAGAGGTGTTCCTTGGGGAGAGATGAAGATTTCCGGACCTATGGCAGCTCCTGTTTGTTGAAAGCTGTCCCTGGTTATGGATAAATAGGCTGAGAACTCAGCCAGAGCAGTCATAGAAAACATACCAGGGCTCATGATAGGTTTATGCTGTCAGATAACCAAGGTCCTAAGAAGAATCAGGTGTGACTGGTAAGTGTTTTGAACCAGACTGAAGAAAGGGATAGGTACCTCTCTCTGATAGCTCCCCTTGTATCCAAAAATTGGGTTCTCACACACACACACAAAAACCTTTCAGGATGACTAGAGTGCTGGGTGATAAAGGGCAAAACTAATAAGAAGTTGCTAAGGCTGATGTCAAAGAGGTTGCTGTCTGTGCTTTCCTCTAGGAATTTGATGGTTTCTTGTCTCACATTTAGGTCTTTCTTCCATTTTGAATTCCTTTTATGTATGGTGTAAGGAAGCAGTACACTTTCATTCTGTATGTTTCTGTCCAGTGTACCCAACACTATTTGTTAAAGAAACTCTCTTTTTTTCCACTGGATATTTTTCCCTGCTTTGTCAAAGATTCACTGACCATATAGCTGTGGGTTCATTTTGTGGTTTTTCCATTGTGTTCCAGTGATCTATGTGTCTGCTTTTTGCCAAAATCATACTGTCTCAATCACTGCAGCTTCGTAGCATAACTTGAAGTCTGGAATTGTGATGCCTCCAGCTTTGCTTTGCTTTTTCAAGATCACTTTGGCTATTTGGGGTCTTTTGTGGTTCTACACAAATTTTAGGATTTTTTCTTCTAGCTCTGTGAAAAATGCTAGTGGTATTTTGATAGGGATTGCATTGAATGTGTAGATTGCTTTGGGTAGTATAGACTAATAATATTTGATTTTCCAATCAATGGGCATGGAATGTTTTTCCATTTCTTTGTGTCCTCTTTAATTTCTTTCATCACTGTTTTATAGTTTTCAGAACATCTATTTTTTCACCTGTTTGGTTTGGTTTATTCCTAGGTATCTTATGGTTTGGGCGCAATTATAAGTCAGATTGATTCCTCGCCTTGCTTTCTGCTGCTTCATTATTGGTGTATAGAAATACAACATGTTTCAGTATACTGCTTTTGTATCTTGTGACATTACTAAACTTATTTATCAGTCCTAGTAGTTTTTTTATGTACTCCTTTGGGTTTTCTGCATAGAATACCATGTCATCTGCAAATAGTGAAAGTTTGACTTCCTCCTTGCTGATTTGGATGCCTTTTATTTCTTTTTGTTGTCTGATTATTGTGGCCCAGACCTCCGTACTATATTAAATAACAGTGGTGAGAGTGGACATCTCTGTCTTATTCCCAATCACAGAGGAAAAGCTCTCAGTTTTTCCCCATTAGGATCAATGAAACTGGACCACTTTCTTATACACAAAATCAATTCAAAATGGATAAAGATCCAAATATGAAACCTGAAACTATAAAAATCCTAGAAAAGAACACAGGCAGCAACCTCTTTGACATTGGCCATAGCAACTTCTGGATATGTGTCCCGAGGCAAGAGAAACAAAAGCAATAACAAATTATTGGGACTTTATGAAAATAAAAAGCTTTTGTGCAGCAAAGGAAATAATCAATAAGACTAAAAGACAACCTATGGAATGGGAGAAGATATTTGCAAATAACATATCTGACAAAGGGTCTTTATATATCCAAGATATATAAAGAACTTGTAAAACACAACACCCAAAAACCAAATAATCCAATTAATATGAGCAGAAGACACAAATAGTTATTTTTCCAAAGAACACATATAGATGTCCTACAGATACATAAAAAGATGCTCAACATCACTGATCACTAGGGAAAAACAAATCAAAACTATAATGAGATATCACCTCACACCAGTTAGCCTGGCTAGAATTAACAAGACAAGAAACAATAGGTATTGGTGAGGATATGAAGAAAAGGAACCCTCTCACACTGTTGATGGGAATGCAAACTGGTGCAGCCAATCCACTGTGGAAAACAGTATGGAGGTTCCTCAAAATGGTAAAAATAAAACTACTTTATGATCCATCAGTTACACTCCTAGCTATACAAAATACTAATACAAAGATTTATAGTAGCATTATCTATAATAGCCAAATTATGGAAACAGCTCAGTGTCTATTGACTGATGAATGGATAAAGAAGAGGTAATGTATATATATGTATCATATATATATATACATATATATATTATATGGAGCTTGAGTATTATGCTAAGCAAAATAAGTCATTCAGAAAAAGATAAATAGCATATAATTTCACTCATATGAGGAATTTAAGAAACAAAACAAATGAGCAAAAGGAAGAAAAGAGAGAGAGGGGCAAACCATACAACAGACTCTTAACTATCAAGAATAAACTGATAGTAGAGGGGAGGTGGGTGCAGAAGTGGATGAAATAGGTGATGGGGATTGAGGAGTGCACTTGCTGGATGAGCACTGGGTGTTGTGTGGAAGTGATTAATCACCATATAGTACACTTGCAGTTAATATTACACTGTACTTTAACTAAATGGAACTTTGGAGAACTTTAAAAAATTAAAAGTAAAGTAGACACTAAAAAATAGAACATATCAATGAAATCAAGAGCTGATTATTTGGAAAGATAAACAAAATTTATAATCCTTTAGACAGACTTATGAAGAAAAATAGGGAAAGGATTCAAATAAGTAAAATCAGAAATTGAAGAGAAGTAAAACTAATATCACAAAAATGGGAAAAATCATAATAGATTATTAGGAACACTTATATGCCAACAAATCATACAATATAGAAGAAATGGATAAATTCCTAGAAATATAGTCTTCCAAAACTATACCAGGGAGAAATAGGACATATGAACAGACTGATTACAAGTAACAAAATTGAAATGGTAACCAAAAATACCAAAATATAAATGTCCAGAACCAGATGGATTCACAGGTGAATTTGAATTCTAACAAACATTTTGAAGAAGAATTAACACCTATTCTCCTCAAGCTTTTCCAAACAATAGAAGAGGAAGGAAGGCTTCCAAATACATTCTACTAGACCAGCATTTACCCTGATACTAATTTCTAAAGCTTAAGTCATTTGGTGTAATTATTACCCATGACATGTGAGGAGAAGTCTGCTGTGAAGTTCCTAGGTAATATTTTCCCTTTAAAAAAGATAAAAATATGGTTTGTCCTGTACTTAAGTCCATGGACAACATTGTACAAAAACTTGATGTGTGGCACTGCTGTAGCCATCTTTTGACCATAAAAGGAGTAGCTGACATGCTGAAGACAATAGAGCAGACAGATGGAAAGGACCTGAATTCTTGGTATTATTGAGCCACTGAATTGACCAACATCATAACTGACTACCTCCAGGGTATTTGTTAAAGACAATACATTTTCATAAATGTTATCATAAATCAATCTATTTTACTTATACTTCTATTACTTGCAGTTCAAAGCCTCCTAAGTGATATAAAAAGGTTAGGAAAGAAAAAAAAAGGTTATAAAAGTGATGAGTTAAGTTGGGATATGGTGATTTGAGGGAAAAAAAATCTGTGGTACATCTAGGTATATGATGCCCAGCAGGCAGTTGACTACATAGGTTTGAGCCCAAAAGAGGATGAGATTAGTCTTGATACTTGAGAAGGAGCCCTGGTCTTCATTTGTAGTTAGAGGCCTGGCTATTCATTGACCACCCCCTCCTTTTTCATGCCTAATATATTGGTAGAGTCTTAATAAGGGAACTCTACTTCAGCGTCCCAAGGAAAGAATAACAAGGATCTGTAAAAGAGAGGGCTCACTAGAGTCAGCAATGATGCCTCCAAGATTAAAAGTGAGTACTTGCTCAGGATAACCTCAGAATGTTATGGTAGTACTGTCCTCACCTCTAGCTCCCTAGAGTCCAATACTGAGATTGTCTTATAACAGTAGCTGTGGAAAAATATCCAAGCACTCTGTGGGACTTCTTTGGGCTTGATACCAGCTGCTCACCACCCCAGTAAACTGCCATTAAAATTTTGGGCGTATGGCAAAGTTTATATATGTATGTCTTCATAGCCACCAGAGGACAGCACAGTCTGGACAAGACTTTCCAGCCAGCAATGCAAGCCAGACTTCCTGGGGTCATTTTTTTTACCTGGACCAGAGGCCTACCTCCTACTGCCTTTAATTTTAGGCTAGCACCCGAGGGGTCCCAGAAAGGGAGCTCAGAGGCACTGGGTGTCTTTTTTCAGATTTTATTTATTTATTTATTTATTCATGAGACACAGAGAGGCAGAGATATAGGCAAAGGGAGAAGTGGCTCCCTGTGGAAGAGCCTGATGTGGGACTTGATCCTAGGACCCCAGGATCACAACCTGAGCCGAAGGCAGACATTCAACCACTGAGCCACCTAGGCATCCTGAGGCACTGGGTTTTAAACAGATCTCTAGCACCTTTCCTTTGTCTTTGTGACTCAGTTTCAGGCCTTGTGAGGGAAACAAGAACTCCACTTAGCCACAGAGTGTCATGGTTTAAAGCCAAAAGCAACTGGAAGCTCAGGCCAAACGATATATTTGGAAGGTGGATTCTTCTTCTGCTTCCTCTGAAAGGGGCAGGCAGACCTTGGCCTTAAGTCCAGATCACATAACCACAGACTGAGAGCTGAAAGGGCCCTTAGCTATCAGGCAAGAATTCTTAGCCTAGGGGGTCTATGAATCACCTGAAATTATATGCAAAATTGTACCATCTGCATTCACAGATTCCATCAGTTTCTTACAATTCTAGGATCCCAGAAAAAGTTAAGAAGCATTACAAAACCTTTAAGTTACAGATGAGTTCCTGAGAAGATATCAGCGAAACTTGCCCAAAGCCACAGAGTAAGTCAGGAGCAAATCTGGGACTAGAACTCAGACCTTTGATACAAGGACTCTATTATGTAATAATTTTTTTTTTAAATTTTTTATCTATCTATGACAGTCACACAGAGAGAGAGAGAGAGAGGCAGAGACACAGGCAGAGGGAGAAGCAGGCTCCATGCACCGGGAGCCCGACGTGGGACCCGATCCCGGGTCTCCAGGATCGCGCCCTGGGCCAAAGGCAGGCGCCAAACCGCTGCGCCACCCAGGGATCCCTATTATGTAATAATTTAAAAACATTCTCTTCAAACTGTAGTTCCCTGGGCACATCAAGGAAGGGGAACAGAAAATGATGAGAGTGGTAAACTAGAGCTGGGCAGCCAGTACAGGCCACACTACATTTGTACATGGTAAGATGAGCTGGAGGGGAGAATATAAAGAGAATATGATCAGGGAATCCAAGAGTCAGCTGGGGAGGTGTCTAGAGTGCCTTATTCATGTCTGGCTGAGGCCTCCTCTTCCTCTTTTCCTCTGGCTCTAGGATTGTATCTGCTTCCTTCTCTTTACATTTACTGACTCAATTTTCTTGGGTTCTACCCCCATATTACCGGTGGGAATTTAACCATGGATTTGAACAAAATCTCCTTAACCTCTTCCCTTTTCTGCCTTCTTCAAAAGTGAACATCCAGAAACTTGAGGTATTGGTGCTACTCAATTCTAGGCGATGGGAGAACTACAATAAGTAAGGAATCCTATAGAATTTTTGGGTAACTAGTTCCATTCTGTTACTAAGCTCAGTGAGCCATAGAAAATCAGAGGAGGAAAAGATCTTAACTTCCTAAGGTCCAACTCTTTGATTACACAAATGGGGTTCTGTGACCCAGAGAGGAAAGTTCTTATCAGGAGTAAAGTCCTAGGTCTCTTTAGTAAGCACCATTTATTGAAGAGACTGTCTTTTTTCCAGTGGACAGTCTTTCCTGCTTTGTCGAATATTAGTTGACCATAGAGTTGAGGGCCCATTTCTGGGTTTTCTATTCTGTTCCATTGATCTATGTGTCTGTTTTCTGCCAGTCCCACACTGTCTTGAAGATCAAAGCTTTGTAGTACAACTTGAAATCTGGCATTGTAATTCCCCAGGCTCTGGTTTTCTTTTTCAATATTCCTCTGGCTATTCGGGAACTTTTCTGATTCCACACAAATCTTAAGATGATTTGTTCCAACTTTCTGAAGAAAGTCCATGGTATTTTGATAGGGATTGCATTGAATGTGTAACTGGGTAGCATTGACATTTTCACAATATTAATTCTTTCAATCCATGAGCATGGAATATTTTTCCATCTCTTTGAGTCTTCCTCAATTTCTTTCAGAAGTCTTCTGTAGTTCATAGGGTATATATCCTTTACCATTTTGATTAGTTTATTCCCACGTATCTTATGCTATTGGGTGCAATTGTAAATGGGATTGACTCTTTAATTTCTCTTTCTTCAGTCTCATTGTTAGTGTATAGAATGCCACTGATTTCTGGGCATTGATTTTGTATCCTGCCACACTGCTGAATTGCTGTATGAGTTCAAGCAATCTTGGGGTGGAGGCTTCAGGTTTTCTCTGTCCAGTATCATGTCATTTGCAAAGAGGGAGAGTTTGACGTCTTCTTTGCCATATTGAATGCCTTTTATGTCTTTTTGTTTCCTGATTGCTGAGGCTAGGACTTCTAGTACTATGTTGAATAGCAGTGGTAAGAGCGGACATCTCTGTCATGTTCCTCATCTTAGGGCAAAGGCTCTCAGTGTTTCCCCGTTGAGAATGATATTTGCTGTGGGCTTTATATATGGCTTTTAAGACAGTGAGGAAAGTTCCCTCTATCCCTATACTCTGAAGAGTTTTGATCAGGAATGGATGCTGTATCTATTTCTCTGCATCTATTGAGAGGATCATGTGGTTCCTGTATTTTTTCTTGCTGTATGATCTATCACGTTGATTGTTTTATGAGTGTTGAACCAGCCTTGCTTCCTGGGGATAAATCCCACTTGGTCATGGTGAATAATCTTCTTAATGTATTGTTGGATTCTGTTGGCTAGTATCTTGTTGATAATTTTTGCATCCATGTTCATCAGGGATATTGGCCTATAATTCTCCTTTTTGTTGGGGTTGTTATCTGCTTTGGGAATTAAGATGATTCTGACCTCATAAAATGAGTTTGGAAGTATTCCATCCCTTTCTATCTTTTGTAACAGCTTTAGTAGAATAGGTATTGTTTCTTCTTTAAACGTTTGATAGAATTCCCCTGGGAAGCCATCTGGCCCTGGACTTTTGTGTCTTGGGAGGTTTTTGATGACTGCTTCAATTTCCTCCCTGGTTATTGGCCCATTCCAGTTTTCTATTTCTTCCAGTTCCAGTTTTGGTAATTTGTGGTTTTCCAGAAATGCGTCCATTTCTTCTAGATTGCCTAATTTATTTGTATATAGCAGCTCATGATTCGTTTTTTTTTTTTTTCATAATTCGTTTTTAAAATCGTTTGTATTTCCTTGGTACTGGTTGTGATCTCTCCTTTTTCATTCATGATTTTATTGAGTCTCTTTTGTTTTTAATAAGGCTGGCTAATGGTTTATCTATCTTATTATTTCAAAGAATCAACTCCTAGTTTTGTTGATCTGTTCCACAGTTCCTCTGGTCTCTGTTTACTTGAGTTCTGCTGGAATCTTTATTAACTCTCTTCTTCTGCTTGGTGTAGATTTTGTATGCTATTTTTTCTCCAGTTCCTTTAGGTGTGAGTTTAGCTTGTGTATTTGAGTTTTTTCCAGTTTTTTAATGGATGCTTGTATTGTGATGATTTACCTCTTAGGATAGGCTTTGCTGTATCTCAAAGATTTTGAACGGTTGTATCTTAATTTTTATTAGTTTCCATGACTGTTTTTAATTCTTCTGTAATTTCCTGGTTGACCCATTCATCTTTTAGCAAGATACTCTTTAACCTCTAGGTGTTTGAGTTTCTTGCAAATTTCTTCTTGTGATGGAGTTCTAGTTTCAAAGCATTATGGTCTGAAAATATGCAGGGGACAATCCCAATCTTTTGGAATCAGTTGAGACCTGATTTGTGACCCAGTATATGATATATTCTGGAAAAAGTTCCATGTGCACCTGAGAAGAATGTGTATTCAGTTGCATTCGTATGCAAAGTTCTGTACATATCTGTGAAATCCATCTGGTCCAGTGTATCATTTAAAGCTCTTGTTTCTTTGGTTATGTTGTGCTTAGAAGATCTGTCATTTGCAGAAAGTGCCATATCGAAGTCTCCTAGTATTACTGTATTATCTAAGCATGTCTTAACTGGTTATTAATTGAATGATATACTTGGCAGCTCCCATATTACGGGCATAAATATTGATGAATGTTAGGTCTTCTTGTTGGTTAGACACTTTAAGTATGGTATAATGTCCCTCTTCATCTCTTACTACAGTCTTTGGTATAAACTTTAATTTATCTGATATGAGGATTGCTACCCAGCTTTCATTTGAGGACCATTTGAATGGTAAATGGTTCTCCAGCCTTTCATTTTCAGGCTGGAGGTGTCCTTAGGGCTAAAATGAGTCTCTTGTAGACAGCAATAGATGCATCTTGCTTTTTTATCCAGTCTGAAACCCTGCGTCTTTTGGTGGGATAATTTAGCCCATTCACGTTCCGAGTTACTTGAAAGATATGAATTTAGTGTCATCATAATACCTATTCAGTCCCTCTTTTTTTGTGAATTATTATTTCTTTGGGTTTTCTTTTACAGGGTCCCGCTTAATATTTCTTGTGAAGCTGGTTTGGTGGTCACATATTCTTTCAGTTTCTGCCTATCTTGGAAGCTGTTTATCTCTCCTTCTATTCTGAATGTGAGCCTTGCTGGATAAAGTATTCTTGGTTGCATGTTCTTCTCATTTAGGAACCTGAATATATCCTGCCAGCCCTTTCTGGCCTGCCAGGTCTCTGTTGAGAAGTCTGCTGTTAACCTAATAGTTCTTCCCATATAAGTTAGGGATCTCTTGTCTCTTGCTGCTTTCAGGATTTTCTCTTTATCTTTGGAATTTGCAAGTTTCACTATTAAATGTCGAGGTGTTGAACGGTTTTTATTGATTTTACTGGGAGACGTCTCTGTCTCCTGGATCTGAATGCCTGTTTCCCTCCCCAAATTAGGGAAGTTCTCAGCTATGATTTGGTCAAATATGCTTTCTCGCATTCTGGCCTTCTTGGCATTTGCTGGAACCCCAATTAAACATAGATTTTTCCTTTTGAGGCTATCATATTTCCCTTAACCTTTCCTCATGGTCTTTTATTTTTTTTTAAATTAATTTTTATTGGTGTTCAATTTACCAACATACAGAAAAACACCCAGTGCTCATCCCATCAAGTATCCACCTCAGTGCCTGTCACCCATTCCCCTCCAACACCCACCCTCCTCCCCTTCCACCACCCCTAGTTCGTTTCCCAGAGTTAGGAGTCTTTATGTTCTGTCTCCCTTCCTGATATTTCACAACATTTCTTTTCCCTTCCTTTATATTCCCTTTCACTATTATTTATATTCCCCAAATGAATGAGAACATACAATATTTGTCCTTCTCCAATTGACTTATTTCACTCAGCATAATACCCTCCAGTTCCATCCACGTTGAAGCAAATGGTGGGTATTTGTCGTTTCTAATTGCTGAGTAATATTCCATTGTATACATAAACCACATCTTCTTTATCCATTCATCTTTCGATGGACACTGAGGCTCCTTCCACAGTTTGGCTATTGTGACCATTGCTGCTAGAAACATCGGGGTGCAGGTGTCCCGACATTTCATTGCATCTGAATCTTTGGGGTAAATCCCCAACAGTGCAATTGCTGGGTCGTAGGGCAGGTCTATTTTTAACTCTTTGAGGAACCTCCACACAGTTTTCCAGAGTGGCTGCACCAGTTCACATTCCCACCAACAGTGTAAGAGGGATCCCTTTTCTCCGCATCCTCTCCAACATTTGTTGTTTCCTGCCTTGTTAATTTTCCCCATTCTCACTGGTGTGAGGTGGTATCTCATTGGGGTTTTGATTTGTATTTCCCTGATGGCAAGTGATGCAGAGCATTTTCTCATGTGCATGTTGGCCATGTCCATGTCTTCCTCTGTGAGATTTCTCTTCAAGTCTTTTGCCCATTTCATGATTGGATTGTTTGTTTCTTTGGTGTTGAGTTTAATAAGTTCTTTATAGATTTTGGAAACTAGCCCTTTATCTGATATGTCATTTGCAAATATCTTCTCCCATTCTGTAGGTTGTCTTTTAGTTTTGTTGACTGTATCCTTTGCTGTGCAAAAGCTTCTTATCTTGATGAAGTCACAATAGTTCATTTTTGCTTTTGTTTCTTTTGCCTTTGTGGATGTATCTTGCAAGAAGTTACTGTGGCCGAGTTCAAAAAGGGTGTTGCCTGTGTTCTCTTCTATGATTTTGATGGACTCTTGTCTCACATTTAGATCTCTCATCCATTTTGAGTTTATCTTTGTGTATGGTGAAAGAGAGTGGTCCAGTTTCATTCTTCTGCATGTGGATGTCCAATTTTCCCAGCACCATTTATTGAAGAGACTGTCTTTCTTCCAATGGATAGTCTTTCCTCCTTTATCAAATATTAGATGACCATAAAGTTCAGGGTCCACTTCTGGGTTCTCTATTCTGTTCCATTGATCTATGTGTCTGTTTTTTTGCCAGTACCACACTGTCTTGATGACCACAGCTTTGTAGTACCACCTGAAATCTGGCATTGTGATGCCCCCAGCTATGGTTTTCCTTTTTAAAATTCCCCTGGCTATTCGGGGTCTTTTCTGATTCCACACAAATCTTAAAATAATTTGTTCAACTCTCTGAAGAAAGTCCATGGTATTTTGATAGGGATTGCATTAAACGTGTAAATTGCCCTGGGTAACATTGACATTTTTACAATATTAATTCTGCCAATCCATGAGCATGGAATATTTTTCCATCTCTTTGTGTCTTCCTCAATTTCTTTCAGAAGTGTTCTATAGTTCTTAGGGTATAGATCCTTTACCTCTTTGGTTAGGTTTATTCCTAGGTATCTTATGCTTTTGGGTGCAATTGTAAATGGGATTGACTCCTTAATTTCTCTTTCTTCAGTCTCATTGTTAGTGTATAGAAATGCCATTGATTTCTGGGCATTGATTTTGTATCCTGCCACGCTACCAAATTGCTGTATGAGTTCTAGCAATCTTGGGGTGGAGGCTTTTGGGTTTTCTATGTAGAGTATCATGTCATCGGCGAAGAGGGAGAGTTTGACTTCTTCTTTGCCAATTTGAATGCCTTTAATGTCTTTTTGTTGTCTGCTGAGGCGAGGACTTCCAGAACTATGTTGAACAGCAGTGGTGAGAGTGGACATCCCTGTCTTGTTCCTGATCTTAGGGGAAAGGCTCCCAGTGCTTCCCCATTGAGAATGATATTTGCTGTGGGCTTTTCGTAAATGGCTTTTAAGATGTCGAGGAAAGTTCCCTCTATCCCAACACTCTGAAGTGTTTTGATCAGGAATGGATGCTGTATTTTGTCAAATGCTTTCTCTGCATCTAATGAGAGTATCATATGGTTCTTAGTTTTTCTCTTGCTGATATGATGAATCACATTGATGGTTTTACGAGTGTTGAACCAGCCTTGTGTCCCAGGGATAAATCCTACTTGGTCATGGTGAATAATTTTCTTAATGTGTTGTTGGATCCTATTGGCTAGTATCTTGTTGAGAATTTTTGCATCCATGTTCATCAGGGATATTGGTCTGTAATTTTCCGTTTTGGTGGGGTCTTTGTCTGGTTTCGGAATTAAGGTAATGCTGGCCTCATAGAACGAATTTGGAAGTACTCCATCTCTTTCTATCTTTCCAAACAGCTTTAGTAGAATAGGCATGATTTCTTCTTTAAACGTTTGATAGAATTCCCCTGGGAAGCCATCTGGCCCTGGACTCTTGTGTCTTGGGAGGTTTTTGATGACTGCTTCAATTTCCTCCCTGGTTATTGGCCTGTTCAGGTTTTCTATTTCTTCCTGCTCCAGTTTTGGTAGTTTGTGGCTTTCCAGGAATGCATCCATTTCTTCTAGATTTCCTAATTTATTGGCGTACAGCTGTTCATAATATGTTTTTAAAATCGTTTGTATTTCCTTGGTGTTGGTAGTGATCTCTCCTTTCTCATTCATGATTTTATTAATTTGAGTCTTCTCTCTCTTCTTTTTAATAAGGTTGGCTAGGGATCCGTGGGTGGCGCAGCGGTTTAGCGCCTGCCTTTGGCCCAGGGCGCGATCCTGGAGACCCGGGATCGAAACCCACATCAGGCTCCCTGCAAGGAGCCTGCTTCTCCCTCTGCCTATGTTTCTGCCTCTCTCTCTCTCTCTCTCTCTCTCTCTGTGATAACTATCATAAATAAATAAATTAAAAAAAAATAAGGTTGGCTAATGGTTTATCTATCTTATTAATTCTTTCAAAGAACCAACTCCTGGTTTTGTTGATCTGTTCCACAGTTCTTTTGGTCTCGATATCATTTAGTTCTGCTCGAATTTTAATTAACTGTCTTCTTCTGCTGGGGGTGGAGTCTATTTGTTGCTTTTTCTCTAGCTCCTTTATGTGTAAGGTGAGCTTTTGAATTTGAGTTCTTTCCAGTTTTTGAATGCATGCTTGTATTGCGATGTATTTCCCCCTCAGGACTGCTTTTGCTGCATCCCAAAGATTTTGAATGGTTGTATCTTCATTCTCATTAGTTTCCATGAATCTTTTTAATTCTTCCTTAATTTCCTGGTTGACCTTTTCATCTTTTAGCAGGATGGTCCTTAACCTCCACGTGTTTGTGGTCCTTCTAAACTTCTTGTTGTGATTAAGTTTAATTTCAAGGCATTATGGTCTTAGAATATACAGGGGACTATCCCGATCTTTTGGTATCGGTTCAGACCCGATTTGTGACCCAGTATGTGGTCTATTCTGGAGAAAGTTCCATGTGCACTTGAGAAGAATGTGTATTCAGTTGAGTTTGGATGTAAAGCTCTGTAGATATCTGTGAAATCCATGTGGTCCAGCGTATCATTTAAAGCTCTCGTTTCTTTGGATATGTTGTACTTAGAAGACCTATCTAGTATAGAGAGAGCTAGATTGAAGTCACCAAGTATAAGTGTATTATTATCTAAGTATTTCTTCAGTTTGGTTATTAATTGGTTTAAATATTTGGCAGCTCCCACATTCGGGGCATATATATTGAGGATTGTTAAGTCCTCTTGTTGGATAGATCCTTTTAGTATGAGATAGTGTCCCTCTTCGTCTCTCACTATAGTCTTCGGGGTAAATTTTAATTTATCTGATATAAGGATGGCAACCCCTGCTTTCTTTTGAGGACCATTTGAATGGTAAATGGTTCTCCAACCTTTTATTTTCAGGTTGTAGGTGTCCTTCTGTCTAAAATGAGTCTCTTGTAGACAGCAAGTAGATGGGTCCTTCTTTTTTATTCAGTCTGAAACCCTGCGCCTTTTGATGGGGTCATTAAGCCCGTTCACGTTCAGAGTTACTATTGGGAGATATGAGTTTAGTGTCATCATATCTATTCAGTCCTTGTTTTTGTGGATTGTTCCACTGAACTTCTTCTTAAAGAGGAATTTTAAGAGTCCCCCTTAAAATTTCTTGCAGAGCTGGTTTGGAGGTTACATATTCTTTCAGTTCCTGCCTCTCTTGGAAGCTCTTTATCTCTCCTTCCATTTTGAATGAAAGCCTTGCTGGATAAAGTATTCTTGGTTGCATGTTCTTTTCATTTAGGACCCTGAATATATCCTGCCAGCCCTTTCTGGCCTGCCAGGTCTCTGTGGAGAGGTCTGCTGTTACCCTAATATTCCTCCCCATAAAAGTCAGGGACTTTTTTTCTCTTGCTGCTTTAAGGATCTTCTCCCTATCTTTGGAATTTGCAAGCTTCACTATTAAATGTCGAGGTGTTGAACGGTTTTTGTTGATTTTAGGGGGGATCTCTCTATATCCTGGATCTGAATGCCTGTTTCCCTTCCCAGATTTGGAAAGTTTTCAGCTAGGATTTGTTCAAATACATATTCTGGCCCTCTGTCCCTTTCGGCGCCTTCGGGAACCCCAATTAAACGTAGGTTTTTCTTCCTCAGGCTGTTATTTATTTCCCTTAATCTATCCTCATGGTCTTTTAATTGCCTGTCTCTTTTTTCCTCAGTTTCCCTCTTTGCCATCAACTTGTCTTCTATGTCACTCACTCGTTCTTCCACCTCGTTAAGCCTCGTCGTTAGGACTTCTAGCTTGGATTGCATCTCATTTAATTGATTTTTAATTTCTGCCCGATTGGATCTAAATTCTGCAGTCATGAGGTCTCTTGAGTCCTTTATGGCTTTTTCTAGAGCCACCAGTAGCTGTATAATAGTGCTTCTTTATTTGCTTTCTGACATTGAACTGTAATCCAGATTTTGTAACTCTGTGGGAGAGTGGGCTGTTTCTGATTCTTTTTTTTGAGGTGAGGTTTTCCTTCTAGTCATTTTGCTCAGTGCAGAGTGGCCAAAAGAAGTTATATTGGGAAAAGGAGAAAAAGAGAGAGAAGGAAAGAAAAGAGAAAAAGAAAAAAGAGAAAGAAGAAAAAAAGGGGAAAAAGAGAAGAAAAAGAGAAAGAAAAAGAAAGAAAGGAGAAAAAAGAAAAGAAAGAAAAAAATGGGGTGGGGTGGGGGAAGCAATCAGAAATCAAGAAGAAAGAAAGAAAAAAAGCAAAAAACAAAAACAAAAACAAGAACAAAAAAACAAAAAAACCACGGGGGAGTATCTTCCGATTCTGTATACTTTAAGTCACTTGACTTCCCCTGGAACTGGTCCATCTCGCTGGTCTTCTGGGGGAGGGGCCTGCTGTGCTGATTCTCAGGTGTTAGCACTTGGGGGAGCTGCTCTGCCCCTGCCTGGTGCAGGGCTCAGTGGGGGTTGTTCACCCCGTGAGGCCCCGGGAGGAAGCCACAGTGGCCGGGGCAGCTCTGGGACCCTGGAGTCAGCTCCCGCAGTAGCTCCGGGGCTCTTCGTCTGCAGGGCCTGGGGGCTCCCGGGCGGGGCCGCTGATCTGCTCAGTTCCAGGCAGGAGCGTCCTCGCTGTCCTGGGCCCTCCCGGCCTCTGCCTGTCCCGGGGGAGGCCGGATCCTGGGCTGTGTCCCGGCGCCCTGTGCTCCGGGGCCTGCGCTGTTGGATTCGCGCTCCCGCCCCACAGTCCCCTCCGCGGCGCCGCCGCCCGAGCTCCTCCGCGCTGTTCCCGGAGCCGCGCCGCCCCCTCCGCGGAGCTTCTTCCTCCGCCCGAGCCGCCGCCCCTGAGCTGTTCCCGGAGCCCCGCAGCCCCCTCCGTGGAGCCGCCGCCCGAGCCCCTCCGAGCTGCTCCGGGTCCCGCCGAGCGCTGCAGCCCTTAGGGAGCTCGGCGCACTCTCCCGGGGCGCAGTTCCTCTGTTACTGTCCCAGGGAGCCCGAGGGCATCCCCGCCCTCCTGGGGATCCTGCTCCAATTCCCCGGGAGGCCTTTCCGCGGGGAGGGTTGGTGCAGCTCCTGCTCCTCCGGGACGGGGCTCTCCTGTCCTGGGGACACTCGCCCCGGCCTCAGCCCGGCTCCTCGGGGCCCCTCCTCCTTGGAGGCCTTTTGTTCCTTTATTTCTTTTTTCCCGTCTTCCTACCTTGATAGAAGCGCGAACTCTTCTCACTGTAGCGTTCCAGCTGGTCTCTCTTTAAATCTCAGGCCGAATTCGTAGATTTTCAGGATGATTGGAAGGTTTTCTAGGTAATTTGTTGAGGACAGGTGACTTGGAGACCCTACTCTGCTGCCATCTTGCCCCTCCCCTCCTCCTCATGGTCTTTTAATTGTTTGTCTCTTTTTTCCTCAGCTTCCTTCCTTGCCATCAACTTATCTTCTATGTCACTCACTCGTTCTTCTACCTCATTAACCCTCATCGTTAGGACCTCCAGTTTGGATTGCATCTCATTTAATTGATTTTTAATTTCTACCTGATTAGATCTAAATTCTGCAGTCATGAAGTCTCTTGAATCCTTTATGCTTTTTTGTAGAGCCACCGGTAGCTTTATAATTGTGCTTCTCAATTGGCTTTCTGACATCAAAGTGGAATCCAAATTCTGTAACTCTGTGGCAGAGAGTATTGTTTCTGATTCTTTTGTGGTGACTTCTTTCTAGTCATTTTGCTCACTGCAGAGTGGCTGTATGAGTGGGCTGAGTCAAGAATATCAACCATGACTTAAGTAAATTTCACCCTAGTTGATTCTGATGAGGTTAGAGACCAGAAATTGAAAACAAAATCAGAATGAAATAAAATAAAAGGACCACTAAAGTGGAAAACAAAATTTAAAACAAAGTAGTAAAAAATAAAGGCCAAGAATCCCAAAGAAGAAGACAAAAAAAAAACAAAAGAAAAATAGAAGTAAAAAAGAGAGGGCCCTGGGAGATGGTGGTAGTGACGAAGTTGTAGTGGAGGGAGAACGTAGTCTACCTGAGGGGTTCTAGAGTGTGATCCTCTTGGTTCTGAGTATATTAAGTTCTGTACGTTCAAAAATGCTCAGTCCCAAAATTATAAATTAGAAATACTTGTACAAAGCCCCACCATTGACCACCAAAACATAAACTAGGTAAAATAGGGGGGCAGAATGGGAATGAAAAGAGAATATAATGTCACAGAATGAACCAGCACAGTATTCCAATTGTTTCTGGGCCCATGCTGGTCCTGTTTCAGAAGGTATTAACTATCATCATTGTAGAACAAAATGAGGCAGAAAAAAAAAAAACACAAACAAAAGAAAAAAAACATATCTCATATATCTCTCAAAATTAACTTGAGTATGTTGAAGGGGACCTAGAATTGGAAAATATATCTACAACATGTAATTGTAGAAATATGGAAGCCAAAAAGGAAGAAACTTAAAAATGAACAGGTGGCAAAATATTGTAGTTAAGGTGGGAAAAGAGAAAAAAATTGGAAATTTTTAGTCTGATATAAAAACGACTTCTTCTTTGCCAATTTGAATGCCTTTAATGTCTTTTTGTTGTCTGATTGCTGAGGCGAGGACTTCTAGTACTATGTTGAATAGCAGTGGCGAGAGTGGACATCCCTGTCTTGTTCCTGATCTTAGGGGAAAGGCTCCCAGTGCTTCCCCATTGAGAATGATATTTGCTGTGGGCTTTTCGTAGATGGCTTTTAAGATGTCCGAGGAAAGTTCCCTCTATCCCAACACTCTGAAGAGTTTTGATCAGGAATGGATGCTGTATTTTGTCAAATGCTTTCTCTGCATCTATTGAGAGGATCATATGGTTCTTGTTTTTGTCTTGCTGATATGATGAATCACATTGATGGCTTTACGAGTGTTGAACTAGCCTTGCTGTCCAGGGATAAATCCTACTTGGTCATGATGAATAATCTTCTTAATGTATTGTTGGATCCTATTGGCTAGTATCTTGTTGAGAATTTTTGCATCCATGTTCATCAGGGATATTGGTCTGTAATTTTCCGTTTTGGTGGGGTCTTTGTCTGGTTTCGGAATTAAGGTAATGCTGGCCTCATAGAACGAATTTGGAAGTACTCCATCTCTTTCTATCTTTCCAAACAGCTTTAGTAGAATAGGCATGATTTCTTCTTTAAACGTTTGATAGAATTCCCCTGGGAAGCCATCTGGCCCTGGACTCTTGTGTCTTGGGAGGTTTTTGATGACTGCTTCAATTTCCTCCCTGGTTATTGGCCTGTTCAGGTTTTCTATTTCTTCCTGCTCCAGTTTTGGTAGTTTGTGGCTTTCCAGGAATGCATCCATTTCTTCTAGATTTCCTAATTTATTGGCGTACAGCTGTTCATAATATGTTTTTAAAATCGTTTGTATTTCCTTGGTGTTGGTAGTGATCTCTCCTTTCTCATTCATGATTTTATTAATTTGAGTCTTCTCTCTCTTCTTTTTAATAAGGTTGGCTAGGGATCCGTGGGTGGCGCAGCGGTTTAGCGCCTGCCTTTGGCCCAGGGCGCGATCCTGGAGACCCGGGATCGAAACCCACATCAGGCTCCCTGCAAGGAGCCTGCTTCTCCCTCTGCCTATGTTTCTGCCTCTCTCTCTCTCTCTCTCTCTCTCTCTGTGATAACTATCATAAATAAATAAATTAAAAAAAAATAAGGTTGGCTAATGGTTTATCTATCTTATTAATTCTTTCAAAGAACCAACTCCTGGTTTTGTTGATCTGTTCCACAGTTCTTTTGGTCTCGATATCATTTAGTTCTGCTCGAATTTTAATTAACTGTCTTCTTCTGCTGGGGGTGGAGTCTATTTGTTGCTTTTTCTCTAGCTCCTTTATGTGTAAGGTGAGCTTTTGAATTTGAGTTCTTTCCAGTTTTTGAATGCATGCTTGTATTGCGATGTATTTCCCCCTCAGGACTGCTTTTGCTGCATCCCAAAGATTTTGAATGGTTGTATCTTCATTCTCATTAGTTTCCATGAATCTTTTTAATTCTTCCTTAATTTCCTGGTTGACCTTTTCATCTTTTAGCAGGATGGTCCTTAACCTCCACGTGTTTGTGGTCCTTCTAAACTTCTTGTTGTGATTAAGTTTAATTTCAAGGCATTATGGTCTTAGAATATACAGGGGACTATCCCGATCTTTTGGTATCGGTTCAGACCCGATTTGTGACCCAGTATGTGGTCTATTCTGGAGAAAGTTCCATGTGCACTTGAGAAGAATGTGTATTCAGTTGAGTTTGGATGTAAAGCTCTGTAGATATCTGTGAAATCCATGTGGTCCAGCGTATCATTTAAAGCTCTCGTTTCTTTGGATATGTTGTACTTAGAAGACCTATCTAGTATAGAGAGAGCTAGATTGAAGTCACCAAGTATAAGTGTATTATTATCTAAGTATTTCTTCAGTTTGGTTATTAATTGGTTTAAATATTTGGCAGCTCCCACATTCGGGGCATATATATTGAGGATTGTTAAGTCCTCTTGTTGGATAGATCCTTTTAGTATGAGATAGTGTCCCTCTTCGTCTCTCACTATAGTCTTCGGGGTAAATTTTAATTTATCTGATATAAGGATGGCAACCCCTGCTTTCTTTTGAGGACCATTTGAATGGTAAATGGTTCTCCAACCTTTTATTTTCAGGTTGTAGGTGTCCTTCTGTCTAAAATGAGTCTCTTGTAGACAGCAAGTAGATGGGTCCTTCTTTTTTATTCAGTCTGAAACCCTGCGCCTTTTGATGGGGTCATTAAGCCCGTTCACGTTCAGAGTTACTATTGGGAGATATGAGTTTAGTGTCATCATATCTATTCAGTCCTTGTTTTTGTGGATTGTTCCACTGAACTTCTTCTTAAAGAGGAATTTTAAGAGTCCCCCTTAAAATTTCTTGCAGAGCTGGTTTGGAGGTTACATATTCTTTCAGTTCCTGCCTCTCTTGGAAGCTCTTTATCTCTCCTTCCATTTTGAATGAAAGCCTTGCTGGATAAAGTATTCTTGGTTGCATGTTCTTTTCATTTAGGACCCTGAATATATCCTGCCAGCCCTTTCTGGCCTGCCAGGTCTCTGTGGAGAGGTCTGCTGTTACCCTAATATTCCTCCCCATAAAAGTCAGGGACTTTTTTTCTCTTGCTGCTTTAAGGATCTTCTCCCTATCTTTGGAATTTGCAAGCTTCACTATTAAATGTCGAGGTGTTGAACGGTTTTTGTTGATTTTAGGGGGGATCTCTCTATATCCTGGATCTGAATGCCTGTTTCCCTTCCCAGATTTGGAAAGTTTTCAGCTAGGATTTGTTCAAATACATATTCTGGCCCTCTGTCCCTTTCGGCGCCTTCGGGAACCCCAATTAAACGTAGGTTTTTCTTCCTCAGGCTGTTATTTATTTCCCTTAATCTATCCTCATGGTCTTTTAATTGCCTGTCTCTTTTTTCCTCAGTTTCCCTCTTTGCCATCAACTTGTCTTCTATGTCACTCACTCGTTCTTCCACCTCGTTAAGCCTCGTCGTTAGGACTTCTAGCTTGGATTGCATCTCATTTAATTGATTTTTAATTTCTGCCCGATTGGATCTAAATTCTGCAGTCATGAGGTCTCTTGAGTCCTTTATGGCTTTTTCTAGAGCCACCAGTAGCTGTATAATAGTGCTTCTTTATTTGCTTTCTGACATTGAACTGTAATCCAGATTTTGTAACTCTGTGGGAGAGTGGGCTGTTTCTGATTCTTTTTTTTGAGGTGAGGTTTTCCTTCTAGTCATTTTGCTCAGTGCAGAGTGGCCAAAAGAAGTTATATTGGGAAAAGGAGAAAAAGAGAGAGAAGGAAAGAAAAGAGAAAAAGAAAAAAGAGAAAGAAGAAAAAAAGGGGAAAAAGAGAAGAAAAAGAGAAAGAAAAAGAAAGAAAGGAGAAAAAAGAAAAGAAAGAAAAAAATGGGGTGGGGTGGGGGAAGCAATCAGAAATCAAGAAGAAAGAAAGAAAAAAAGCAAAAAACAAAAACAAAAACAAGAACAAAAAAACAAAAAAACCACGGGGGAGTATCTTCCGATTCTGTATACTTTAAGTCACTTGACTTCCCCTGGAACTGGTCCATCTCGCTGGTCTTCTGGGGGAGGGGCCTGCTGTGCTGATTCTCAGGTGTTAGCACTTGGGGGAGCTGCTCTGCCCCTGCCTGGTGCAGGGCTCAGTGGGGGTTGTTCACCCCGTGAGGCCCCGGGAGGAAGCCACAGTGGCCGGGGCAGCTCTGGGACCCTGGAGTCAGCTCCCGCAGTAGCTCCGGGGCTCTTCGTCTGCAGGGCCTGGGGGCTCCCGGGCGGGGCCGCTGATCTGCTCAGTTCCAGGCAGGAGCGTCCTCGCTGTCCTGGGCCCTCCCGGCCTCTGCCTGTCCCGGGGGAGGCCGGATCCTGGGCTGTGTCCCGGCGCCCTGTGCTCCGGGGCCTGCGCTGTTGGATTCGCGCTCCCGCCCCACAGTCCCCTCCGCGGCGCCGCCGCCCGAGCTCCTCCGCGCTGTTCCCGGAGCCGCGCCGCCCCCTCCGCGGAGCTTCTTCCTCCGCCCGAGCCGCCGCCCCTGAGCTGTTCCCGGAGCCCCGCAGCCCCCTCCGTGGAGCCGCCGCCCGAGCCCCTCCGAGCTGCTCCGGGTCCCGCCGAGCGCTGCAGCCCTTAGGGAGCTCGGCGCACTCTCCCGGGGCGCAGTTCCTCTGTTACTGTCCCAGGGAGCCCGAGGGCATCCCCGCCCTCCTGGGGATCCTGCTCCAATTCCCCGGGAGGCCTTTCCGCGGGGAGGGTTGGTGCAGCTCCTGCTCCTCCGGGACGGGGCTCTCCTGTCCTGGGGACACTCGCCCCGGCCTCAGCCCGGCTCCTCGGGGCCCCTCCTCCTTGGAGGCCTTTTGTTCCTTTATTTCTTTTTTCCCGTCTTCCTACCTTGATAGAAGCGCGAACTCTTCTCACTGTAGCGTTCCAGCTGGTCTCTCTTTAAATCTCAGGCCGAATTCGTAGATTTTCAGGATGATTGGAAGGTTTTCTAGGTAATTTGTTGAGGACAGGTGACTTGGAGACCCTACTCTGCTGCCATCTTGCCCCTCCCCTCCTCCTCATGGTCTTTTAATTGTTTGTCTCTTTTTTCCTCAGCTTCCTTCCTTGCCATCAACTTATCTTCTATGTCACTCACTCGTTCTTCTACCTCATTAACCCTCATCGTTAGGACCTCCAGTTTGGATTGCATCTCATTTAATTGATTTTTAATTTCTACCTGATTAGATCTAAATTCTGCAGTCATGAAGTCTCTTGAATCCTTTATGCTTTTTTGTAGAGCCACCGGTAGCTTTATAATTGTGCTTCTCAATTGGCTTTCTGACATCAAAGTGGAATCCAAATTCTGTAACTCTGTGGCAGAGAGTATTGTTTCTGATTCTTTTGTGGTGACTTCTTTCTAGTCATTTTGCTCACTGCAGAGTGGCTGTATGAGTGGGCTGAGTCAAGAATATCAACCATGACTTAAGTAAATTTCACCCTAGTTGATTCTGATGAGGTTAGAGACCAGAAATTGAAAACAAAATCAGAATGAAATAAAATAAAAGGACCACTAAAGTGGAAAACAAAATTTAAAACAAAGTAGTAAAAAATAAAGGCCAAGAATCCCAAAGAAGAAGACAAAAAAAAAACAAAAGAAAAATAGAAGTAAAAAAGAGAGGGCCCTGGGAGATGGTGGTAGTGACGAAGTTGTAGTGGAGGGAGAACGTAGTCTACCTGAGGGGTTCTAGAGTGTGATCCTCTTGGTTCTGAGTATATTAAGTTCTGTACGTTCAAAAATGCTCAGTCCCAAAATTATAAATTAGAAATACTTGTACAAAGCCCCACCATTGACCACCAAAACATAAACTAGGTAAAATAGGGGGGCAGAATGGGAATGAAAAGAGAATATAATGTCACAGAATGAACCAGCACAGTATTCCAATTGTTTCTGGGCCCATGCTGGTCCTGTTTCAGAAGGTATTAACTATCATCATTGTAGAACAAAATGAGGCAGAAAAAAAAAAAACACAAACAAAAGAAAAAAAACATATCTCATATATCTCTCAAAATTAACTTGAGTATGTTGAAGGGGACCTAGAATTGGAAAATATATCTACAACATGTAATTGTAGAAATATGGAAGCCAAAAAGGAAGAAACTTAAAAATGAACAGGTGGCAAAATATTGTAGTTAAGGTGGGAAAAGAGAAAAAAATTGGAAATTTTTAGTCTGATATAAAAACGACTTCTTCTTTGCCAATTTGAATGCCTTTAATGTCTTTTTGTTGTCTGATTGCTGAGGCTAGGACTTCTAGTACTATGTTGAATAGCAGTGGCGAGAGTGGACATCCCTGTCTTGTTCCTGATCTTAGGGGAAAGGCTCCCAGTGCTTCCCCATTGAGAATGATATTTGCTGTGGGCTTTTCGTAGATGGCTTTTAAGATGCCGAGGAAAGTTCCCTCTATCCCAACACTCTGAAGAGTTTTGATCAGGAATGGATGCTGTATGTTTTCAAATGCTTTCTCTGCATCTATTGAAAGGATCATATGGTTCTTGTTTTTTGTCTTGCTGATATGATGAATCACATTGATTGCTTTACGAGTGTTGAACTAGCCTTGCATCCAGGGGATAAATCCCACTTGGTCATGATGAATAATCTTCTTAATGTATTGTTGTATCCTATTGGCTAGTATCTTGTTGAGAATTTTTGCATCCATGTTCATCAGGGATATTGGTCTATAATTCTCCTTTGTGTGGAGGTCCCTCAAAGAGTTAAAAATAGATCTGCCCTACGACCCAGCAGTTGCAATGTTGGGGATTTACCCCAAAGATACACATGCAATGAAACGCTGGGACACCTGCACCCCGATGTTTATAGCAGCAATGTCCACAATAGCCAAACTGTGGATGGAGCCTCGGTGTCCATCGAAAGATGAATGGATAAAGAAGATGTGGTTTATGTATACAATGGAATATTACTCAGCCATTAGAAACAACAAATACCCACCATTTGCTTCGATGTGGATGGAACTGGAGGGTATTATGCTGAGTGAAATAAGTCAATCAGAGAAGGACAAACATTATATGGTCTCATTCATTTGGGGAATATAAAAAATAGTGAAAGGGGGATCCCTGGGTGGCGCAGTGGTTTGGCGCCTGCCTTTGGCCCAGGGCGCGATCCTGGAGACCCGGGATTGGATCCCACATCGGGCTCCCTTTGTATGGAGCCTGCTTCTCCCTCTGCCTATGTGTCTGTCTCTGCCTCTCTCTCTCTATCATAAATAAATAAAAATGAAAAAAAAATAGTGAAAGGGAATTAAGGGGAAAGGAGAAAAAATAAGTGGGAAATATCAGAAAGGGAGACAGAACATGAAAGACTCCTAACTCTGGGAAACGAACTAGGGGTGGTAGAAAGGGAGGTGGGTGGGTGGTGGGGGTGACTGGGTGATGGGCACTGAGGGGGGCACTTGATGGGATGAGCAACAGGTGTTATTCTATATGGTGGCAAATTGAACAACAATGAAAAATAAGTTTAAAAAAAAGAAAGCAGGAGAAAAAAATGAGATGTATAAGGACAAGGGATGTAATTTCAAATAGAATGTGACTAGTGAGAAGGTAGTATGTTAATAATGACCTGAAAGAAGTGAGGGAGTGAGCCACATGAATATCTGGGTATAGAGAGCTCCAGACAGGAGAATTGAGAAGTATAAAGTTCCCAAAGGAACCTTTGGGAACACACTTTTCATGTTCAAAGAATAAGTAGGAAAACTGGTACACTTGAAGCAGACTGAGGTAAGGAAAATAATTGGACATGAGGTCAGAGAAATTAGGGCTATAAAGGGGGAGGGGGTAGAGCATGTAGGGTCATATAGTTGACCATAAAGATTTGACTTTTACTCTGAATGAGGTGGGAAGCCATTGGAGGGTTTGACTAAATCCTAGAGGGACTTAAATACTGTATTCAGTGTTGGACTTTATTCTATAGGTAATGGGAACCTCTCAAGGACTTTGAGAAAGGGAATGACATGTGGATCTCTGTTACAAAGATCACTCTTGTGTCTGGTAAAGGACAGGTTGAAGAGGAGTACCTGGAAGTAGGAAAAATAGTTAGGAGAGCATGTCCCTGCTCCATAAAATGCCTGTGATGGAGAAGTGGTTATCTCTCATCTCAGTTTTTTCACTATTATTCCTGCCTACTCTATATCCATAAAGGTTCCAGAGAACAGTTGGCCTTTCTCTCTGAGTCTGGGAACCTCAAAGCCAGCATAACGAAGGGGGTCTAGAATGGTGGCAGCAATACTTGCTAGGAGACTTTCCAATTATTTCAGTGTGAGATAAAGTCTCAGCAAAAAGGGTAAGATTTACTAGAGGATAAAAGTACAGATACAATTATAAGATGGAAAATCAAGACCCAGAAGTAGCACTTGTGAAAATGAGGTAGGATTTTTATCCTGTTTCTTTCTCCAAATTTTTACTTAATTCCAGTTTGTTAAAAATACAGTGTAATATTGGTTTCAGGTGTAGAATTTAGTGATTCATCACTTCCATTCAACACCCAGTGCTCATCACAACATGCCTTCCTTAATAACCATCACCTTTTTAACCCATGCTCCTGCCCATTTCCCCTCCAGGAACCCTCAGTTTGTTCTCTATAGTTACGTGTCTGTTTCTTGGTTTGCCAAAAATGAGGTAGGGATTTTAATTGGCAGTGAGTTCCTTGGCTCATAGTAAAAGACTCTTAAAGAATTGAGTAGACACTCAATATCACTTTGAATATTAGAATAAGTGAATTAATGAATGAGTAACAGTAAATGCCAGCCTTTTAAATAAAGGGCTTGATGATATTTATTGCTGTCCAATATAAATATGTAAGCCTCATATATAATTTTAAATATTCTAATGACCACATTTTCTTAAAGTTAAAAAAGGTAAAATTAATTTTAATACTATATTTGCTTGACATGGAGAGAGCTAGCGAGTATCATGCTAAATGAAATAAATCTAGCAGAGAAAGACAAATAACATGATTTCACTCACATATGGTATTTAAAAAATAAAATAAATGAGGAAAAGGGATAAAAGGAAAGTAAGAAACAGAGTCTTAATTATAGAGAAAACACTAGGGATCCCTGGGTGGCGCAGTGGTTTGGCGCCTGCCTTTGGCCCAGGGCGCGATCCTGGAGACCCCGGATCGAATCCCACATCGGGCTCCCCGTGCATGGAGCCTGCTTCTCCCTCTGCCTGTGTCTCTGCCTCTCTCTCTCTCTCTCTCTCTGTGTGACTATCATAAATAAATAAAGAAAAAAATATTTATAGAGAAAACACTATTGGCTATTGGAGGGGAGGTGGAGGGTGGGTAAACAAGGTGATAGGGATTAAGGAGCACACTTAACTGCAATGAGCACAGGTTATCATAAGTAAATGTTGAATCACTAAATTGTACACCTGAAACTAATATCACACTGTATGTTATTTAACTGGAATTTAAATAAAAACTTACTAAAAAGATAGTGAAAGAGAAAGTGCATAAGTTTTACAGTCACAATGACCTGCTACTTAACAGCTGTGTGACCTTGAACAAATTACTTAACGTTTCTAAACCTCAGATTTCTTGTAAATAAAATCTAATGGCTTAAGGTTGTTGAACACTTTCTACATAATCTATTGCGATAGTTAGCCAAATCTAAGATGCCATTGGTTGAAATCACGCCATTATTTTATGTAACAGGGGAAAAAAACATACTGCAATTAGATAACAACGCACTAAGACACCGTTAATCTCAAGATGCCTCCCAATTTCAAAGGTGTCAAAATGTGAAAAATTTACCACATTGCTCTTCTCATTGATTTACAGATAAATATTTGCTTAAAGAGTTTAAGTTCATTTTCTTCATTTGACTGTGAGATACTTAAAGACAAAATCTTGGTCTAAATCACTTTTTTCATTCCCAAACAAGGCCTGGCATGGAGTAGACATTTAACACTTTATGTATATTGATTTGACTTCTCTTCCTTCCAACTTGCTCTGTGTCAGGTACTACAGAGGCAGAGATAAAGCAGATAAGGCCCCAAGCCCTCTAGGAGCTCCAAGATTGTTAGTAACAGTACCTACTATTCACTGAGTTCTTACTACATGAGAGCATCTTACCATTGCATTCACATACAGGCATACCTTGTTTTATTGCATTTCACTTTATTGCATTTTACAGATTGCGCTTTTACAAACTGAAAGTTTGTGGCAATCTGAAATCAAGCAGGTCTATCAAGTCCATTTTTCCAATAGCATATGCTCACGTTGTGCTTCTGTGTCACATTTTGGTAATTCTTTTTCAAAAAATTCCAGGGATGCCTGGATGGCTCAGTGGTTGAGCATCTGCCTTTGGCTCAGGGCATGATCCTGGAGTCCTGTGATTCTGGATTCCTGGGATCAAGTCCTGCATCGGGCTCCCCACAGGGACCCTGCTTCTCCCTCTGCCTATGTCTTTGTCTCTCTTTCTCTGTGTTTCTCATGAAGAAATAAAATCTTTAAAACAATTTTTCCAGCTCTATTGAAGTATGATTGACAAAAATGTTATATATTTGAAGTGTACAACATCATGTTTTAATGCATGTGTACATTAGGTAACAATGGCCACAATCGAACATTTTACTTACTTCACATAGTTACCACTGCTTTTGTAGTGAGAAAATTTTTTGGCTACTTTCTAAACAAATTTCAAATATATAATAAATTATTATTAACTATGCTCATCATGCTGTACCTAAGGTCTCCAGAACTTGTTCATCTTATAACTCAAAGTTTGTACCCTTTGACCAATATGTTCCCTTTCTCTCTAACTGCCTCCTCCCACTCTGGTTCCTGATTAGTCAGCAGCCGTCAACATGAGGCAAGAGCCTCCTCCAGCATAAGGTGGTGACTTGCTGAAAGTTCAGATGATGGTTACCATTTTTAATCAATAGAGTATTTTTATTTTTTTCACTTTTTAAATTTTTTTAATTGGAGTTTTCTTTGCCAGCATATAACACCCAGTGCTCATCCTGTCAAGTGCCCCCCTCAGTGCCCATCACCCCATCACCCCATCCCTCTGCCCACCTTCCCTTCTACTACCCCTTGTTCATTTCCAAGAGTTAGGAGTCTCTCATGTTTTGTCATCCTCTCTAATTTTTCCCACTCATTTTCTCTCCTTTCCTCTATAATCACTTTTACTATTTTTTATATTTGCTGGGATGCCTGGGAGGCTCAGTGATTGAGTGTCTGCCTTTGGCTCAGGTCTTGATCCTGGGGTCCTGGGATTGAGTCCCACATAGGGTTCCTTGCAGGGAGCCTGCTTATCCCTCGGCCTATGTCTCTGCCTCTTTCTCTGTGTCTCTCATGAATAAATAAAATGTTTTTTTTTAAAAACAGTACGTACATTGCTTTTTTTAGACATAGTGCTATTGAGCACTTAATAAACTACACTATAGTGTAAACATAACTTTTATATGCACTGGGAAACCAAAAAAATTATTTAACTTGCTTTATTATGATATTTGCTTTATTGTAGTTGTCTAGAACTGAACCAACAACATCTCCAAGGTATGCCTATATTCTTTCTCCATCCTTTACTTTTTATACCATCCCATTAATTTTAATTTGAATCTTATATTTAAGGTGGGTTTATTTATTTTTTACCCATTCTGACTACCTCTGTCTTTTATTCAGTGTATTTAGACCACATTTAAAGTGATTATTGACATTAGTTTCAGGTGTGCAACATAGTGATTCAACAATTCTATAAATTACTCAGTGTTCATCAAGATAAATGTACTCTTGATCCCCTTCACCTATGTCACACATCCCCCCCCCCCACCTCTTCTCTGGTAACCATCAGTTTGTTCTCTGGAGTTAAGATTCTGTTTTTTGGTTCGTCTCTTTTATGTTAACCATACTGGAATTGAAATATAATTTTTTCCTAAAAAGTAATACAATAAAAAATTAAAGTGATTATTAATATAGTTGAAAAAATATCTCTAATATTTGTAACTGTTTTCTATTTATTGTACTTGTTCATTACTTACTTTTTCCATCCCCTCTTTTTTCTGCCTTCTCTGGTTGTAATTGAACATTTTACATTTTATTTGATTAATTTTTTTCTCCGGTCTTAAAACACTAATTATACTTTTAAAAATAGTAGTTTAGACTGTACAAATAAGTCCACTTTCAACTAATTTAAGTTGAATTAATTTACAACTAACCTAAATCCACTTTCAGATAGCACTATACCACCTTCATGTAGAAGCTGGGGTACCTTAGAGTATTCCTTCCTCCCTCCCATCCCTTATAACATTGTTGTCATTAATTTCATTAATCTATATGCTAAAATCACACAGTACATTGTAACTATTCAGATTAATTAATAATAATAAAATATTGTATTTTATTTTTTCTACAATATTCTTTCCTCCTTTATGTGTATACAAAATTCTGTCCTATATGGCTTTACTTCGTGAATAATTTCTTCAATATTTATGTGATTTGGTGTTTGTTTTTAACTTTAGAAAGTTCTCAGCCATTGATATTTCAAATATTTCTTCTGCCTTGTTCTTTTTTCTTCTTCTGGTATTCCAAGTAAGCATATCTTACATCCTTTAGTATTATCTTTAGTTTTTGGATGTTCGGTTTTTCTTTTTCTTTTTGTGTTTCGATCTGGGAAGTTGCTATTGACATATCTTCAAGCTCAATTTTTTTATTATAAATTTATTTTTTATTGGTGTTCAATTTGCCAACATATAGAATAACACCCAGTGCTCATCCCATCAAGGCCCCCCTTGGCGCCCATCACCCAGTCACCCCCACTCCCCCACCCACCTCCCCTTCCACCACCCCTAGTTCGTTTCCCAGAGTTAGGAGTCTCTCATGTTCTGTCTCCCTTTCTGATATTTCCCACTCATTTTTCTCTGTTCCCCTTTATTCCCTTTCACTATTTTTTATTTTTCCCAAATGAATGAGACCATATAATGTTTGTCCTTCTCCGATTGACTTATTTCACTCAGCATAATACCCTCCTGTTCCATCCACCTCGAAGCAAATGGTGGGTATTTTTCGTTTCTAATGGCTGAGTAATATTCCACTGTATTCATAGACCACATCTTCTTTATCCATTCATCTTTCAGCTCATTAATTCTTACCTTTGTTGTGCCCATTATACTGATTAATTTCTGATACAGAGTTTTTATTCATATAATTTCTTTTGTTTCTTTCTTTTTTACTGGAGTTCAATGTATCAACATATAGCATAACACCTAGTGCTCATCCCATCAAGTGGCCCCCTTAGTGCCTGTCACCCAGTCACCCCAAGCCCCTGCCGACCTCCCTTTCCACCACCCCTTGTTTGTTTCCCAGATTTAGGTGTCTCTCATGTTATGTCACCGTGACTGATATTTCCCACTCATTTTCTCTCATTTCCCTTTATTCCCTTTCACTATTTTTATATTCCTCAAATGAATGAGACCATATAATGTTTGTCCTTCTCCGATTAACTTACTTCACTCAGCATAATACCTTCCAGTTCCATCTACATTGAAGCAAATGGTGGGTATTTGTCATTTCTAATGGGTAATATTCCATTGAATACATGCACCACATCTCCTTTATCCATCCATGGACACCGAGGCTCCTTCCACAGTTTGGCTATTGTGGACATTGCTGCTATAAGCATTGGGGTGCAGGTGTCCTGCCGTTTTACTGCATCTGTATCTTTGGGGTAAATCCCCAGCAGTGCAATTGCTGGGTCCTCTATTTTTAACTCTTTAAGGAACCTCCAGATAATTTTCCAGAGTGGCTGTACCAGTTCACATACCACTAACAATGTAAGAGGGTTCCCCTTTCTCCACATCCTCTCCAACATTTGTTGTTTCCTGTCTTATTAATTTTCACCATTCTCACTGGTGTGAGATGCTATCTCATTGTGGTTTTAATTTGTATTTCCCTGATGGCAAGTGATGTGGAGCATTTTCTCATATGCTTGTTGGCCATGTCTATGTCTTCTTTGGTGAAATTTCTCTTCATGTCTTTGGCCCATTTCATAATTGGATTGTTTGTTTCTTTTCTGTTGAGTTTAATAAGTTCTTTATAGATCTTGGATACTAGCCCTTTATCTGATAGGTCATTTGGAAATATCTTCTCCCATTCTGTAGGTTGTCTTTAGTTGTGTTGACTGTTTCTTTTGCTGTGCAGAAGCTTTTTATCTTGATTAAGTCCCAATAATTCATTTTTGCTTTTGTTTACCCTGCCTTAATAGATATATCTTGCAAGAAGTTGCTGTGGCCAAGTTCAAAAAGGGTGTTGCCTGTGTTCTCCTCTAGGATTTTCATGGATTCTTGTCTCACAGTTAGATATTTCATCCATTTTGAGTTTATCTTTGTGTATGGTGGAAGAGAGTGGTCTAGTTTCATTCTTCTGCATGAGACTGTCCATTTTCCCAGCACCATTTATTGAAGAGACTTTTTTCCAGGGGATAGTCTTTTCTGCTTTGTCGAATATTAGTTGACCATAGAGTTGAGGGCCCATTTCTGGGTGCTCTATTCTGTTCCACTGATCTATTTGTCTGTTTTTGTGCCAGTCCCACACTGTCTTGAAGATCACAGCTTTGTAGTAAAACTTGAAATCTGGCATTGTGATTCCCCAGGCTCTGGTTTTCTTTTTCAATATTCCCCTGGGTATTCGGGGTCTTTTCTGATTCCACACAAATCTTAAGAGGATTTGTTCCAACTTTCTGAAGAACATCCATGGTATTTTGATAGGGATTGCATTAAATGTGTAAACTGCCCTGGGTAGCATTGACATTTTCACAATATTAATTCTTCCAATCCATGAGCATGGAATATTAGCAATCTAGAAGAAATGGACACATTTCTGGAAAACCGCAAACTATGAAAACTGGAATAGGGAGAAATAGAAAACCTGAACAGGCCAATAACCAGGGAGGAAATTGAAGCAGTCATCAAAAACCTCCCAAGACACAAAAGGCCAGGGCCAGATGGCTTCCCAGGGGAATTCTATCAAACGTTTAAAGAAGGAACCATACCTATTCTACTAAAGCTTTTCTGAAAGATAGAAAGGGATGGAATACTTCCAAACACGTTTTATGAGGCCAGCATCCCCTTAATTCTAAAACCAGACAAAGACCCCACCATAAAGGAGAATTATAGACCAATATCACTGATGAACACAGATGCAAAAATTCTCAACAAGATACTAGCCAATAAGATCCAATAGTACATTAAAAATATTATTCACCATGACCAAGTGGGATTTATCCCTGGGATACAAGGCTGGTTCAACACTTGTAAATAAATCAATGTGATAGATCATATCAACAAGAGAAAAAACAAGAACCATATGATCCTCTCAAAAGATGCAGAGAAAGCATTTGAAAAAATACAGCATCCATTCCTCATCAGAACTCTTCAGAATTTAGGGATAGTGGGAATATTCCTCAGCATCTTAAAAGCCATCTACAAAAAGCCCACAGCAAATATGATTCTCAATGGGGAAACACTGGGAGTCCTTCCTCTAAGATCAGGAACACGGCAGGGATATCCACTCTCACCACTGCTATTCAACATAGTACTAGAATTCATAGCCTCAGCAATCCCATTTACAGTGTCACCCCAAAGCATAAGATACCTAGGAATAAACCTAACCAAAGAGATAAAGGACCTATACCCTAAAAACTACAGAACACTTCTGAAAGAAATTGAGAAAGACACAAAGAGTTGGAAAAATATTCCATGCTTTTGTTTCTTTCTTAATGTGTCCATCTCTCTGCTTCCAATACTGATCCTTTTTTTGAAAGTTGTCTACTTTTTTTTATTATAATCTGTTATATATTAGTCATAGTTATCTTAAATATCCTGCCTAATAATTAAGGAATCTGTGTCATATGAGTCTGGTTCTGTGCTTTCTTTTTCTGTTCAGACCATATTTTCTTCCTGTTTTTTATTAGTGTATTGGTGTATTGGTTTCCTGCAACCAGGAAATGATGTATCTGATAGGATCAATGGAGATAAATAGATCTTTGCTGTGAGGTTTTATATTTATCTGGCCAGGAGTTGGGTTGCGCTTAATGTTTTCTTTAGTAATAGGTGCCAGAGACTTTAAGTTCCTCTTGTCCTTGTGTTTCCTTCCCCTCTGTTGTCTTTAGGTTTCCCTAAGACTTACTCCTTAAGTAGGCTCTGTGTTTTGCAGCTCTTTCTGTCGTAACCCATTGTTATTACACTGGAGCTCTGTTGGTGTCATACCAAGTATGGATAAGGGGAAGTGTTCTATATTCTTATGATTACATCTCAGTCTTTTATTGGACTTGTGTTACTGGGATATGACCTTCACAAGTGTGGGACATTTTTTAGCTTTTAAAGAACTTCCTTATGTGAAAAAAAAAAGTCTCGAGGGGAATAGAGTTGACTAAATGCCCTTCCTTATAAGTGGGATAAGGCTCTGGTAGTCTTTTCCCCTGAAGAACAGGTCTTTGTGAAAATCTTCTAAGTGCATCTTAAAATGTTTACTTTTCTTCTACCCTGCCAGAGCTGCAAGAGAGATTTTTATTGACTTTCCATCATAAGAAAATGATGATATTCTTGGATTTTAAACTCTATAAAATTATGTGTTTCCTCACTAAAACTGAGGCTCTAATTCATACTAATCCACATTCAGGTTCCAGCAATTTGTCAAAATTACCATTTAAGGGTTCTTACAAGTTTATGGCTCCAGTGATTGCCACTCTAGATCTGGGTGGTGATTCTGTAGATTGAACTGTTTTTCTAGATTTTGGTGTAGTGGTTTGCCCTGAAATGTCAATTCTCTGATGGGTCCAAGAAAAGTCATTGATATTCAGTTTGTTTGTCGTTTTTGTTGCTAGGATGAGATCAATGCTAGATCTGAAATTAGAAGTCTGGAAAAATATTTTAAGGGTGTATTTTGGCCCATAAAACAGCCTCATGTGGTGAATATTATTGCCATAACAACTTTATAGATGAAGAAAATGAGGCTCAGAAATGTTACAGAATTTGTCTAAGATCATTCAGTAAGTAATGGAGGTTGGATTTGAACTCCGCTCTGACTCTGATAGCTAGGACATAGGCACACACTAACAAATGAGTCAGAAAGTGATGAGAATCATAAGGGGACAGAGAAAGCATTATGACACTATGGAGAATGGTGCTGTCACTTCAGAATAGGGGAAGGAAGTTTTATTAGATCAGCTAGTGAAGCTAGGTGGGTTTTAAGGTATTTAAATACAGGGGAGACCAAAACAGAAGCCTTGAACTCTTGAGGCAGGGAATGATTATATCCAGACATAAAGATTACCTTACATGATCGTCCCATAATTTCTAGCCTAGCCATTGCTTATCTTTCTTCTCTGTAATAAGAAACAAGTAAGGTCATTCATAGCCTAACAGAAGTGAAAGCTTATTGGTCATTCTTCACTGGGCTAAAATTATATATCAGGTATCTGTGATTTGATTAGTTTTATTCTCTTCTGGGGCTCCATCTTGAGAAATTGTTAAGAAGAGTGGCAGACTCAGTGCCAGAAAGGCCCTATTCTTCTAAGAGTGGCCTATGTCCTCTTTACAGGGAAAGGCCAAGAAGAGAAAATGCCAGTGAATCACATCTTGAGAGGACTAGGAACTGAAACAATTGACTAGCCACTTTTAGTAATTCCCCTCAGGATAGCCTTTCATGCCAGAACATTATTTTGCTTTCTAACCATGTTCCTGACACTCCCTAACCTGCAGAGATCCTGATGACAACCTCATCCCATATAATCATGGAAACGGAATTGATTCTTTATTCTCTCTTGTGATTGAAAAATTCCCTCTTCTTGTCTAAAAAAGAACCCATGAAAGACTTGTACACTGAAAACTAAGACACTGATGAAAAAAGTTGAAGCAAATAAGTAACTAAATAAATAAAATGGAAAGATATTCTATGCCCATGAATTGGAAAATTTAATATTGTTAAAATGTTCATACTACCCAAAGCTATCTACAGATTTAATAATGTAATTTGTATCAAAATTATGATGGTATTTTTCACAGGAATAGAAAAAAGCATCTTAAAATCTGCCAAAGCAAACTTGAGAAAGAAGAAAGCAGGAGGCATCACCACTCCCTGATTTTAAACAATATTACAAAGCTATAATAATCAAAACAATATACCGTTGGCATAAAAACATATATATATGTGTGTGTATATATATATCTATATATATATGTATCTATATATATATACACATATATGGTCAATTAATTTATGACAAAGGAACCAAGAATATACAAACAGGAAAGGACAGCCTCTTCAATAAATGCTGTTGAGAAAGCTGGACAGCTACATGCAAAAGAATGAAACTGGACCACTGTCTTTTTTTGTATATTTTTTTTATTGGAGTTTGATTTGCCAACATAGTATAACACCCAGTGCTCATCCCGTCAAGTGCCCCACTCAGTGCCCATCACCCAGTCACCCTGTTCCCCCTCCCACCTTCCCTTCCACTACCCCTTGTTCATTTCTCAGAGTTAGGAGTCTCTTATGTTTTGTCACCCTCTCTGATATTTCCCACTCATTTTCTGCCTTATACCACTCAAAAAATTAAAGATTTGAATGTAAGGTCTGAAACTCATAGGAGAAAACACAGGCAGTAAGCTGATTGATATCAGTCTTGGTAATGGTTTTTTGTTTTGGGGTATTTTTTGATATGACTCCAAAAGCAAAGGCATCAAAAAGGAAAATAAACAAATGTGACTACCTCACTAAAAATATTTCACACAACAAAGAAAATCATCAACAAAATGAAGAGTAACCTACAGAATGGGAGAAAATATTCACAATTACAAAAGAGGTTAATATCCAAAATATATAAAGAACTCATATGACTCAATAATGAAAAAAATAGCAATCCAATGAAAATCAGCAGACTATATGAATAGACATTTTTCCAAAGTAGGCATATCGATGGCCAAGAAGTACATGAAAAGATGCTCAACATCACTACCCATCAAGGAGATGCAAGTCAAAACCACAATGAACTATCACTTCATACCTGTTATAGAATGGCTATTATCAAAAAGAGAGAAAGAGAAAAGAGAAGAGAAAAGAGAAGAGAAAGACAGAAGAAAGAACATAGAAAAAGAAAGAAAGAAAGAAAGAAAGAAAGAAAGAAAGAAAGAAAGAAAGAAAGAAAGAAAGAAAGACGGCGGCTCGGGCAGAGGAAGAAGCTCCGCGTGGAGGGGGCTGCGAGGCTCCGGGAGCAGGTCGGAGGGGCTCGGGCGGCGGCTCCGCGGAGGGGGCTGCGGGGCGGGAGCGTGAATCCAACAGCGCAGGCGCCAAAGCACAGGGCGCCGGGACACAGCCCAGGATCCGGCCTCCCCCAAGGACAGGCAGAGACCGGGAGGGCCCAGGACAGCAAGGACGCCCCTGCCCCGAGCTGAGCAGATCAGCGGCCCCGCCCCGGAGCCTCTAGGCCCTGCAGAGAGAGCCCCGGAGTTACTGCGGGGGCTGAATCCAGGTTCCCAGAGCTGCCTAGCCATTGTGGATGTTCCTCCTCGGGCCTCACGGGGTAAACAGCGCCCACTGAGCCCTGCACCAGGGAGGGGGCAGAGCAGCTCCCCCAAGTGCTAACACCTGAAAATCAGCACAGCAGGCCCCTCCCCCAGAAGACCAGCTAGATGGACCAGTTCCAGAGGAAGTCAAGGGACTTAAAGTATACGGAATCATAAGGTACTCCCCCGTGTTTTTTGTTCTTTTTGTTTTGTTTTGTGTTTTTTTTCTTTCTTTATGATTTCTGATTGCTTTCCCCACCCCCTTTTTTTTCACCTCTCTTTTTCTTTCTCTTTTTCTTCTCTTTTTTCCCTATTTTTCTTCTTTCTCTTTTTTCTTTTTCACTTTTCTTTCCTTCTCTCTCTCTCTTTTTCTCCTTTTCCCAATACAACATGTTTTTGGCCACTCTGCACTGAGCAAAATGAATAGATGCAAAAGAAAGAATCAGAAACAGTCCTCTCTCCCACAGAGTTACAAAATCTGGATTACAATTCAATGTCAGAAAGCCAAATCAGAAGCACTATTATACAGCTACTGGTAGCTCTAGAAAAAAGCATAAAGAACTCAAGACACTTCATGACTGCAGAATTTAGATCCAATCAGGCAGAAATTAAAAATCAATGAAATGAGATGCAATCCAAGCTAGAAGTCCTAATGACGAGGCTTAACGAGGTGGAAGAACGAGTGAGTGACATAGAAGACAAGTCGATGGCAAAGAGGGAAACTGAGGAAAAAAGAGACAGACAATTAAGAGACCATGAAGACAGATTAAGGGAAATAAACGACAGCCTGAGGAAGAAAAACCTACGTTTAATTGGGGTTCTCGAGGGCGCCGAAAGGGCCAGAGGGCCAGAATATGTATTTGAACAAATCCTAGCTGAGAACTTTCCTAATCTGGGAAGGGAAACAGGCATTCAGATCCAAGAAATAGAGAGATCCCCCCCCTAAAATCAATAAAAACCATTCAACACCTCGACATTTAATAGTGAAGCTTGCAAATTCCAAAGATAAGGAGAAGATCCTTAAAGCAGCAAGAGAAAAAAAGTCCCTGACTTTCCTGGGGAGGAATATTAGGGTAACAGCAGACCTCTCCACAGAGACCTGGCAGGCCAGAAAGGGCTGGCAGGATATATTCAGGGTCCTAAATGAGAAGAACATGCAACCAAGAATACTTTATCCAGCAAGGCTCTCATTCAAACTGGAAGGAGAGATAAAGAGCTTCCAAGACAGGCAGGAACTGAAAGAATATGTGACCTCCAAAACAGCTCTACAAGAAAATTTAAGGGGGACTCTTAAAATTCCCCTTTAAGAAGAAGTTCAGTGGAACAATCAACAAAAACAAGGACTGAATAGATTTCATGATGACACTAAACTCATATCGGTCAGCAGTAACTCTGAACGTGAACGGGCTTAATGACCCCATCAAAAGGCGCAAGGTTTCAACCTGGATAAAAAGCAGGACCCATCTATTTGCTGTCTACAAGAGACTCATTTTAGACAGAAGGACACCTACAGTCTGAAAATAAAAGGTTGGAGAACCATTTACCATTCAAATGGTCCTCAAAAGAAAGCAGGGGTAGCCATCCTCATATCAGATAAATTAAAATTTACCCCGAAGACTATAGTGAGAGCTGAAGAGGGACACTATCTCATACTAAAAGGATCTATCCAACAAGAGGACTTAACAATGCTCAATATATATGCCCCGAATGTGGGAGCTGCCAAATATTTAAACCAATTAATAACCAAACTGAAGAAATACTTAGATAATAATACACTTATACTTGGTGACTTCAATCTAGCTCTTTCTACCCTCAATAGGTCTTCTAAGCACAACATCTCCAAAGAAACGAGAGCTTTAAATGATACACTGGACCAGATGGATTTCACAGATATCTACAGAACTTCACATCCAAACTCAACTGAATACACATTCTTCTCAAGTGCACATGGAACTTTCTCCAGAGTAGACCACATACTGGGTCACAAATTGGGTCTGAACGGATACCAAAAGATCGGGATAGCCCCCTGTATATTCTCAGACCATAATGCCTTGAAATTAGAACTAAATCACAACAAGAAGTTTGGAAGGACCTCAAACACGTGGAGGTTAAGGACCATCCTGCTAAAAGATGAATAGGTCAACCAGGAAATTAAGGAAGAATTAAAAAGATTCATGGAAACTAATGAGAATGAAGATACAACCGTTCAAAATCTTTGGGATACAGCAAAAGCAGTCCTGAGGGGGAAATACATCGCAATACAAGCATCCATTCAAAAACTGGAAAGAACTCAAATACAAAAGCTCACCTTACACATAAAGGAGCTAGAGAAAAAGCAGCAAATGGACCCCACGCCCCGCAGAAGAAGAGAGTTAATTAAAATTCGAGCAGAACTCAATGAAATCGAGACCAAAAGAACTGTGGAACAGATCAACAGAACCAGGACTTGGTTCTTTGAAAGAATTAATAAGATACATAAACCATTAGGCAACCTTATTAAAAAGAAGAGAGAGAGGACTCAAATTGATAAAATCATGAATGAGAAAGGAGAGATCACTACCAACACCAAGGAAATACAAACGATTTTAAAAACATATTATGAACAGCTCTACGCCAATAAATTAGGCAATCTAGAAAAAATGGACGCATCCTGGGAAAGCCACAAACTACCAAAACTGGAGCAGGAAGAAATAGAAAACCTGAACAGGCCAATAACCAGGGAGGAAATTGAAGCAGTCATCAAAAACCTCCCCAGACACAAGAGTCCAGGGCCAGATGGCTTCCCAGGGGAATTCTATCAAACATTTAAAGAAGAAATCATACCTATTCTACTAAAGCTGTTTGGAAAGATATAAAGAGATGGAGTACTTCCAAATTCATTCTGTGAGGCCAGCATCCCCTTAATTTTAAAACTAGACAGAGACCCCACCAAAAAGGAGAATTACAGACCAATATCCCTGATGAACATTGATGCAAAAATTCTCAACAAGATACTAGCCAATAGGATCTAACAACACATTAAGAAAATTATTCACCATGACCAAGTAGGATTTATCCCTGGGACACAAGGCTGGTTCAACACTCGTAAAGCAATCAATGTGATTCATCATATCAGCAAGAGAAAAACCAAGAACCATATGATCCTCTCATTAGATGCAGAGAAAGCATTTGACAAAATACAGCATCCATTCCTGATCAAAACACTTCAGAGTGTTGGGATAGAGGGAACTTTCCTCGACGTCTTAAAAGTCATCTACGAAAAGCCCACAGCAAATATCATTCTCAATGGGGAATCACTGGGAGCCTTTCCCCTAAGATCAGGAACAAGACAGGGATGTCCACTCTCACCACTGCTATTCAACATAGTACTGGAAGTCCTAGCCTCAGCAATCAGACAACAAAAAGACATTAAAGGCATTCAAATTGGCAAAGAAGAAGTCAAACTCTCCCTCTTCACTGATGACATGATACTTTACATAGAAAACCCAAAAGCCTCCACCCCAAGATTGCTAGAACTCATACAGCAATTTGGTAGCGTGGCAGGATACAAAATCAATGCCCAGAAATCAATGGCATTTCTATACACTAACAATGAGACTGAAGAAAGAGAAATTAAGGAGTCAATCCCATTGGCAATTGCACCCAAAAGCATAAGATACCTAGGAATAAACCTAACCAAAGAGGTAAAGGATCTATACCCTAAGAACTATAGAACACTTCTGAAAGAAATTGAGGAAGACACAAAGAGGTGGAAAAATATTCCATGCTCATGGATTGGCAGAATTAATATTGTAAAAATGTCAATGTTACCCAGGGCAATTTACACGTTTAATGCAATCCCTATCAAAATACCATGGACTTTCTTCAGAGAGTTAGAACAAATTATTTTAAGATTTGTGTGGAATCAGAAAACTCCCCGAGTAGCCAGGGGAATTTTAAAAATGAAAACCATCGCGTGGGCATCACAATGCCAGAGTTCAGGTTGTACTACAAAGCTGTGGTCATCAAGACAGTGTGGTACTGGCACAAAAACAGACACATAGATCAATGGAACAGAATAGAGAACCCTGAAGTGGACCCTGAACTTTATGGTTAACTAATATTTGATAAAGGAGGAAAGACTATCCATTGGAAGAAAGACAGTCTCTTCAATAAATGGTGTTGGGAAAATTGGACATCCACATGCAGAAGAATGAAACTGGACCACTCTTTTTCACCATACACAAAGATAAACTCAAAATGGATGAAAGATCTAAATATGAGACAAGATTCCATCAAAATCCTAGAGGAGAACACAGGAACACCCTTTTTGAACTTGGCCACAGTAACTTCTTGCAAGATACATCCACAAAGGCAAAAGAAACAAAAGCAAAAATGAACTATTGGGACTTCATCAAGATAAGAAGCTTTTGCACAGCAAAGGATACAGTCAACAAAACTAAAAGACAACCTACTGAATGGGAGAAGATATTTGCAAATGACATATCAGATAAAGGGCTAGTTTCCAAAATCTATAAAGAACTTATTAAACTCAACACCAAAGAAACAAACAATCCAATCATGAAATGGGCAAAAGACATGAAGAGAAATCTCACAGAGGAAGACATGGACATGGCCAACATGCACATGAGAAAATGCTCTGCATCACTTGCCATCAGGGAAATACAAATCAAAACCCCAATGAGATACCACCTCACACCAGTGAGAATGGGGAAAATTAACAAGGCAGGAAACAACAAATGTTGGAGCGGATGTGGAGAAAAGGGAACCCTTTTCCACTGTTGGTGGGAATGTGAACTGGTGCAGCCACTCTGGTAAACTGTGTGGAGGTTCCTCAAATAGTTAAAAAATAGACCTGCCCTACGACCCAGCAATTGCACTGCTGGGGATTTACCCCAAAGATGAAGATGCAATGAAACGCCGAGACACCTGCACCCTGAAGTTTCTAGCAGCAATGTCCTCAATAGCCAAACTGTGGAAGGAGCCTTGGTGTCCATCGAAAGATGAATGGATAAAGAAGATGTGGTTTTTGTATACCATGGAATATTACTCAGCCATTAGAAACGAGAAATACCCACCATTTTCTTCAACGTGGGTGGAATTGGAGGGTATTATGCTGAGTGCAGTAAGTCAATCTGAGAAGGACAAACATTGTACATCCTCATTCATTTGGGGAATATAAATAATAATGAAAGGGAATATAAAGGAAGGGAGAAGAAATGTGTGGGAAATATCAGGAAGGGAGACAGAACATAAAGACTCCTAACTCTGGGAAATGAACTAGGGGTGGAGGAAGTGGAGGAGGTTGGGGGGTGGGGGGTGGGGGGGAATGGGTGACGGGCACTCAGGGGGACACTTGACGGGATGAGCACTGGGTGTTATTCTGTGTGTTGGTAAATTGAACACCAATAAAAATTAATTTATTAAAAAAAAGAAAAGAAAGAAAGAAAAGTGTTGGTGAAGATATGGAGAAAGGAAACCCTTGCACACTTATAGAGGGCCCTATATAGTTTATTCACACTTGTCAGTGACACACAAGGGTGAGTGGAGCCTAGAGGCAAATGCTGAGGACCAAGGATGGAAGCCCCAGTCTACCAATCCCAGAAGGCCTCGTTGTTCTTTTCTCCTCCTACGTATGTTTCTGCAGAAAAGACTCCCTGAAGAACCCTCTTACACTGTTCGTGGGAATGCAAACTGGTACAACCACTCTAGACAATGGTATGGAGGTTCCTCAAAAAGTTAAAATTAGAGCTACTCTATGACCCAACAATTACACTACTAGGTATTTATCCAAAGGATACAAACAGTGATTTGAAGGGGCACTTGCACCCCAATTATAGACACAATAGCCAAAATATGGAAAAATCCCAGATGTCCATTAATTCAGCCATCAAAAAGAATGAAATCATGCCATTTGAATGGATATGGGTAGAACTAGAGGGTATTATGCTAAGTGAAATAAGTCAGAGAAAAACAAATACCATATGATTTTACTGATATGTGAGATTCAAGAAACAAAACAGATGGACATAAGTGAAGGGAAGGGAAGGGAAAGAAAAATAAAATAAAAACAGAAAGCGAGACAAACCATTAGAGACTCTTAATTATAGGAAACAAACAGGGTTGCTGGGTGGGTCAGGATATGGGGTAATTGGGTGATGGGCATTAAAAAAGGGCACTTGAAGTAACAAGCACTTGATATTATATGTAACTGATGAATCACTGAACTCCACCTCTGAAACTAATAATAGACTATATGTTAATTGATTTTAAGTTAAAAAAAGAAGACTCCCTAAATACATTTGTTGTCTTGGTAGAGAGGCTAGGACTACCTAAAATGCACCAGAACTAGCATACAAATAAAATCAAAATATTCTACAATTAACAAAGAAGGTTGTTACCTTTTTTTGAGAAGTGCTGAATCCCAAAAGGCCTCTGCCCAAAATTGTTTCCCCCAGTGAACTACCTACAGCTTATCTCTGGCCACCTCCTTTGTTTAAGGCAGTGACTTTAAACATTTTCGACCCATTGATCTATGATAAGGAAGACATTTTATTTTATGAACTAGGAAATGCTTTCACTTGTATATGTATTTGTGTGTATATTCATATATATTTTCATATATACATATATATGAATTGTAGTTTTTATATGTCAAAAGTTGGTAAACATTGGCAATTTCATATTGTTCAACCAAATATAAAAACAAGTTTCACTACACAATAAAGATCCTTAGTATGTGCAATCACTGGGATATTTTTTTATTTTGATCTATTATCTATTTTGTTCAATTTTGTTCAAGGCATGTTAATCACTAAATTGATTTCATAATTTACTAGTTTCTTGTGATGCACAGTTTGAAAAATATCAGTTTACTGTGTTACATTCTAAAGTCTCTTCTTAAAATATAGGAATTTTCCTTGGGATAGATAATGCCACAGGTTAAGGCCAGAGGCTCCTCCAGAGAATGAATGTGCAGATGAGAGAAAGGAGAGAGGTAGAAAAGAGAAGGAAAGGCTAGAATCTGAGGCTTTTGACCTAAGTCTGGGGTTTCTTCCTACCAAGAGGAATCGTGGCAATACAAGGCTTACTCCCAAGAGTATAGCTAGATTAGCCCCACAGGCTAAGTACTATGTAATCACAAGCATTTGTGTAGTAGCGCATGAGCCAATGGTCAAAATTTAATCAGCCTCCTGTTGGATTCTGTACATGAGGATCAGCCGTAGTCTGTTTAACATGCCTTGTCATCAGCAACCTATTATGTTGCTGACAGCTCCTGTCGGCAGAACCAGTGTCCAGTTACATGCTCATTTTAGCTAAGAAAAGGACAGGGAAGAGGAATGCAGCCCACGTGCATAATTGTCCCTCAAGCCAACTCTCTGGTTTGGGCAAGGAAGAGATGGCTTATGGACTAACATGAGCAGCTATAGACACAGAGTCTCAGGATTTTTCTTTTCTTTTTAAAAGATTTATTTATTTATTGGAGGGAGGGTCAGAGGGAGAGTATCTTCAAGCAGACTCCCCCTGCTGAGCAGGGAGACTGGCACAGAGCTCGATCTCATGACCCATGACATCATGACCTGAGCTGAAACCAAGAGTTGGATGCTCAACCACCTGAGCCACACAGGTGTCACTCAGGATTTTTCCTATTAGACCCTCCCTGGATTCCAGCTTCTGCCTCCCTTCTATAAGAATAGTTAGGACCATTTGACCTGATCAATAAGCTCAAACTGTTTTGAACTGAGGCTTTGGTACAAGCCCCAAATAAGTGCTACTTGTCTTCCTATTGTTACTGCTATGATGCTATCTTGGGGCCCCTAATCTGGCATTTAATTTCCTGTCTGGTTCACCTACCTTGTGCCTGCAGCCTAGGATCTGGGATCATTCAGTGATTAAGAACCTGACCAGGTAACAGGTGGCTCAGTGATTATGACCCTGATTACGCAGCATATTTGTATGTATTGGATCCAGGGGATCCAAACTCATCTCTGAGTAGTTGGGTTCCTGGGCTGCTATGATGTTCCCTTACCCAGTCACAAAAGGTTGAGTGAAATAGATAAGCATCTGCTGGGATCTTCAAAGAAGAGCAACAGATCAATCAGGTCTCTTCTGGTGAGTGGTTCTTAGAACAATACTCAAAACACAATAGCTCTGTTTAACTATTCTATAATTGCTTCAGGAAAACTCCCCCCTGCTGAAATACCTCAAATGCCAAACCCTGTGGCCAAACCCTACGGCCTTTAGATAAGAACCATAAGATTCTGAGGATATCTTCCTTTTTTTTTCCAGCCAAAGCAAGGGACCTGAAGCCCTGTTCCTGTGTGAGTCTAGGTAGCCCTCCTCCAGGAAAGGCTAGACTGGCAACTAATGAACTTCTCCACCGATAACCATCTTCTTGGTGGTGGTACTTAAGGCCACAATGTAGGATTATACTATTTATGCCTTACAATTGTTCTCCTTATAAAATGGCTGCTCACAGTGCTGCACCCAAACAGAAGATTACTGTACTGTACTGGGTCTGACCAAAGAAATTTTTTTTCTAGGTCCTACCGTATAGTCTAGGGCAGCACTGATGAGACTCCAGAATTCCTCTTGAAAGACATATTTAAGAATCTTCTCTGGGCTAGTCAGAGTTCCAAAAAGAGAGGCCTCTGTGAACTAGGTCTTCTTTTTCTACTCACTTTAACCACCTGGCATTCTCTATTTAAGACTCTAAGTCTTTTTTTTTTAATTTTTATTATTATTATTTATTTATAAATTAATTTTCATTGGTGTTCAATTTACCAATATACAGAAAAACACCCAGTGCTCATCCCGTCAAGTGTCCACCTCAGTGCCCGTCACCCATTCCCCCCCACCCCCCTCCCCTTCCACCACCCCTGGTTCGTTTCCCAGAGATAGGAGTCTTTATGATCTGTCTCCCGGATATTTCCCACACATTTCTTTTCCCTTCCTTTATATTCCCTTTGACTATTATTTATATTCCACAAATGAATGAGAACATACACTGTTTTTCCTTCTCTGATTGACTTACTTCACTCAGCATAATACCCTCCAGTTCCATCCACGTTGAAGCAAATGGTGGGTATTTGTTGTTCCTAATGGCTGAGTAATATTCCATTGTATACATAAACCACATCTTCTTTATCCATTCATCTTTTGATGAACACCGAGGCTCCTTCCACAGTTTGGCTATTGAGGACATTGCTGCTAGAAACATCGGGGTGCAGGTGTCTCGGCATTTCATTGCATCTGAATCTTTGGGGTAAATCCCCAACAGTGCAATTGCTGGGTCGTAGGGCAGGTCTATTTTTAACTCTTTGAGGAACCTCCACACAGTTTTCCAGAGTGGCTGCACCAGTTCACATTCCCACCAACAGTGCAAGAGGGTTCCCCTTTCTCCACATCCGATCCAACATTTGTTGTTTCCTGCCTTGTTAATTTTCCCCATTCTCACTGGTGTAAGGTGGTATCTCATTGTTGTTTTGATTTGTATTTCCCTGATGGCAAGTGATGCAGAACATTTTCTCATGTGCATGTTGGCCATGTCCATGTCTTCCTCTGTGAGATTTCTCTTCATGTCTTTTGCCCATTTCATGATTGGATTGTTTGTTTCTTTGGTGTTGAGTTTAATAAGTTCTTTATAGATTTTGGAAACTAGCCCTTTATCTGATAGGTCATTTGCAAATATCTTCTCCCATTCAGTAGGTTGTCTTTTAGTTTTGTTGACTGTATCCTTTGCTGTGCAAAAGCTTCTTATCTTGATGAAGTCCCAATAGTTCATTTTTGCTTTTGTTTCTTTTGCCTTTGTGGATGTATCTTGCAAGAAGTTACTGTGGCCAAGTTCAAAAAGGGTGTTGCCTGTGTTCTCCTCAAGGATTTTGATGGACTCTTGTCTCACATTTAGATCTCTCATCCATTTTGAGTTTATCTTTGTGTATGGTGAAAGAGAGTGGTCCAGTTTCATTCTTCTGCATGTGGATGTCCAATTTTCCCAACACCATTTATTGAAGAGACTGTCTTTCTTCCAATGGATAGTCTTTCCTCCTTTATCGAATATTAGATGACCGTACATTTCAGGGTCTGCTTCTGGGTTCTCTATTCTGTTCCATTGATCTATGTGTCTGTTTTTGTGCCAGTACCACACTGTCTTGATGACCACAGCTTTGTAGTACCACCTGAAATCTGGCATTGTGATGCCCCCAGCTATGGTTTTCCTTTTTAAAATTCCCCTGGCTATTCGGAGTCTTTTCTGATTCCACACAAATCTGAGAATAATTTGTTCTAACTCTCTGAAGAAAGTCCATGGTATTTTGATAGGGATTGCATTAAACGTGTAAATTGCCCTGGGTAACATTGACATTTTTACAATATTAATTCTGCCAATCCATGAGCATGGAATATTTTTCCATCTCTTTGTGTCTTCCTCAATTTCTTTCAGAAGTGTTCTATAGTTTTTAGGGTATAGATCCTTTACCTCTTTGGTTAGGTTTATTCCTAGGTATCTTATGCTTTTGGGTGCAATTGTCAATGGGATTGACTCCTTAATTTCTCTTTCTTCAGTCTCATTGTTAGTGTATAGAAATGCCATTGATTTCTGGGCATTGATTTTGTATCCTGCCACGCTACCAAATTGCTGTATGAGTTCTAGCAATCTTGGGGTGGAGGCTTTTGGGTTTTCTATGTAGAGTATCATGTCATCGGCGAAGAGAGAGAGTTTGACTTCTTCTTTGCCAATTTGAATGCCTTTAATGTCTTTTTCTTGTCTGATTGCTGAGGCTAGGACTTCCAGAACTATGTTGAACAGCAGTGGTGAGAGTGGACATCCCTGTCTTGTTCCTGATCTTAGGGGAAAGGCTCCCAGTGCTTCCCCATTGAGAATGATATTTGCTGTGGGCTTTTCGTAAATGGCTTTTAAGACGTCGAGGAAAAAAAAAAATAAAAAAAAAATAAAAAAAAAAAGACGTCGAGGAAAGTTCCCTCTATCCCAACACTCTGAAGGGTTTTGATCAGGAATGGATGCTGTATTTTGTCAAATGCTTTCTCTGCATCTAATGAGAGTATCATATGGTTCTTGGTTTTTCTCTTGCTGATATGATGAATCACATTGATGGTTTTACGAGTGTTGAACCAGCCTTCTGTCCCAGGGATAAACCCTACTTGGTCGTGGTGAATAATTTTCTTAATGTGTTGTTGGATCCTATTGGCTAGTATCTTGTTGAGAATTTTTGCATCAATGTTCATCAGGGATATTGGTCTGTAATTCTCCTTTTTGGTGGTGTTTTTGTCTGGTTTCAGAATTAAGGTGATGCTGGCCTCATAGAACGAATTTGGAAGTACTCCATCTCTTTCTATCTTTCCAAATAGCTTTAGTAGAATAGGTATGATTTCTTCTTTAAACGTTTGATAGAATTCCCCTGGGAAGCCATCTGGCCCTGGACTCTTGTGTCTGGGGAGGTTTTTGATGACTGCTTCAATTTCCTCCCTGGTTATTGGCCTGTTCAGGTTTTCTATTTCTTCCTGCTCCAGTTTTGGTAGTTTGTGGCTTTCCCGGAATGCGTCCATTTCTTCTAGATTGCCTAGTTTATTGGTGTAGAGCTGTTCATAATATGTTTTTAAAATCGTTTGTATTTCCTTGGTGTTGGTAGTGATCTCTCCTTTCTCATTCATGATTTTATTAGTTTGAGTCTTCTCTCTCTTCTTTTTAATAAGGTTGGCTAACGGTTTATCTATCTTATTAATTCTTTCAAAGAACCAACTCCTGGTTCTGTTGATCTGTTCCACAGTTCTTTTGGTCTCGATTTCATTTAGTTCTGCTCGAATTTTAATTAACTCTCTTCTTCTGCTGGGCGTGGGGTCTATTTGCTGCTTTTTCTCTAGTTCCTTTATGTGTAAGGTGAGCTTTGGTATTTGAGTTCTTTCCAGTTTTTGAATGGATGCTTGTATTGCGATGTATTTCCCTCTCAGGACTGCTTTTGCTGCATCCCAAAGATTTTGAACGGTTGTATCTTCATTCTCATTAGTTTCCATGAATCTTTTTAATTCTTCCTTAATTTCCTGGTTGACCTTTTCATCTTTTAGCAGGATGGTCCTTAACCTCCACGTGTTTGTGGTCCTTCCAAACTTCTTGTTGTGATTTAGTTCTAATTTCAAGGCATTATGGTCTTAGAATATACAGGGGACTATCCCGATCTTTTGGTATCGGTTCAGACCCAATTTGTTACCCAGTATGTGGTCTATTCTGGAGAAAGTTCCATGTGCACTTGAGAAGAATGTGTATTCAGTTGAGTTTGGATGTAAAGTTCTGTAGATATCTGTGAAATCCATGTGGTCCAGTGTACCATTTAAAGCTCTCGTTTCTTTGGAGATGTTGTGCTTAGAAGACCTATCGAGGGTAGAAAGAGCTAGATTGAAGTCACCAAGTATAAGTGTATTATTATCTAAGTATTTCTTCAGTTTGGTTATTAATTGGTTTAAATATTTGGCAGCTCCCACATTCGGGGCATATATATTGAGGATTGTTAAGTCCTCTTGTTGGATAGATCCTTTTAGTATGAGATAGTGTCCCTCTTCATCTCTCACTATAGTCTTCGGGGTAGATTTTAATTTATCTGATATGAGGATGGCTACCCCTGCTTTCTTTTGAGGATCATTTGAATGGTAAATGGTTCTCCAACCTTTTATTTTCAGACTGTAGGTGTCCTTCTGTCTAAAATGAGTCTTTTGTAGACAACAAATAGATGGGTCCTGCTTTTTTATCCAGTCTGAAACCCTGCACCTTTTGATGGGTTCATTAAGCCCGTTCACGTTCAGAGTTACTATTGACAGATATGAGTTTAGTGTCATCATGATATCTATTCAGTCCTTGTTTTTGTGGATTGTTCTACTGAACTTCTTCTTAAAGGGGAATTTTAAGAGTCCCCCTTAAAATTTCTTGCAGAGCTGGTTTGGAGGTCACATATTCTTTCAGTTCCTGCCTGTCTTGGAAGCTCTTTATCTCTCCTTCCATTTTGAATGAGAGCCTTGCTGGATAAAGTATTCTTGGTTGCATGTTCTTCTCATTTAGGACCCTGAATATATCCTGCCAGCCCTTTCTGGCCTGCCAGGTCTCTGTGGAGAGGTCTGCTGTTACCCTAATATTCCTCCCCATGAAAGTCAGGGACTTTTTTTCTCTTGCTGCTTTAAGGATCTTCTCCTTATCTTTGGAATTTGCAAGCTTCACTATTAAATGTCGAGGTGTTGAATGGTTTTTATTGCTTTGAGGGGGGGATCTATCTATTTCCTGGATCTGAATGCCTGTTTCCCTTCCCAGATTAGGAAAGTTCTCAGCTAGGATTTGTTCAAATACATATTCTGGCCCTCTGGCCCTTTCGGCGCCCTCGAGAACCCCAATTAAACGTAGGTTTTTCTTCCTCAGGCTTTCGTTTATATCCCTTATTCTATCCTCATGGTCTTTTAATTGTCTGTCTCTTTTTTCCTCAGTTTCCCTCTTTGCCATCGACTTGTCTTCTATGTCACTCACTCGTTCTTCCACCTCGTTAAGCCTCGTCATTAGGACTTCTAGCTTGGATTGCATCTCATTTAATTGATTTTTGATTTCTGCCTGATTGGATCTAAATTCTGCAGTCATGAAGTCCCTTGAGTCCTTTATGGTTCTTTCTAGAGCCACCAGTAGCTGTATAATAGTGTTTCTGAATTGGCTTTCTGACATTGAATTGTAATCCAGATTTTGTAACTCTGTGGGAGAGAGGACTGTTTCTGATTCTTTCTTTTGAGGTGAGGTTTTCCTCTAGTCATTTTGCTCAGTGCAGAGTGGCCAAATCAAGTGTATTGGGAAAAGGAGAAAAAGAGAGAGAAGGAAAGAAAAGAGAAAAAGAAAAAAGAGAAAGAAGAAAAAAAAGGGAAAAAAGAGAAGAAAAAGAGAAAGAAAAAGAAAGAAAGGAGAAAAAAAGGGGGGTGGGGTGGGGAAGCAATCAGAAATCAAAAGGAAAGAAAGAAAAAAAACACAAAATAGAACAAGAAAAAACAAAAAAACACGTGGGAGTATCTTCTGATTCTGTATACTTTAAGTCCCTTGACTTCCCCTGGAACTGTTCCGTGTCGCTGGTCTTCTGGGGGAGGGGCCTGCTGTGCTGATTTTCAGGTGTTAGCATTTGGGGGAGCTGCTCTGCCCCTGCCTGGTGCAGGGCTCGGTGGGGGTTGTTTACCCGGTGAGGCCCCAGGAGGAACAGCCACAGTGGCGGGGCGGCAGCTCTGGGAACTTGGATTCAGCCCCTGCAGTAACTCAGGGGCGCTCTCTCTCTGCAGGGGCCTGGGGGCTCCCGGGCAGGCCGCTGATCTGCTCAGCTTGGGGTAGGAGCGTCCTTGCTGTCCTGGGCTCTCCCGGCCTCTGCCTGTCCGGGGGGAGGCCGGATCCTGGGCTGTTCCTGGCGCCTTGTGCTCCGGGGCTTGTGCCGTTGGATTCGTGCTCCCGCCTGCAGCCCCCTCTGCGGAGCCGCCGCCCGTGCCCCTCTGATCTGCTCCCGGAGCCGCGCAGTCCCCTCTGCACGGAGTCTCTTCCTCTGCCCGAGCCCCTCCGAGCTGTTCCCGGAGCCGCGCCGCCCCCTCCACGCAGAGCTTCTTCCTCTGCCCCAGCCGCTGCCGCCGAGCTGCTCCCGGAGCCGCGCAGCCCCCTCAGCGGAGCCGCCGCCCGTTTAAGGCTCTAAGTCTTACCTGTATAATGATTTGTCTTTAATTCAGTTCTTCAAACCCTAACTTCACTCCTGAACTTCAGACAAGGTATGATCCAACTATCTCCCTACCACCTCCACCTGGAGAATGCACAGACACCTCAAAGTACATTCCAAACCACCTCCCTGTCAATATTCCCTATTTGTACTGGACATTTTCTCCTTGTTCCTCCCAATGCACTCTCCACTCTTCTCCCACACTGCTCTGTTTCCTGCAACTCTGATATATACCTCCTTTTGCCTTCCCTGGTTCTCCTTTCTTCTCATATGCAGGTCAGAATCCATATTTTTCTCTCAGCTTCCTCTGAATATGAGATGAGCATGTTGTGTATGTGATGTCTCCTCTGCTAGAAACTGATTCCTTTGACAGTAGGGATCATGCAGTGTTCCTTCTGTAGCTCCAGTACCTATCAGAGGATTTCCCACATAGGAGATTGATTAAAGTTTATTTTTTCCTATTTTTCTTTTCTTTTTTGGTATGTATATGTGAGCACACATGTGCTAATAAAGGTGGAGGAGTGAGTAATCAGTGTACTGAGGATCACAACAAATGAGGAGAAAGAATTTAAAGCTAAGGGTACAGAATGGAAGAAAGTGCTAAAGATAGGGCAGAAAGGAATTGAAATTTAAGGAGCACCTATTGTATGCCAGGCTTCTTAGTCTCTGAAGTTAACTTTCCTAGAATCACAGGACTAATAAGCCCCTGGGAGAAATTTGGAGAGAGGAATAAAGGACATAAAAGGTTTGAGTGAACTATGAAAACGCAGAAAGGAAGAAGAGGAGGGAGTGGTTGGAATGGCAAATGGTACAGGTTTGGGGTTATAAATAAGCCCAACAAGTAGGTAGGAGCAAGCTGGAATAGCCAGGTAATTTATTAAACATTCAAATTCCTGGCAACTATTTTCTAACAATCCTGATTCAGTAGCAAAGGGTGGAGCTGGGAACATAATATTTAACAGGTGCCTCATATTATGTTAATACAGAGGATTCATAAACCACACTTTGATAAGCAGGTAGGCAGCAGGATCAATTGAAGATTGAGTTTTTTTAACTTACCAAATAATTAAATCTTTGAGATGAAAGTGGTAAAAATCACTTCTTCAACATCCCTGCCAAAGGGCCTTCCAGTTCCCGTTCCTACACCATAATGTGAGACCATCCGCATGTTACAAGGCCGTCTACCCAGTCTATCACTAGACTGACAACCCAAATTATTAGAAAATACTTTCTTTAAAAAAATAAAATTCTTTCTTAAATTGAATCTAAATTGGTATCTCCAAAGCTGTTACTCATTGCCACCATCTCTACTTTTTTAAATAGTGCAGATCAGCTGTCTCTGTCATGGGGTAAAGAGGCAGGTAGCTCCAACAGACAAATAATGAGAGCATATTGGGAATAGCTGCTGTGGGACTGCAGAATTAAACTAAAATTCTCTGTATGGGGTTCCATCTAAAAAGTGGAGATATGTCAAGAAAGCCCAGTGATTCTGTAGATTTCACATGGTAGAAAGAGTTCATCAGATTTCACATGGTGGAAAAGTTCAGGGGTCATGGATACATATGTCTGACTTAGTGACTACTGTATGGAAAATAGTCTTCCAGGAAAAGGGTGTAGTTTTCTGCTCCTATCTCTAATACCCTGGGCAAACCTGAAAGATCTGGTTCACAGGGTTTCCTAGGAGCTGGGTGGGCAGAGGTACTTGAAAAGGAGTATGGAAAGGGGGTTCTCAGGAGAAACCTTTTTTTCTTTCAGTTTTTATTTAACTTCCTGTTTGTTAACATACAGTTCAATATTAGTGTCAGGTGTAGAATTTAGTGATTCATCACTTACATACAATACCCAGTGCTCATCACAAGTGCCCTACTTAATCCCCATCACCTATTTAACCTAGTCTCCCTCGCCCACCTCCCCTATGGTAACCATCAGGTTTTTAAAAAATTTTATTTATTTATTCATGAAAGAGAGAGAGAGAGAGAGGCAGAGACACAGGCAGAGGGAGAAGCGGGCTCCTGGATCCTGGGATCACGCCATGAGCCAAAAGCAGACACTCAACTGCTGAACCACCCAGGTGTCCCATTAGATTGTTTTCTATAGTTAAGAGTCTTTCTTGGTTTGCCTCTCTTTTCCCCCCATGTTCATTTGTTTTATTTCTTAAATTCTACATGAAAGTCTCAGAAGGAACTCCTAAGCAGAGCTCCTTCCTGACTTCTGATCTTCTGATGTCTCCCAACTTCCCCAAAGAGATCTTTTCATCAGCTGTGATCACAGCATATTGAGTTAGGCAGTTCTATTTAAGATGAATTTTTGTAATATAATAAAATACATTATATACAATAAGAGCAATATAATAATAGCTAACATTTATTAAGCATTTTTCTGAGAGGCAAGAGTATTCTACATGCTAAACATGGATGAACCCATTTAATTTTCACATTTATCCAGTGACTCAGGTACTATTATAGTCCTTATTTACATATGAAGAAACAGAACAAAGTCCAAATTACCACAGTTAGGAAGCAGCAGAATGACGTCTTGTCTGAAAATTTAAAGAATTAGAATTAAATCCTAGTTCTTCCCCTAAGTCACTGTGTAATCTTCTTTTATCCTGATATGAGGTTCCATATTTGTAATACAATATGTAATGAGATATGGACCAGGGACTTCAACTAGATTGACTCCAATTTTCTTCCAGCTCATTCATCAGTTAATTCAAATACGGTCACTCAAAAATCACCTCAGTGCCAGGCCCTGAGGCCCTGTGTAATCCAGAAACCATTTCTCCCTCACAGAACTCCCACTTTTTTAAGGGCAGGAAGACCACACTAACCTTTCCTGGGTCTCGGGTAGGTGGAGAATAATCACTTGGCATCTGCAAACCATAAGTGTGCCTCAATCAAGACCCTTAAAGGGACTCATGGTAGGTAAGGTGGATTGATGATACACCCGGAAAGCACAGCACAGACATAGCTGGAGGTTTTGGCAGGAAACAGCATAAAAGAGATGAGAGAGACAACTGGGGACAGGAATTTTAAGGGAAGAGGTGAGAAAGGAGGGTAGGAGGAAGAGAGGAAGGAGGGAAAGGAAGAGTAGGGGGGAGAGGGAAGTCTTCCTAGTCTAGTATGTAGGAACTGAGCTGTCTATACATTGTTCTTCATAGTTGTTTTGTTCTTGACACCCACAGGCATCAGGTGGCTTGCCTTAGAACATGACATGATTTAAAGGACCAAGGTGAGAATCAAATCTAACACCGCTCTGTAGTGACTTCTAAAGAAGATGGGGACCCAGTAAAACCCAGAAAAGCAATGAACATCGCCTACAGATAGATAGATAGAGCTTCATTTCTCTTCTATGTCCTGAACTTTCAGAAACCAGTATTATCCTATGTACCACTATCATCAGGTTCGAACTGCCTGTCAATCAGTTCTTGCTATCAGTCTATGCCTACTAACAAACCTTAGGTTGCTCCTTTGGCCCCTATCAGAGGTACAAAACACCATTGGTGGAATTCCAGGTTTTGGACTGGGTGATGGGAAGATATATTACAAGATCTGGAATAATAGTCATGCAGTAAAAATGCCATCATTTTTTCATTCTGTGCTTGAGCACAAATCATTAATTGATCATAACATTTTCTTCCATACAAATTAAATACTGTGTCAGAATCATCCTCTTGATGGATGAGCTTTGGAAGGAAAAATTATATTTGTAACCCTGCTTAGCCTTCTCAGATCATACTAAATAGGCAACCACCTATGCTTGCAAAAGCCTGTGATTGAAAGCTGCATGCAGTCTATAGGAGCTCATTCAGTGTACGCTCTTCTATCTATACCAAGCCTATTTATGGAAAGAACGAGAAACAATAGTCCTGAAAGATCCTTAAATATCATCTAGTGTGACTGAGGCACTTAAATGGTTTGCACTGAGAAGTTTAGTGCTTAAGTTTCCTCTAGGCTAGAGGGAAAAAGAGAAATATGGTGAGCTATATAATTTCTATATTTGAGAAAAGAAACTGACTTGTCTTGGAGAAACAAAGATTCTTCTGGATTAAATGGGGAGGGAATTTATGCAGGAAAAAGTCAACTGTGCTTCCTCTGCTTTGACATTATGGTATGGTAGGAATCTTGGTATGAATTATTTCCTTTTAACTTTGTGACAATCCTAAAAGATAATAATTATTAGTTTTATTTTGAAGAAAATGAAATTAAATATTAGAGGAAAATAATCCTGCGTGGGGTCAATAGCCAGTAAGTGATAGTGTCAAGATTTGACCAGGATTTCATCAATTTGATTCTAAAGAGCCTTTTCCAATATGTTGCCTTCAAAAATAACACAGAATGACATAATGACATTGTATTCCACTTATTCCACAAATATGTTGTGTCCTATGTTCCAGGCACTGTTCTGGCACTGTAAGGAACAAGGTAGATGGTTTTATACTCATGGAATTTATGGCCTGGAGGCCACGGAGTTAAGAGGGACACTGGCAGTAGTCAAATTATTACTTAAAATGTTATTATAAATTATGGAGGTATTAATAAAATAAAATATGAGGAGCTTGGAAAGCATATCAGTGAGAGGTTTGATGTAGTCTGATAGGTTTGAGTTGAATTTGTAGTTGAAGAATGGTAGGGAGAATGCTAAATCATCCCAAGCTAAGGAAGAGCTTGTGTAAAAATCTTATAATGGAAAGACCTGAAACAAATCCAACATGTCAGAAGTACAGAACAGGAGGAAGGGAACAATTGGTGAAGAAGACCCTGCAGGCCTCAATGAAGAGTTTGGATTTTATCTTATGAACAAAGGAAGACAGCAATTGGAGAATTTTAAGCAAAGGAGTAAAATGTGTATTTTGAAAATATATTTTTCCCTTACGATATATGTCATATATGGAGAAAACTGCATAAAACTTGTACAATTCAGTGAATATTTATGAAGTGAAATACATATAACCATCACCCAAGTCAATAAATTACACATTGCTAAAACCACAAAAATACTTCCATGTAACCTTCCTTGATTATAATCCATTTCCTTCCCCAAAGAGGTAATTTACTATCCTGACTTTTGTGACACTCATATCTTTTTTTTTTTGTAAAATTAAACTTCCTACTTTATGGTAATTGTAAATTCAGATGCAGTTGTAAGAAATGCTATAGAGATATCCCTGTACCAAGTTTCCCTCAATAATAGCAATTTGCGAACCACAGTGTCACAACCAGGATATTCATATCAATACAGTCAAGATACAGAACAGTTATGTCACTACAAGGGTCACTCCTGGTGCCCTTTTTAAAGCACAGTTAGCTCCTTGTTCCCCTGACCTACCCATTCCTGTACCCTGGCAACCACTAGTCTGTTCTCTATGTTCTCCATTTCTATAATTTTTTTCCATTTCAAGAATGTTATATAAATGTAATAATCCAGTATTTGACATTTTTGGAATAGCTATTTTCACTCAGCATAATTCCCTAGAGATTCATCCAAATTGCTGAGTGTATCAGTAGTTTGTTCCTTTTTATTGGATTCCATGGTATGGATACAGCACAGTTTGCTTGACCATTCACTCATTGAAATATATGTAGGTTGTTTCCAGTTGTGGGTTATTAATAATAAAGTTGATTTACACAGTAGTATACAGGTTTTTGTGTGAACATAGTTTTCATTTCTTTCGGATAAATGGCCACAGATGCAATTTTTGGGATGTTTGGTAAATATATGTTTAATTTTTTAAGATATTGCCAAACTCTTTCCCAGAGTAGGTGTATCATTTTCATTCTCATTAGAAGTGCATGAATTAATTATCCAGTTTGTTCAAATCTTCACCAGCATTTGGTGCTGCCACTGTTCAGTTTAGTCATTCTGATAGATGTGCAATAATGTTTCATTGTGGTTTTAGTTTGCATTTTCCAAATGTCTAATTATATTGAACACCTTTTCATGTGCTTATTTGCCATCTGTATATCCTCTTCAGTGAAATGCCACCTCATGTCTTTTGCCCATTTTCTAGTTGCATTGTTTGTTTACTGTTGAGCTTTAAGAATTCGTTATAAATATTATCCATGTATAATCATTTGGGTTGATTGTATTATTTAGTTTCTTTTCTGTTTAGTGGTACTATAAAGCTCTGAGAGTAGGGTGTTGAAACCAACTACTACAAGTAGTAAATTTGTCTATTTTAGCTCTTTCATTTTTTTGTATCTTGTGTTCTGATGGACAGCTGTTTGATACATATGCATTTAGGAGTGTATGCCCTCCTAGTGGACTGCTGTTTTTATCATTATGTAACGAACTTTTTTTGTTTCTAGTCATTTTTTTTATTCTGAAGTATACTTTATCTTATATTGATATACATATTCCTGCTTTCTAAATTAACGTTTACATGGTGCATCTTATCCATCCTTTGACTTTAACTTAGCAATGTCACTGTATTTAAAATGAGTGTCATATAGAAAGCATTTTGTTAGGTCAGTTATTTTTTTTCCTACTCTATGAATCTCTGCCTTTTCTTTATATTGGAGGCATTTACATTTAAGGTAATTATTGTTATGTTGGTTTGTCATTTTTCCCTATCTGATTTTTCTGTTTCCTATTCTTCTGTTCTTTTCTTTCTTACATTCTTCTGGATGATTTGAACATTTTTTAGGATTCTATCTTTATCTATTTGTAGTGCTTTATAGTATATTTCTTCATATCATTTTCTTAGTGTTTGCTCTAGATATTACAATACACCTACATAACTTATCACAGTTTTCTGGTATCGCCGTTTAACTATTTTGCTGTAAGAGCAGAAACCTTACTTTCTTTATGTCCCCTTACCCTCCCCACTTTTAAAATATAATTTGTTAAGTATTTCTTCTATATACATTGGGCACTATATCAGCATAGATAACTTTTAGTTCACTTATCAACTATTGATTTAAGAAACTAATGAGAAGTAAGAGAGTCTATTTTACTCATCCATATTTTACCCCATTCCAATGTTCTTCTTTCTTTTCTATGGTTTCAACCTTTCTTCCATTAGCATTTACTCTTTATTAGGAGAACTTTTTATAACTATTCTTTTAGGGTAGGTCTGCTGATGACAAATTCTATTTTCCTTTATTTGAGAATTTGTTTTTCCTGCATCATGAAGTATAATTTAGGTGGATATAGAAATCTAGGTCTATAGTTCTTTTCTTTCAATATTAAAAAATGTATTACTTTCTTTCTTTCTCTGTTTCTTCGACTCTAATGATAGAAATGTTGGATCTTTTGGTATTGTCCCACAGGTCTCCAATGCTCTATTAATTTTTCATTTAGTCTATTTTCTTCCTATTATTCATATGGTATGAATTTGATTGTTTTGTCCTCAAGTTTACTGATCCTATCTTCTGTCATCTCCATTCTACTAAGCTAGCTAATAAGTTTTTTGGTCTGTTATTGGATTTTAATTCTGTAATTTCCATTAGTATTTTTACAGCTTATTTTTCTTTGCTGAGATATTTTATTTTCATTTGATCCAAGGAAAACTTAATTGATTATTGAAGCATTTTTTAAATAATAAATTTATTTTTTATTGGTGTTCAATTTGCCAACATACAGAATAACACCCAGTGCTCATCCCATCAAGTGCCCCACTCAGTGCCTGTCACCATTCACCCCCACCTCCCACCCCCTCCCCTTCCACCACCCCTAGTTCATTTCCCAGAGTTAGGAGTCTTCATGTTCTGTCTCCCTTTCTGATATTTCCCACACATTTCTTCTCCCTTTCCTTCTATTCCCTTTCACTATTATTTATATTCCCCAAATGAATGAGACCATATAATGTTTGTCCTTCTCTGATTGACTTATTTCACTCAGCATAATATTTTTGGTGGCCACTTTAAAATCCTTGTTAAATAATTCCAACATCTGAGTCACATCCATGTTGGTGTCATCTGATTGTTTTTCTCATTCAAATGTGATTTTTCTTGATTGGTATGGTATTTGACTATTGGATTCTGGATGTTTTGGACATTATATGATGATATTCAGAGTCCTATTTAAATATTTCATTTCATTTCATCTTTTTGGTTCAAGTGAGCAGTTCCCCCATTGAGGTATAGGACCAGGACCAAGAGGGCATGTATGTTCAGCTTCTCTCTAGGCCCTGCTGACGCAACCTATGCAAAAGTGATGGAGTAGAGGTTTACCTCTTTGATACCTTTCCAGTGAAAGTAGAGCACACTACTGTTGCCTCCAAATGAGGTGCAACATCAACCCTTGACTGGTTCACTAACCTCATAGAAGGCTGATTCAAATTTTCTGTTGCTACAAGATGGCGGTGGAAGATCAATTCTCACTAGAACCTGTTGACACAGAGGAGGTACAGGAATGAGCAGTAGTGCATCTTAACTCAGCTTTGTACTGTTTCTTTGAGAGTCATCATTGCTAGGTATGTGTGGAGGTTCAGTCTCAGCCCCACTGAGGCTACTTATTTTGGCAGAACCAGGATTTATGCCTTTTTAAACATAGTTTTACCACCTATATATATATGTCCATTAAAATATAGCTAGATTTCCCTTTTGGCAGATTATTTTAACAGAATCATACAGTGTATATTCTTCTTTGGTTTCTTTCACTCAACATGTTCAACATGTTTGAGAGATCAATACATGTTGCGTATAACTATGGTTTCTTTGTTTCCATTGCCATATCATATTGCATTATACAAACACACTACAATCTATCTGTTCCACTCTATATCAATGTTTAGATTGATTTAAAATTCGTTATTGGTCATTATGAACAATACTATCATGATCATATATGTATCATAAGGGAGATTATAGATATATAGATATAGATATAGATATATATCATGGTGCACAGAAACATTAGTTTCAGGTCATACCAGTTGTTGTGGAATATCTGGGACATAGAGTATGCATATGTCCATCCTTAGTAAATAATTAAAAACATTTTCACAAAGTGGTTGCACCAGTTTACACTACCATCAGCAATATATGAGAGCTCCCATTACTCTAATAATCACCACCACTTGCTATTGTCAAGCTTCTAAATGTTTTCCAATCTGATGGGGATATCAGACCATATTGTTTTGAGTACTACTGTTACCAAGAACGAGATGTAAAAGGAAAGAAGCCTTGATTCCTTTTGTTTCCACTGTAAATAATTACAGAACAATGAAATTAAATGAAAGCAGAGAAAAGTTTTACTAAAGTACACTCCAAGGGAGGAGTGGGCCAGTCAATGGAGACAAAGGTCCTGAAAACTCCAAGGTGTGGTCTTAAATAATTTTTTTAAGTGGGTTCTACAGTTGCAACATTTGAATGATAGGCCCAAATATATAATAATTAGCCAACCATTCATTTTCCTTCCCAGGATGTATTCAAAATACCTGCATGGGGTAGGAAACCAGCATTATTTCTATTCTAGAGACATAAGTCAAATAAGGACAAGTGGCTGCTTTCTGCATGAGTGCAACAAGTTCAGCAAACTTAACTCTTTCACTGCTGGGATTCTGTAACCATAGACAGACTGGTAGATGGGTGCAATGGGGTGGTCCCTGGGTGGTCATCAGTTGGGGCTCTCCATCAGGACATCTAAGGCCCACCTTCCTATTGCTCATACCTAGCTTCCTGCTTAACAGTGCTACTTTGTAGTATATCTTGAAATCTGGGATTATGACACCTCCAGCTTTTTTCTTAAGGTTGCTTTGGCCCTTTAGGATCTTTTGTGGTTCCATACAAATTTCAGTATTATTTATTCTAGTTTTGTGAAAAAAGTGTTGTTGGTATTTTGGTAGGCATTGCATTAAGTCTGTAGATTGCTTTTCTATGGACATTTTAACAATATTGGTTCTTCTGATCTATGAGAATGGACTATCTTTCTGTTTGTTTGTTTCATCTACAATTTCTGTCATCAATTTCTCATAATTTTCAGAGCACAGGTCTTTCACCTCCTTGGTTATGTCTATTTCTAGTTATTGTATTATTTGGGTGCAATTGTAAGTGGGATTTTTTTCCCTTAATTTCTCTTTCTGCTACTTCATTATTAGTGTAAAGAAATGAAACCAATTTCTTTTTTTTAAAGATTTTATTTCAGAAATAGCACAGAAGATTAAAGGGTAAGGGAGGAAAAACTGAATGGGAAGTCATCAGAGAGGGAGAAAAACCATGAGACACTCTTAACTATAGGAAGAAGGGGAAGAAGGGGAGGATGGGGTAATTTGGTGATGGGCATTAAGGAAACCATGTGATATGATAAGCACTGAGTGTTATGTGCAACTGATAAGTCATTGAACTCTACCTCTAAAACTAAGTATATACTTTATATTGGCTAATTGAATTTAAATTTTAAAAAGATTTTATTTATTTATTTGAGAGAGAGAGAGAATGATCAGGAGGGGCAGAGGGAGAAGCAGACTCCCTGCTTAACAGAGGGCTCAACACAGGGCTCAATCCTAGGATCCCAAGATCATAATCTGAGCTGAAGTTAGCCGCTTAACCAACTGAGCTATCCAGGCTTCAGAAATGCAACCAGTTTTTCTTTCTTTTTTTTGCAACCAATTTTTCTATATTAATTTTGTATCCTCTGACTTTACTGAATTCATTTATCAAGGAACCCTTGTGTACTGTTGGTGGGAACACAAATTGGTGCAGTCATAGTAGAAACAGGATGGAAGTTTCTCAGAAAATCAAAAATAGAATAACCATATGATCCAGTAATTCCACTACTGGAATATTTACCCAAAGCAAGCAAAAACAGTAATTCAAAAAGATATTCTATGGTTATTGCAGCATTATTTACAATAGCCAAAATATGGAAGCAGCCTGTGTCCATCCATAAAGGAATGGAGAATGAAGTTTTGAGATCTCTCTCTCTCTCTCTCTCTCTCTCTCTATATATATATATATATATATATATATATATATATATAGATATATAGATATATAGATATAGATATAGATAGATATGTAGATAGATATAGATACAATGAAATATTAGTCTTAAAAAAGAATGTGATTTTTTTTTGCAACAACACAGATGGACCTAGAGGATATAATGCTAAGTGAAATAGATCAGAGAAGACAAAAACCATATAATTTTACTCATATTTGGAATTTAAAAAGCAAATCAATGAACAAAGAAAAAAGGGACAAAAAACCAGACCCTTAAATAGAAAGAACTACCTGGTGATGGCCAGAGGGGAGGTGGGTGGGTAAAATAGAAGAAGAGATTCAAGAGTGTACTTATCCTAATGAACACTGAGTAATGTATAGAGTTGTTGAATTATTATATTGCATATTTAAAAGTAAAAAAACACTGTATGTTAATTATACTTCAATAAAAATAAATAAATAAAAGAGACAAAAAGAAAAAAAGATCTGCTGAGCTACAGAATTAAGCATGCACTGAAAGGAGTGAGTGGAACACATTTTCAATGGCAATTTTATGGATGATGCAGACATGCCCATCTTATTTTAGATTGCTATTACAACAAAGGATGTGTTGGAGAAAAAGAACTAAGGAAAGACATTTCAGCAAGTAGAGGGAAAAGGTGGAAGTTATGACTAAGAGTGTCCAGAAATTTATGGCCCTGGGTTCCTGAATTATAAGCTGAGGTTCTTCAGTGTACCACAGTAAACAGGGACATTGTGACATATTTTAATCTTTTGAGTGAAACATTAAGTAGTACTTCATATATGTCAGACATCCTGCAAACTACTAGCTTCAAGTAGTTTACAGTTTAAATATTAGATTGTGCTCTATTCCTTTTGACGGTTTCCATGATAAAAATTGTGTACTATATGAAAATCCATATGGAACAGGAAATGAAGATAATGATGTCTAATTGGATTCAAAGATCTAAGACATTATACATGGCCTGAAGTGTGGCTATTTAAGATAACTTAAAATGATAGTTTACTGTTTATTAATATGTATATTAATATTTATCTATTTATGTGTATTGTTTTTAAGCAGCTACTAAATTAAGACGTAAGTACTTACTGAGTTGTTTGAATTGAAAAACTTCATAAATGAAACTGTTAGATATTTCTTTTAGCCCAGAGATGCTGTAAGAAATTAATAACTTTTTCACCAAGTTAAGGGCATTGGTAACCAAGAATGTTTAGGAACTTTGGATATAACCTGATAAACCAAGAGAAGAGATGGTAAGGTGACCTAGATGCTTCCTCTCTTGCCCATCTCCCTGTTCTATGATATAGGCTGCAAGACTGCCTAGAGCTTCATTCCACTTTCTCCTTCTCTGTATCAAACTCCTTACTGCTTGGGGGTGCAGGAGGGAGCTTGAACAAGTATTTCTATACATGACCTATCTGCAGAAAAAATATTGCTTCTGATTGGATCTCCAAGAATCTATTACAGTTTCTCAACTGGAGGTGAATTTTTCATGGACCATAATAAAATAGCTTTATCTATTCTCTATTAGTAATAGTTTCTCATTTGAAGGAAATATTATTTACATGTTCCTATTATCAATGGACAAAATAAACTCATTAATTTACATTTTGAGCTCATTTTATAAGAAAAAAGGGCCCACGAAAAAAAGAGATTACAGATGCGGGGAAAAGGGAACCCTCTTACACTGTTGGTGAGAATGTGAACTGGTGAAGCCACTCTGGAAAACTGTGTGGAGGTTCCTCAAAGAGTTAAAAATAGACCTGCCCTATGACCCAGCAATTGCACTGTTGGGGATTTACCCCAAAGATGAAGATGCAATGAAACGTCGGGACACCTGCACCCCGATGTTTCTAGCAGCAATGTCCACAATAGCCAAACTGTGGAAGGAGCCTCGGTGTCCATCGAAAGATGAATGGATAAAGAAGATGTGGTTTATGTATACAATGGAATATTACTCAGCCATTAGAAACGACAAATACCCACCATTTGCTTCAGCGTGGATGGAACTGGAGGGTATTATGCTGAGTGAAATGAGTCAATCGGAGAAGGACAAACATTATATGTTCTCATTCATTTGGGGAATATAAATAATAGTGAAAGGGAATAGAAGGAAAGGGAGAAGAAATGTGTGGGAAATATCAGAAAGGGAGACAGAACATAAAGACTCCTAACTCTGGAAACGAACTAGGGGTGGTGGAAGGGGAGGAGGGCGGGGGGGGGGTGCGGGTGAATGGGTGACGGGCAGTGAGGGGGCACTTGACGGGATGAGCACTGGGTGTTATTCTGTATGTTAGCAAATTGAACACCAATTTAAAAAAAAAAAGAGAGATTACAATCAGAAGAGGAATTGCCATGTAGTTAATTGATCTTATTCTTCACTGGCATAAGGAATTCTAAATACTATACTTAACACAGACAGGTAGTTAGGTAGATAATTAGATATATAGATAGGTTCATGGATGGAGATAGAGACAAATATAAATTCATAATTATCCACAGATGAAAATATTAAACTTTTAAATATTCTCAATAGGAAGGGCCAAGAAAAACTCAGAAGCTACATAATAGAATGTATGCTATGCTTCTGGAAGATTTTGAGACCAAGAGAGTAAAACGACTTTTCAAGAACACACAGGACTAGAACCTCTGGCTCCTGACTGAGAGGCCAATGCTCTATCCAGTCAATCTTAGAGTCCTGTCCTTATGTCCCAGTATTATGAATGAAGAAAAATATTATCTAAACTTGTTTTCTGAATTTCTATAGGCTGGGGAACTCCTTCAGTTGGGGCAGTTTGGCTCCTGCATCTTGTTTCAGGCCCAATGTCGAGCTTGCTGTGCTGGGAAACTTCCCAGACCTGTCTGCGGCTCTTGGCTTCCCTACCTAAGAGCTCAAGAGAAGGGACAAGTGAATCTCTTGGGGTGACTGGGATATTCAGCCCATCTGGGAGGCCTATTGGAATGCTTGCTCCTAGCTGGCCCTGGAAGGAAATAAGAAAGGAAAGAGGAAGAACTGGGGGAGGGAGGTAAGGAGGCAGAGAGGCAAGGACTGGTTTCTCCAACTATCCCTTCCAACAGGCACTGGCCAGGACCATTAGGCCCATGTGGCCTCGAAGAGAAAGATTTGAGGATTGCTTGCTGGCTGGGATTTCTTTCTCCCCCCTCTTTTTCCTTCCTTCTGCTTCTTGGGTTATGGTGACCCGAAGTATGTCTCACAGTGAATTCTGAGGCAGCAGTGTCTGAGAATAGCTCACAGAGCAGCAGCGTTCCTCCCCCACCCTCTGAAAAGACAAGCAAGAAGAAAACTATAGCACATTCTGCCTGCCTGAGTGATTTGGGGGGCTGAGCACTGGAGGTTGGGGGAATCATGACCTTGTGTTCCCTAATGTTATTTGATGTTGGTTTTGGCTGCATTCAGAGAGTTAAAAAGCACATAAAAATGAAGCTAATAAAACTGCAGGGCTAGGGAATGAGCCAGGCACAGGTTATGGGCACCCAGAGCAGCTGTGGCCAAGCTCTCTGGCCTGGCTGGCTCACCATCTTTTCAAGGTGCAGATTTGGCCCAGGCCACAGCCAAATAGCAAAAATCAGTCGACTTTGGTGGCCTATCTTATTAAAAATCCTGACTAGCTTTATACAGGGAAAATAATGAGAGGCATGAGATGTGCATCTTTAGGCTCTATTTCTGGCATCCATGGGTACAGGACTAAGTTTGTTTTCCTTCCAGGCAGCATTTACCTTATCCAGGCTAGAACAATCAGGGAGTTTCTGCCAGTCCTCCTACCAGAGGACTCTAGGCTAAGAATAAGGGTAAGAACTGGTCCTACCAGGGAGTAGTGGCATCAGGATATGAATAAGAAAGAATGGAGGGGGCATCTGGTTTAGGCCAGGAAGGTTCTGTATTCAGGAAGATGCTGAAAGGCTCAAAGATCCATAGAATGACAATGAAAACAGGAGTCATCAGTACCTTCTCCCTGATTACCTGGGATGAGGCATGACAACTAAAAGAATGCCTAGTATGAGTGTGAGTGGAAGTCACTTATAAATGTTTCCTCATCTCTATCACATGTGATGGCCTACACATATATAAAACAAGAAGAGGAATCTTTGCCACATAGATTTGATAGAGGTGGAGGCAGAGGGTTAGGCTTTCTTAGAGGTGCTCATAGTGGCAAGGGCATTGGATTTGGGACAGAAAGCCAAAGTCTCTGTTGCTTCACATAGTTAACTATGTGATTTTGCATGAGTATATAACCTTCCTCTCAGCCTTAGTTTCCTCATCTGTAAAGTGGTTATAAGACCTTTGAACTAATTAAATGAGATAATAAATGTATTTGGCAGTGAATCTAGCATATGCTTAGGATTCAACAAATTCTAGTCCCTGCTGCTCCCCTTCATTTACTAAAGTCTAGGATAAAAAGACAAATGAAGAGGTTTGAAGCCATGTATCTCCCTAACATAACCATAAATGTTGGTACAAAGAATAAAAATCTGGAGGTTTGGCAGAGCCCCACAGAGGATTGTTCTCGTAGCTATTCCAATGAGTGGGGGTAGAAGCAGGAAAGTGGAAGAGAGGGAGAAAGGAACAATGGAGGGAGTTGAGCCAAGTATTAGAAAACCTAAATGATTCAGTGAGGGACAGCTTTCACCTGACTGAGATCAAAGACACTTTCTACTTCAGTGCAGGAAATTGTGAAGATGGGGAGCTGGTAATAGGTGACCTCTCAGTTGCATTGAGCATCCTTGTAGCTGCCATCTCCTCTCCACTTCCATGTGAGAATAGTCTAATTTTGGTCATTTTTCCATTTCCCTGTCATCCATACTATGCTGAATCTGGCAGGGGTCACCAGACCAGACCCTTGCTCCACTTGTCTAATGGAAGAGCCAGTTGGCCCAAGGCCCAGACCACCCAGCAGCAAAGGGTAAGTGGTGCTATAATCTTGAGATTTGTGTCTACCCTCTTGTGTCCAACAGGAGAGAGTCAGAGCTGCATTAAATTCACTTAGCACCTATTGAGATACCTCAGTGACAACATTGTGAAATTATGTTCAGTTTGCAGAAGGGAAACTGAGGGTCATAGAGACAAAGTGACATCCATAGTCATCTGGTGATAATTTCAGGCATGTCTGATTATGATGAAAACTACTAGGAGTCTTAAAATAGAAGGATATATATGTAAATAAAACATTAGGAAATCTTTCCCATCCCTTTTCTCTTCAACACTTGGCTCCCTAAAACCTTATTCATAAACTCCTCTTTGACCAGAGTTTTGGTGGCTAAAATCAGGGCCTCTCGCACTAAGAAGGACAAATTTTTGAGGGGTGCCTGGATGGCTTAGTTGGTAAAGCATCCAACTTTTGATTTTGGCTCAGGTCATGATCTCAGAGTTGTGAGATCGAGCCCTGTGGGGCAGGGGACAGAGGGAAGCAGGTACTGGGCACAGGGCATGGAGCCTGCTTAAGTTTCTCTCTCTGCCCTTCCTTCCCTCTCTCCCTCTCAAAAAAAAAAAAAAAAGACAAATTCTTTCCTTGTGGTGACCCACATGTATTCACTCTGAAAGAGAATTCAACCCAAACTTCTGGCTATAATGACATTAAAGTCTGCTTTCTCATTTCTTCTGTCTTTAGTTCATTGTTGAGGATAACTCCCTCTTCCCCTCATCTTTAAAGAAACATATTTCCTTCCAGGGTGTTTGGATGCCAGCACCAGGATTGTGGCTAAAACTGCCCCCAACCTCGAGGCAGTTCTTCCACCTCTGATTTGTACACTATTCTCTCGAGTCACCATGCCCAGTGTTTCTCCCAGTTCATGTCTTTCCTGGACACACCTGCTCCACTCTATTTCACATTCTGTTCTCATCTCATTTCTGCTTTAACCAGCATAGTTTTTTCTCCCAAGTTCACTTTTCAGCCTTTCTCACTGGAGTCCTCTGTCCAGTTTCCTTCTTGGGATCCCCAGTTGTCTACCCTCACTCTGTTAGTATCAAAACGTGAGTGCCCCTGTGTATATTGGTTTCTCTTCCTTCTTTTCCTTCTAGGCAACACTTACTCCTTAAATGCTGGTATGATCAGGGTACTTCTGCTAGTCAGCCCAGCAGGGACTCTTGGCTAAGAATAAGGCTCAATAGCTCCATTATATTTGTTAGACACTTCTGTGTTTACACTGAATATACCAAAATACTAAACTTGCATCCAAAAGGGCTCATTATGCAAACCATCATGGGGGGAGAGGAAGCCTACTTCTGCTGCCCTGGGACACTGAAAACAGACATAACAGGGAGCTGGGGCCTCCTGTGACTGACTCTCAGATCATAATGCAAGTGGGTGGGTAGTAATTACTGCAGTAAGAGGTGTGTGTTGGAATTATTATGCCTCAAAATGAAATATTTGTATGACATTTTTCTGTCATTTCCAATAAAATTAAGAGCTTTGGCGTCTAAATGCTATAACCTTCAAAAGATACAGTCTGAGCACTGCAGTGTTTGTCTATGCACCAGAATAAAGCTTATAAATTAGAATCTGTCAGTCAGAGTTCCCCATGGAAAGGTTATGCTGTACCTGAAAAATGTGTACTACCTAATTAATTCCATTCTGGATTGTAGCTGTAGAAGTAAGAAAATGTGATGGGAGAGACCAGGCTTGGGCCTTCATTTTAAGGCTAAACTCTGATTTTTTTCATGACTCAGTTATAAGAATTCCAGGGGCCTTAAGTCCTTGGTAACATGGGCCTAGTGGAGAGAAAATAGCCTAGGAGAAGACTATCCCGACTACAAGTGGATATAAGTAGCCCATCCAGGGCAGGATGAGGCAGGGAAGAATTGGGGCTACTTTATCACTCACATGATTAGTAATATGAGATTTGGTTATGGAAGAGAGGCACATGAGTGGAACCTGCCCCTAAAGGAGTAAAGCTGAAGTGGGAGGTGGCGATGAGCCCCAGGACTAGAGCTACATGAAACAGGATAACCAGGCAGGAAACCAAGCTTATGCACTGGACAAGTATGAAGTGAGGGAATAGAATATTGAAGCTTAAGGGCTACAAAGATGCTTATGTCTCACTCCTAACTCACCAAGTGTCATTCAATTAGCAGCAAAGAACACTGGCGGAAGCAGTAGACACAATATAGTAACCCGATGCCAGGTACCAGGTCTGAGGAATATAACTTCTTTCCAGACTGCATTGACTGAAAGGTACAAAAATTCTAAGATTCTCTCCACTTTGATTAAGACAGGCTCAGGGTCTGTGGCAGGAAAATGTCTGAGAAAGAGGTCAAGAGTGTAGCAAATTTGGGTGGAAAATTGGACAAGGGGAGAGCTAGGACTTATAACTACCTGGATATTTTCTACCTTCCAACACTTTCTGACACCTACCCTCCACTCCTACTCTTAATTTCAAACTCTAGGGATAGGAGTTAATCACTCCCAGCCTGGTACAGTAATAATAGCATGGACATTGGAACCAGAAACAAATCTTAATTCTAGCAATTTTAGTCATGCCTCCTTTTCTACCCCAAACCTCAATTTTCTGTTCAATTTTCTCATCTGTAAAATGGGAATAATAGTCCCTTCTTTCTTTGCAAATTGGTTGTGAAGAGTCAATAAAATTATGCATAATGAAATCAAGCATAATATCTGATACAGTTATTGGTCTATAAATACTTGTTGAATTGGAATATTTAAGGCAAATTTTGGATCTATTTGATGTACACACTGACCTTAAAACAATTCAAAACTAACTACATCCTCTGACTGACTTACTTTGCTTACCATTACACTCTCTAGCTCCATCCATGTTTTTGTAAATGTCAAGATTTCTTCCTTTTATGGCTGAATAATATTCCATTGTGTATCTGTACCACATCTTTATTCATTCATCAGTTGATGGACACTTGGGCTTCTTCCATAATTTGGCTATTGTAAATAATGTTACTATATTATGAAGGTGTGGAATGACTATATTGTCCCCTGAAAATTATACTACATTGTATGTTAACTAACTGGAATTTAATAAAAACTTTTAAAAATAAATAATGCTGCTATATACATGGGAGTGCATGTATCCCTTTGATTTAGTGTTTTTGTATTGGGAGGTAAATACCCAGTAGTGGGATTACTGGATTGTAGGGTAGTTCTATTTTTAACTTTTTCTATAGGATTTCACTTATATGTGGAATTTAAGAAATAAAATAAACAAAGGGGAAAAAAAGAGAGAGAGAAACCAAGAAACAGACTCTTAGCCATAGAGAACTCTAGTTACCAGAGTTGAGGTGAGTGGAGGCAATGGGTAATATAGGTAATGGGGACTAAGAAGGTACTGTCATGATTAGCCCTGGGTTGTTGAATCACTATATTGTATACCTGAAACTAATATCACTCTGTATGATATTTAAATTACTGGAATTTAAAATAAAATAACAACAATAATAATAAATCTAACTGCATTATTTGGATTGTTTTGTACTGGTACTTAGTAGAAATTAGCTAGAGCTTAAAGGAGAGCTCAGAGATGAAGATTAGGGAAAGGGAGAGAGAGAGAGAGAGAGAGACTGAGATTTGAGAGACTGAAAGAAACTGAACTGGGAAAAAGGAATGGAGCAGTAGAAATGAGAAAGAATAAGAGCATCAGGAGAAGGGAAAGCAATAGAGAGAGAGAAAGAAAAGACAGAATAAGAGAAGAAAGAGGAGGGTATGAGGTAGAAAAAGCAACAGAGAGAGGGGACAGAGATAGGAAGAGAGAGACAAAAAAAGAGACAAAATGAGAAAGAAAGGTAAAGAAAATAAATGAGGGCTTGGAATCAACCAAATTAAGTTACCATTAACTGGGCATAGTTGTCATGTGACTCAGAAATTCCACTCTGACGTATCCACCCAAAAGAAATGAAAACAGATGTCCAGGCAAAATCTTGTGCATGAATGTTATTCATAATAGCTAGAGCATATAAACAACCCAATTGTTCATCGAATGATGGATGGATAAACAAAATGTAGTATGTTCATACAATGGAATATTATTTAGCAATAAAAATAATGACATGCTGACACAGGCTAGAACATGGATGAAACTTGAAAGCAGTAGGCTGAGTGAAAGAAGTCAGTCACAAAGGACAAATACTTTAAAATTCCATTTACATGGAATGTCCAGAACAGGCAAATCTATAGAGACAGAAAGTAGATTAATGGTTGCCTAGGGCTGAGAGAAATAGGTATGGAGAGACTGGAGGGTGAGAGGCTAAGAGATATGGGGTTTTCTTTTGGAGTAATTAAAGTATTTTATAGTTGGCTATTAATGGATGCATAACTCAATAAATATAATTAAAGTTACAGAATTATACTCTTTAAATGAATGAAATGTGTGATATTATATCTTAATAAAACTATTGAAAAAGGAAAACCAAAATCAGGTAGCAGGTTGGATTTTGCCCAAGGGCTATAATTTTTCTGGCTCCTGACCTAGCACATGGACCATTTTCAAAAATGCTCTATATGTGCTTGAAAAGAATATGCAGTCTCCAGTGTTGGGTCTAAAGTTCCATATATGAAAGAAAAAAAAGCTTGTTTAATTTTTCTGTTCAAATCTATACACTTACCATTTTTTTGTCTTCTTAATCTATCAATTCCTGAGTGAAATATGTTAAAATCTCCCCCTATAATGTAAAGTCTGTTAACTTTTTCCTTAAACAACATGGATTTGAACTGAATAAGTATGCTTATATATGGGATTTTTACTTATATGTGGATTATAATCCTGTAAAAATATTTTCCCTTCCTTACGATTTTCTTGGCATTTTATTTTCTCTAGCTTACTTTATTGTAAGAATACAGCATATAATACATACAATATATAAAATATGTGTTAATCTGTTCATGTTTATCAGTAAGGCTTCTGGTCAACAGTAGGCTATTAGTAGCTAAGCTTTGGGGGAGTCAAAAGTTATATGTGAATTTTCAACAGCATAGAGGGGCAGTACCCCTATCCCCTGCATTGTTCAACAGTCAGCTTTAGTTTCACATTTTGCATTATATACTTTGAGACTTGGTTATGAGAAGCATACACATTTAAAATAATGTTATCTTCCTGATAAACTAGACATTCTATCACCACAAATTTATTATATATTTACAGTAATGCTTTTGTCATAGGTTTATTTTATTGGTTATTAATATAAACAGAAAAGCTTTCTTTAGTTGGTATTTGCCTAGTATATATATTTCCATTCTTTGACATTCAAACTTTGGTTATTTTAACAATATTATGTGGATACTTAATAAAGTCTAAAGTTAGCAAAATTCAACATCCATTCATGACAAAAACTCTTAACAATTCTTATATAAAAGATATAGAAGGAATGTACCTGAACATAAAAAAGGCTTATATGACAAGTCTACAGCTAACATCATACTCAATGCTGAAAGGTTAAAAGTTTTTCCTCTAAGATCAGGGACAGGAAGGGGTACCCATTCTCACCACTCTTATTCTCACTACCACTCAACTTAGTACTAAAAGTACTCACTAGAGCAATCAGGCAAGAACAAGAAATAAAGGCATCTGAATTAGAAGCAAAGAAGTAAAATTATCTCTATTTGCAGATGATACAATTTTAAATAGAGAAATTCCTAGAGACTCCACCAAAAATCTGTTACATCTAATTCATGAATTCATTAAAGTTTCAGAGTAGAAAATTAACATTCAAAAATGTGTTTCTATATGCTAACAGTGAATTATATGAGAAGGAAATAAGAAAATTATCCCATTTCCAATAGCATCAAAAACAATAAAATACTTAGCAATAAATTTAACCAAGGAAGTGAAAGATATCTACATTAAAAACTACAAGAAAGGTACGCCTGGGAGGCTCAGTGGTTGAGAATCTGCCTTTGGCTCAGGGCATGATCCCAGGGTCCTGGGTTTGAGTCCTGCATCAGGCTCCCTGCAAGGAGCCTGGTTCTCCCTCTGCCTATGTTTCTGCTTTTCTCTGTGTCTCTCATGAATAAAACAAAAACAAACAAACAAAAAACCTACAAGACATTAGTGAAAGAAATTTAAGAAGACATAAATAAATGGAAAGGTATCTCATGTCCATGGGTTGGAAGAATTAATGTTGTTAAAATGTCCATACTACCCAAAACCATCTATAGACTAAATTCAATATAATCTCTATCAATGGCATTTTTTTTACAGAAGTAGAAAAAAACAATCCTAAAACTTATATGAAATTTTAAAAAGACCAGAAACAGCCAAAGCAATCCTGAGAAAGGAGAACAATGCAGGAGGCATCACACTTCTTGATTTCAAGCTATATTATAGAGCTATAATAATCAAAACAGGCAGTATTGTACTGGCATAAAAACACACAGACCAATGGAACAGAATTGAGAATGCAGAAATAAATCCATGCATATACAGTAGACTAATATTTGACAGAGGAGCCAAGAAATGCTTAATGGAGAAAAGACAATCTCTTCAATAAATGGTGCTGGAATAATTGGATATTGACATGTAAAAGAATGAAACTAGACCACTATCTTACACCGCTCACAAAAATTAACTTGAGATGTATTAAAAACTTAAACATAAGATTATAAACAGTAAAACTCCTAGAAGAAAACATAAGAAAAAAGCTCCTTGACATTGGTTACGGCAATGATATTTTAGATACAACACCTGAGGCAAAAGGAACAAAATAAAAAATTAAAAAAAATGGGACTACATCAAACTAAAAAGCTTCTGCACAGCAAAAGAAATAAGGAACAAATAAAAAGGCAACCCATGGAATAAAAAATGTATTTTTAAACCATATATCTGATAAGGGGTTAATATCCAAAATGTATAAAGAACACTACAACTCCATAGAAACAAATAAATGAACAAAACCCAAAAAATCCCCCAAATAATCTGTTAAAAATGGGCAAATGACCTGAATAGACATTTTTTTCCTAAGAAAATGTACAAATGTCCAACAACAAGTGCATGAAAAAGTGCTGAACTCCATTAATCATTAGGGAAATGCAAGTCAAAACCACAATAAGATATCACTTCATTCTAATACCTGTTAGAATAGCTATCATCAAAGACAGGTAAAACAAATGCTGACAAGAATGCAGAGATAAGAGAACTCTTGTGTGTTGGTGGGGTTATTTGGTATAGCCACTATGGAAAACAGTACGGGGATTCTTAAAAAAATTTAAAATAGAACTACCATATGATCTAGTAATTGCACTACTGGAACATATCTGAAGGAAACAAAATTCTCTGTTGAAGAGATATCTGCATCCCCACGTTCATAGCAGCATTATTTACAATACTTAAGACTTGGAAACAACCTAAGTGTCCACTAACAGATTAATGGATAAAATGTTATATACATATGAGTCTGTATTTTATTGTCTTTCAATACTACACTATGGGTAATTTGTTTGCATATCTCTCATTTTCCTAATTCTCTCTTCAGTTATATTTGATTCTACTACCTATGTTTTAGTTCTAGAGATTCTATTTTATTCTTTTTCACATTTTGAAAAATTTGGCTTGGTTGTTCTGCATAGTTTCTTGCTCCTTGCTTATATTTCAAGCATTTTATAAATATCTTTAATCACTTTAAATAAAGTTAACTTTATATTTTATTTGTGATGGTTCTACATTCTTTGGTCTGTAGGTCTCATTCTTTTTTTTTTTAAGATTTAATTTTTATTTATTCATGAGAGACAGAGAGAGGCAGAGACCTAGGCAGAAGGAGAAGCAAGCTCTCTCCCGGGAACCTGATGCAGGACTCAGTCCTAGGACCCTGGGACTATGCCCTGAGCCAAAGGCAGATGCTCAACCACTGAGCTACCCAGGCATCCCTGTGGGTTTGATTCTGATGCTTATTGTTTTTATGGACTTTTTCAGGGTATCTTGTTTTGTGTGTGTGTGTGTGTAACTTTTGACTATGAGATGCTCTTTTCCTTTGGACCATTATATATAGGAATTTTTGAGGCCTGAATGTATTCTTTCAGGGGATTTGCCTTTGTTATCACCTGTGGGAACTGCTGATCTGAGATCTCAGCTTCTTGTTTTTCAGACTTCATACATGTTGAATTAGGATTACAAAACTCTATGTGGACCACCTATGGCTACAAATTCTCATGAGAGTTTTATTTTTCTTCGTCACCCAGTGCCAAGGTCAAGTGAGGCAGGTTTTCTTGCTATCTCCTTTTGTGAGACAGATTAATTTTTCTTTACTTTTACATTGAGGGTATACCCCTTTAGGGTACCAGCCTTATATGGAAGTTTCCTATAACATTTCCCATCTTGGGCAAGTCCTAGTGTTTCTCTCCTTTTTCTCTCATCTTTTATAGTCATCAATATAGAAATTCAGTCTTCTCAGGGTAACATTTGGCTTTGACACTCATTTACCTCCAGAATTTCTGCTTTCATTTCTTTCTGGCTGTGGATTCTTTACTATCATACTAGTTAAAATATTACTATTATTCTTTAAAGTTTTTATCCAAATTTGAGTTAGTTAACATTCAGTGTACTATTAGTTTCTCTGACCTGCCTGCCACCACAGGATGTTGTGAGGTTCATATGAGATCATAAGTTCTGTGAGTTGAAATGCTGCCAAGGATTTCTATGGCTTCCCTTTAAACTTGAGGTAAAGGTACAAACTCTTTAACACATAGGCCTTCATTGGCTTGCTTATGCCTCCACTCTTCCTTGGTCTCTCACAGCCACAACCTTCTTCCAACTTTTCCCTCAGGCTAAACTATTTGTAGTTTGACTAACAAGGCTGCTGCTATCTCTTGCCTTAAGAATACCTTTTTCTCTACCCTCAGGCCCATCTTCATTCAACTTGGGTCATAGCCTAGGCTGCTCTAAGAAGGGTTCCAATTAGACCTTCCCACTACTCCATGAGAGACATTTTTTCTTCTGTACCCCAACAGAACCTTGAACTTCCCTCACCACAGTACCCATTACATTATATTACAATCGTCTGTGTTTTTGTCTCTCTCACTATTCTGGAAGCTCCATGAGGACAGAAACCATGTCTCTCTTACTCCTGTGTAGGATACATAATGGTTGTACAAATAGTTTGTGAATAAATGAAAGAACAAATGAATGAGGGAATAATTGGATATTGTGCCTCTGTGAAGAATCTTTGCAGTCTTTTGAGGTGGTGAGGTTCTTTCAGAAGTTTCATACCCACTCTTAGCCCTATGTATAAGCATCTAAAGGCCTTAAGGCCTTACTTCCTTTGGGGACAAGTGTCATGATCCAGGTGGCAGGTGATGTGTCTCTCACAGCATCTGCTGCTCTGCTGGCCTATTTTGATCTGAGATTCAAAGCGCCCAATGGGGATTGGGAAGGGAACGGCTATTTGCAGAGTCTGGCTTAAGTTGACTTTTCTTGGTACAGTTTTCCTGGTTGGCAGCCAGCCAGTCCAAGTTCCCCAAATGGCCTTGTCCTTGCTTAAAGTACCCTGAGGAAGTAGTTGAAGGAAGAAGGGAAGTTGTGGCATGAAGAAATGGTGGCAGGAGATTCTGAGAATTTGAATCATCTGCATCTGCCTGTTAACTCAGAAACCTACTTTGTCATACTACAGTGTGTTTTTAAATTTTTCTCATGGCTTCTACAGTTACTTCTCCAGCTTTCCCAATAATTCTCTCCTTTTCTCATCCCACCCTCAGCAATGGCATGAAGAAAACCTCTTGGAGTGGATGGTAGGTGAAGTACGTGCCATGGTTGGAATAGAGATCCCTGAACTGTATACTTGGGAAAAACAGATGAGAAGCAGAGGATCTCTCATCAGGGGTCTGAACCAGTGTGCAAAGGGATGGTAAAGATTCTCAGGTGCCCTGCCACCCAGGCATGCTGCCTGCAGGCATATGAAGAGACGGTAAGCTGGGTGTTTTAGGGCTAGTAACCTTGCCAAGGGTCCTAATTCGCAATAACATTCAATAATTTTTTGGCCTGGCTTCCTCATGTGAAGAATGTTTGGGCTAGTTGCTAAAACCCCTTCTAGTTTTAAAAGGCAGCAATTATCAATGAAAGGTAGCTTAATCTTGTCTGAGGGACGGATGTGAGAAGGCTGGAAGGTAGATGTGATAAGTTAAAGCCCCAGACTGGCCTGGCCTAAGGCACTTAATAGGCTGTAAACTCACTGAAAGCATGGACTGTGGCTTACTTAACTCCTAAGTATCTCTGCTACTTATGAGATCATCTACATGGTAAACAAATTATTTCACTTTTGAGCCCTTTCCCCATCAATCAAGAGATTGACAGCATCTGTAACACAGGACTCAAATGTTGTTTTGACCCTCTTCTCTCCAGGTGTTCATTAACTTTTTGTTGAGTACAAATATGGGGATTTTAGTTCCCAAACTATGTCTCTTGGGGATAATGAAGAGCCCATTCCTTTCCCCTTTTATGTCATGATTAACAAAGGTGTTACTACTGTAGTTTGCAATAAGCACAATTTCGATATTGGAAGGGGCTTCCCATTTCATTCAGTCTTATTCTACATTTTTAGATACACTCATTTCATAGATGAGAAAACTAAGATCTGGAAAAGGGCAAAGAGTTGCTCAGTACCATATAGCAAGTAAATCAGCAGGTCAGAATCCTATCTATACACTAGCTATATGACTATGAGCAAGTCATATATTGGACCATATATTGGAGCCTCTGGGCTCCTTTAATACACCAAATATCCTTGTTCTCCTAACCTCTGTGTTCTGCTATCCCTTGGAAAATGCATGGTGGAAGCTAACAACCTTGTTACTTTAGGCAGGAACTGAGTGGTTAATAAAACCAAGTAGGGTGGCTGTTAGACCACTCTCTGTAGGTACAAAAGAAGAGTACCAAACAATGGTGGTCAGAGAGGTCTTATAGAGGCAGGCTCTGACACACATAACCAACCCACAAGCATACACATTCTCTATTACTTAGACACACATATCAGCAAAATCTCTTGTTTTCTCCTTCTCTCCATCAAGCACTGTGTTCAGGAATAATTTGAGAAAGCTATCCACTCTGAGGTGGCCAATGACAAATATATCTCAACTTGGGATCCTGTTCAGGGGTTCTCACATTTTAATAGGGAACAAAGCAAGAGCAATAGTCTCACCAGCTGGGTCACACACATTCTCAGTGAATCCCTAGCCTGGGCCCATAGAGAGACATGGTGACAATCCCTATTCTAGGGAGGACACTGAGGCACAGGGAGCTTTCATATTATTCCTTAATGCATCTGTCACACCTCATTGATGGTCTATATCTTAAGCTCAGAAATTCAACCTGGGATCTCATTTTGGTATCCAAGCTGGGAGGAGACAGGAGGCCACCTTGCCTAAACCCTTAAAAACATCAAAGAGAGCTGGTTCAGATTTTACTTGGGTGGTCAAGGACGATAGAGTTCTGGAAAAACAGTGAGAATATGAACATGCCCATTCCTTATCTGAAGCTTGGCAAGAACTGGGCAGTGAAGCTCCCAATCATTTTATGTTCCCATAAGGATGAAGATGAGGGTTAACAGCTGGGTTTTGTGTGTATTTCCACTGGTTGACAAGCTCAGGGTTTGATGCAAGGTTGTAATGGGTCATCAGGGTCCGTTTGTGCTTTCTTAGCCCAGACTTTGATATTTTGGTGGTCTCAGTTCAACTTATTCTAGGGCCAACTCAGGGCATATTTATAACCCTTGTGCAAAGATTTTTTAAAATATGTGAAAATCAACATAGCATAAAAGGCCACTGGGCATGGTACCAACTCTTGACTTCAATAAAGACAGCCAATAAAAAAGAGCTAATTAAAAATCTCTGATGACATCCCCCTGAAATTTTAGATGGTTTTATGTTTTAACAAATTAACAGTAATGATAAGAGGACATTAGCAGCTTTTCTCGAGTCTCTTTGTTAATAATAACTTGAGCCTGCAGCCACAACAGGGGCCGTGGCCAAGTTTTAACTGGCGGACCAGCAAGCCAGTATTTTACAAATGGATGATATTTCTGAAAGCAGAGACAGAGACAAACCCAGAGTCACACATGTATTCCAACAAACAAATTTCTGCCATTTTTAATTGTATTTAGAGCAACAAAAGATTCCAAGATTACAAAAAAAGAAGAGAGCACTAGAGCTTGGGGCTGGTCCTGCTACCCAGTGGAGGCCAAATGCCGCTCTAAGAACCAGTCAAAAGAACTTTTTAAGCCCCATCAGAACTTTCAAGCAAAATTATTGTTTCTTTTTAAAAACATCTTTATATGATGCTTTCTTTTTTTCTTTATTTTTTCCCTCAACATTGAAAATTAATTCTTACATCTGGTTACATTGTCTGTTCCCTCTTGCTGCCAAATTAATCTCAAGGACAGCACAAGAATGTCACATCTGAGGCACTCCCTAATCAATGTTCCAGTCTAGGGGAAAGCAGAAAGGTGTCATGAATGGTGAGGGGACTCTTTTGTTAGCTTGGGTTATCCCAGTGGTGGCTACTTTCAGCACCTGAGGAGCTTATGGGACAGGACAATCCCACAGGCACTTCACTGCAGGACAGTTAGCACCAAGGGCTAAGGTTGGGAAAGACTGTAGGCCTGGCCTGCCTGCAGTGCAGGGGAACAGAGTCCCAAAATGTAAAGCAGCAGCCAGGGAGGGCACCACCCGGGCAGCAACATTTTAGGAACTTCTTTCCTTTGGGGTATGTGTGTTTCAGTTTTTGGGGGCCCATGGAATCTGCAGCCATGAGATAGCCTCATCAATTAGTACATGTGGGGGCTGTTCTAGGCTAGCAGGACTACTCAGTCCATAGCTTTGCATTTAATTCCATAAAAGGCTAAGAGACAAGTGAGGTAAAGAAAGGGTTCAGCACCCCCACTATACTGAATTGGGGTTGGTAACCCATCAATGCATATTACCTACTTTCTGGCTACGTCAAATGGGGATAAATCAAAACTGTGCCAAGGCTGATTTTCCCTTTAAAATGATGTCTACCTGCTAAATGGGGAAAACTTATCACTAATTTCTGGGGGAAGGAACATTCCAAGTGGCTTGGTACCTCAGCTTAAGCATCTGAAAAGCAGGAGTGACTAATGTAGAGTTTTCTGCCTTCACCTAGGAAATGGTTTATGGTTGGGAAGCTCTGGGCAGCAGACCCCAGGGTCAGTTTCTTAATTGAAGCCAAACATCCCTACCCAAGGGCAGAGATGGACCTGCATCTACAGAGATACAACTTCTAGTAAGTACACTGACAGTTTTGTAACAGATAAAAACATATTTTCATTGTCAAAATCTTTACAGAACATATCCAAAACCAAAATTAGAGCACACAGACACCCAGTAGCAAGAGCACCTCAATCATAGGTGAGTGAATTGTATAAAATTCGGAGCACTTGCTCCAGGTTCCCAAGTGTAGGAAACTGCCCTTTTCTCACAAGGATGTTGAAGAACAAAGAATGTTCTTCCCTCTTCCAACGCTCAGGTCCCATTAGGGGTCTCTGGTTAGTCATTCGGGTGGGCCTTTGGCCCCAAGCCTGGGCCTTCCCTATGGGAAATCCCAGTTGATTCCAATGAATCTTCACCACCCTTTACACATTCATCTGTCTTGGGCTAGTAAAGTGCAGTACATCATGTACCCTATCCTGTCCTCCCCTATGGGTAAGGCCCCAATAGAGGTAGAGATCTCTTAGCTATCTGATCAACCCAGGTATCTTGTCCATTCTGAGAGGGCTTCCAAAGTGTCATTGTAGCCTCTCTCATAAGTACATGGTATCAGTTATGACCTGGAACCAAATATAAAGGTGCAGAGAAACATAAAGCTGTCAGAACGCATTATATCTATACATATATAATTCAATTTTGAAACATGGATACAAATACTAATTTACAATATATTTCAACCTTCTGCCTTAAACCCAAGAGAGCTTTTTGTGTCATCCAAAGTGGGCAGAAATGAGAATTTCTGCCTGCTGTCCCTTTTGTGCAAAATCTAGTCCTTTAAATGCTCCCCTTCTCATCAAGGGCTTCACATCTTCAGATATGCTAACATGGGCACTAGCAAACACAGTGGCCAAGACAGCTTCATTTCCAACCATGCAATAATGGAGCTTTAAGAATTTGCTCAGCAACTACTAGAGAAAAAGAAAGCTAGTTATGCTTATAAAATCACTTAGTGAAGGACCTATAAACTCAGTTTTTTTCAAAATTATCTTTCACTTTGCTAAACATGTATATCGTTTGGGGGAAAACCCACAAACTCTTATAAGTCAATGAACAACAAAGTCCTTTAGTCTGTCTGTCTTTGGATAGTTTACCAAAGAGGCACTAATGCTTGCTCCCTCCATGCTCTTAAATTTTGGTATCTTAGCAGATACAGTGTAATCTTTGGTTACATAATGTGATGTTTTCATCTCTTTGTCTTTTTTTTTTAATGCTTTCAAAGATTTTCAAAGAGATTAGTGGTGAGAAACAGACCTGCCTATAAAAGGCAGCAGGGGTATAAACCTCCTTTTACAAGAAAATGCACATACTAAATGGCTTATTTTGATTTTCAGTTTGGGATCTGATCCTGTGCTTTAGCATTCCTGGTTCCCATGACCCCTTACAGGGGGTTGAGCACAAAGGCCACTCTTTTGGTCCAGTGCCCTCTCACCTGGGGAACTGGCACAAGATAATTAGTAGTCAGCCTCTTGTTTCCCCAGAGCCACACAGGGATAGTTATAGGGCTGTCTGCAGAGTCTTGTGAAATGCAATCCTGGCACAGGGATGGGAAGGGGTCGAGGGGAGTGGCTTGGGCTTTGGAGCCCCACAGAATATCAAGAGAGCAAAGAGGGCAAGGCCATGTCTATGCTGTGGCTAATGAAACAAACTCTTAGAAGCTACTCGAAGCTCAAAATTAGGTCATTCGTGTAGTGTCACTATCAGGTGGATGATGAAACTACTTTCTCTTAAAGTGCAAATAGAAATACCTCTTGCTATCTATGCATATATGTATTTAGAAGTAGAATATGGACAGGGAGGGACTCTAGCATTAGCACATTATTTCTCAACCTGAAATCACCTCAGCAACTATCCAAAGGACAAAGCAAAGCTTTTTTCTCTTTTTTTTCATGCCAGTGAACATATATAAAAATATATGTATTCCTGATTTTCTTTTTCAAAGATAAATGACAGAATACTTTGAAAAATTCCATTCTCATTAAAAAAATAACGAACTCTCCAAGAACAATGGTATTGTCTGTGGCACAGATAAGCTATGGAACAAAGAACCCAACCCTCATCTCAGCTCAGAGGCCAGGCCCAGAAGAGCTGCCAAATGAACAAGAGCTGAAACTGCCACAAGACTGTTCTTTGACCACAGAGTTTGTGACTCTCTGGCAGCACAGATGGGGTGTTCTCCCTGGTGCTCCTTCTTTTTCTCTTCCTCATTCTATTCCCATTGAGCACTGCAGATTTCTTTGGAGATAGTTACCATTACTTGTCTGGGAGGGATCCTCATCTTTCCACTCACCAGGTGAATGGATCTAGGTGGCCAATCCTTCACAGGTGAGTACAATGTACCAACCACATTAACTCTGTACAGCAGAGTGCATGCAAAATGAGATTTCTGTCAATTACACTGGCTAGAACATCAATGGCCAAAAGGAAAAAAAAATCCCCTTTTCTCTGTGGGAGAACAAAGCCAAGCTAAGATCTCCTTCACTCACTGAAACCCCAGTGCAAAAAAACACTGGGCCTAAACCCTGGTTCAGGCTGTTTTTTCCCTAGTCTCGCCATTTGGAAATTCAGAGTAATTTAGTTGTTGCTGCTTTTAATTACACTGCTGTTTCACTGATTTTTGGCTTTCACAAATGCAAAACATATATATTCATAAAGACAAGAGTCACAATTGGGAAATCCATAAAGGTGAAAAATTTGGTAGTCAACAGAAATAAAAAGGAGAGCATCCAGTATTTACAAGGAGAGATATTAGAATGATATAATCAAATCCATGTACCATAAAAGATGAAAATCATTTTAAAACAGATGTAAAGGAACTATTAAACTATAACCTAGTGTAACTAAAAATAGTGATGGGTTTTTTCTTTGTTTTGTTTTGTTTAAAACAGCCAGAAGTAATCTCATGAGCTTACATAAGCCAAATGATGATGTCCTAAAAAAAAAAACAAAAAAACCAGAATTTGTCTATCCTACCTCAGAAAGAGAACCTGTCAGCTTTAGTTTTATCCAGCAATCTTGGATTGGTGTATCATCCATCTTAGGTTCCCCTGTCTCTTGTTATTTAAAGAAGCTGTTTTGCAAGTTCATTTGGCTATTAATATCAACACAGAAACCAGGGGAGGAAACCCATGTAGATAGTAACATGTCACTCAGAAACTACCTTCTTAATAAGTAGAGTGAAATGGGCAGCTTGGCAACTGGCCCCTAATTTCTTGTGTTTAGCAGATGAACATAAGAGCTAAGTGAGGAAGCAGTTGCCAAGATGAGAAAGTAGGTGGACATTCCCCCTGAACTCAGGACTGGGGGTGGGGGGCAAAGTCAGCAAAACAGAGGTGTGCCAAAGGACCATATGAAACCAGTGTTCCAGGAGCACACCCTGAGTTCATGGATGGCAGCCCATTGGAGCCATGCCAACCAGACCTTTCCAAAGGAGGTCATGGTTCTGTAGTATAAATGTTTCAGTCTCCCTCTGGCTGAGAGGCAGTAACAAAGGTGGGGGGCGGTCTGAGTGAGTATGGCCAATGTCAAAGCCCAGAATCAGCAGTGGAGGAGAATGATGCATAAACTGACCAGATGGTGCCCATCTGGCTTTAGATTTTGCCTTTGAAGACTTTAGTTTAGTAGTCAGTCTCCTCTTATTTCTTCTCTCTTCTTCCCAGGACTTCTGCAGGTGGACATGCTAGGTGGCAACAACAGCATATACAGGGTTTCTGGTTCTAGCGCCTTCATTCTTCTCACCCTGGTAATTGAGTTTTCTCTTTAACCCTGACCTGCATAGCCCCTTTAGCTGCTCTGAAGGAAGAAGTAAGTATTTCTCCACTTGGTGGGAAGGTATCATCTCTAGGGTACAAGGGCAAGACGCCCAGCTTGTCCAATCCCATCGATGCCTTCTTTCCAGTTTGTCTAAGGGCTCCAGAAATCTGAGAGTTGATGAAAGATATCTGGTAAGAAGTCTTTGAGCCTACTGGCATCTAGAGATAGATAAAGACTGCTGGCTTGCTAGCTTTCTTGGTGGTAGCAGCTCTTAGCAGAGTCTGTGAATGGGCCCAAATAAATGGACAAGTATCACCAATATGGCTGTAATACAGTCTGGTGAGGTCCAGGCCCACAAACCACTGAAGGACAGGTAAGAAGGAGCTCTCACAGGTGCATATGGAGTCAAGCGTAAAACATTCAGGTCTTTTAAAGGTAAGAGAAGAGAGTGATCAAATCTTCAGTGCCCTAAGCAGGAAAACAATCAATGTATCGATTCTTTTTCCTCTGACTCCAGCCCCAACCTCTTCCCTGACCCACAAATGGGAAAGCAGACCTGTCTCTGGATAAGGCCTTCCAAAGGGTCAGATCTCTCCTTTCTTTCTTACTGGTCTGACTCTTCAGTGGAAGTGGCCAAGTTGTGGCAAAAGAGAACATTCAATTCAAAGCTCTTAGAAAAGCTTATTGAAAGTCAATTTGAGGGTGGAGGCAGAGGGTGAGAGAGAAAAAGGCTTGGTTGGAGGGGAGGCGTTCACATGCAGACACATTTTCAAACAAGAAGCACATTTTCAGTAAGATAAACTGGACTGCAGTTAAGCAGTCTAGCCATCAGGGGCCAAGGCTGTGGGCAGGTACTGGTGATCCACCTCTCCTCTTAGTCCTCTCTTAAATCTGTCTCTCCCCTCCTAACTCATCTCTGGGGTCATCCTGCCCTCTAAAGGCAATAGCCATTGGCAGAAAATAAAGTCTCCCAGGGAGGCTGAGCTGGGGGTGGGGGGCGCGAGAATAGTGACTCCCTATGGGCTTGCGATTTTCACCTTATTCTAGTCATACTGTTGGCCTCTTTGGGGGAATTGTGTTTGTTTTCTTTTAAGAGGAAAAGAAACCCTACAGGATTTGGGGTTTCAGGATGGTTGTTTGTTTTCATTTTTGTTTTCCCAGATACTCAGCTCTCTAAACTTCCCGTGGCATTAGGTGAGTAAATGTTTGTGTGGCTGGCACACAGTGCAGTGCTATAAACAAGCACAACTTGACACTGGGCCACATGAGGATCATCACAGAATTAAAGAAATACAACACCATTCAAAACACAGATAAGAGCCATGGCAGGGATCAGAGTCTGAAAGTGCCATGGGAGGATCAGACAGGGAGGTAAAAAAAAAAAAAAAAAAAAAAAAAAAAAGGAAAGGAGGAAAGTACAGCAAATAGAACTCAAGAACACCTTCATGACAGACTGTACATCAAAAGAGGAAATTCCCCAAGGCACTGCAGAGTTATAACAGGCAGAAGATATCTGAAAAGAGGAGCGGGGGTGGTGGTGGTGAGAAGACAGGGGCTTCTAAAGCTTCACTGTGTGTGGAAATAGATGGGCTTGACTTTCCCAGAAAGAATCTTGGGCACTTGCACGGAGATGATTTCTGCCATCATTTCTGGAAAGTCCACGCTCACCATGTGGGACTTGATTAGCAGGTCAAAAGTGAACTGATGCAGCTCTCGAGCAATCTGTAGGGGAGCAATAAAGAGGAGAAAACAAGCTTGACAAGGAGTTGGCTTCGGTCAGGCTCTTCCCCCCACCTTTAATTTCTTCCTCCTTCCCTGGCCCCGATCCTCCCTGTCTCTACATGTTTGTGTTCGTGCATGCGTACACTAAATGGTCCCCAGGGAGTTACTGGGGGCTCCCAAGAGATCTCTTACACAACTGCAAGCTCTCTGACTCAGGACTGCATGTTCCTCCTTCCCGGCATGTGCATGAGAATGCACACATGTGCACACCTACATTCTCTTCCTCCCTCTCTCACACAGACACACAGACACACACACACATATACACACGCGTACAAACATACAAACATACAAACGTGATTCAAGGAAGAGGGGAAAAACATTTAGGTCTGTTTTGTCTGCCTAGAGAATTTATCTGCTCTAAGCCCTTTCCCTGAGTCCCAACTGCTCTGTTCTCAATTCCTCCACCTCTTTCACAACATCCAGGGGCATTGTGACCCATGTTCCTTTCTTCTCCATTGCATTTGCTTCCTGGGCCACATTCATATTCAGAGGAGAATGGAAGCACCACCCAATAAGAGGTGCCAGATCCTAGAAGAGTATATGATCACTTAGCTCTATCAAGTTGCTTCTCCCTGACAAAGCACCCTCCATCATTTGCTTACAGGTTGCACAGAGTCCAGGAGCTTGGTGAGCTGGTAGAAGCGCCTAGAGCAGGATGTGGGATTTTTTCTCTTGCAAGCAATGATACGATCAAGTTCCTTGATGTAGTTCATTCGAAGTTCATCAAAGAATTTTTGATTTTTCAGCCCATCCACTGGAACTGATGTGGGATGAAGACAGAATGGGGAGGAGAAGCATGCCCACAAAGAAGCATTAGACAAAGCACCAAGTTTTCTGACCACAAACTTGACTCCCACCCCCACAGGGAGGGAACCATCTACTTGGTTTCCTGTCAGTTGAAGTCTGTATGCCTGGGTCCTTCAGTCAGCCAAGAAGTTCTAGACAAAAGGCTAGCTGGACCCAACTGGAAGGGCATCAAGTAAATACAATTTACTGAGCCTTTCTTTTTTCTAGTCTTCTTATCCACACCTTTCTTTGAATCTGTGGTTTTACAATGTCACAGTCCAGCTCTGACTTAGACAATTAAAATATATAGCTTTGAATATTAAATGTGGCCTATCTTTTTCCTTAAGGGGGCTAAGACAGCACTCCGTTTAGAAGAGACATTAAAGAAAGATTACTTGGCTGCCTAACAAACCCTACCTGGGTTGCTTACATGGAACTCCTACTACTGGCAGAAGAGGACATTCCTTTCAGGAGGCAATACCTTCTGCTCTGCAATAAATTTAAGGTGATCTTTGCCTGTTTCTATGGGAGGCGCTATGGAAAATTTCAGAGACCTGCTACAGCCAGCCCCAAAAGCCTTGTTCCAAAGAGAGGCTGCAGGTAGGTAGGGATCTAATAGACGTTGAGTTCTAGCAAAGAAATTAGTCTGTGGTCATGAAATTCATACCTGGTAGGACAAAAGGATGCTAAGGGAGCATGGAGGAGGGAGGGTGAATGAAGAAAGAAAATGCCTAGGAGCTGGTTTCTCCCCGATAAATCTTTAATGGTAAAAGTAGTTCCCCTTTGAGTGCCTATGACCCCAGGGACATTTTATTTGTATCTCTCCAAGCACTTACTAATGCTGAATAGCAGCAGCGCCTTCATGCACAAAAATTCCTGCGGGGTGATTTGGAGCCATCCAAATTCTTGAGAGAGGTGCCTCATTCGGACACACTGGCTGTACATCCGGGACTTGTGCATGCGGTACCTGCAGAGGAGACATCCAGAGAAAGGAAAGGAGTAAGAAGGAAAGGGTTAACAATAAGCTGTGAGAGAATGTCTTTGGTTGCCCTCCCCTTCCCAGGTTCTCCAAGAAGAGCTAGCAGTTTCTCTGGGTGGTGCTTCATTGACAAGGAATGAGGTTGTTCTTTTTTCCCAAAATCCTGACATCCTGGTAACTACTCATCTTCCCTGGTCAGGATATGGGTTAGCACATGGAATTTTCAGGTCCCTGTGCCCTCTTATTTCCTGAGACAGAGACAGGAAAGCCTAACCAAATGAACACAATGGGCCAGGCACATGGTCTCCCTGACTACAGTTCTAATATCCCAGCTACAGCCAAAGCCAGAACCTGCCTTCCAGGCATCCCAATATGGAGTATTTCTAGGAGATAAGTTTTAGACATTAAATCCTAACATAAGGACACCAGGATCCCCAACTGGCCACAGTAATTTATCCTGTCAATCCCCCTGTCTTTTGGTATAAGTGTCATTTCCCTTGCTAGAAATTTTGTCACTTAAAAAAAAAACAAAAACAAAAAACCTCCCAGGGAAGAAGATTCCCCACTGTCCCTTCAAAATGAGTTCCAATGCTTATCAAATCAGCCAGGAAGTATTTCTGAATGTCCAATCTAAATGTACCTTGAAGAGGTACTCCTCATATACTGGTGGTTTCTTATCCCAGTTCAGGAGTAGTAAACACATGTGAGTTGTTTTTGTTACAGTGACTTGTCAACAGATCATCACATTAGCACCTATAAATTATATAGGGAACTGGCCAAGGTTTGAGCAGTTTCTCAGGGGGGAAAAACCTCTCTGTCTTATCACTGGCCATGGCAAGCCTCTATGAAGATAACAGCATCTTCCTGCTAGTTGGCCTTCCTGGTTTTCAGCATTTCAGAAATCGTGTGTGTGTGTGTGTGTGTGTGTGTGTGTGTGTGTGTGTGTGAGAGAGAGAGAGAGAGAGAGAGAGAGAGAGAGAGAGAGAGAGAGAGAATGAGAATGAGAATGAGAGAAAGAAAAAGACCTACAAAAACTGATTTTATATCTTGTGGAGAAAGGAAAGGGAATTTGACATCCACTGAAGTGGTGAGGAGAAAGACCTCCTAGAGCAGTAGGCTTGAAAGCTGTGGTTTGACATTTTGGTCCCCAAGCCACTACTAGCCTGTTCCATAGGCTAAGAAGGCCTGGTACTGGTTGGGTGGAAGGTCAGCATCCTATCTTAGAGAGATCTTGGCTGGCCTGGAGAAAAAGGGAAGGTGGGCAGATGGCATATTCAATTCAGGTTGGAGACCAGCTAGAAAGAGGAAGTATTTAAACAGTATCACAAGTCAACTGACCAAAGCAGTGTTGCTCCAAAGTCCTTCACCCTAGAGAATTTTTGAATAAGATCTGCTGACCCTGGGACCTGATCCAGCTCCAGTCTATACTGTACTTGCAAGCCTCTGTTGGTGATAACACTGCAGTTTTTTTACAGTTGAAATCACAGCCCTAATATGGAGGATTGATCTAACACTCCTGCAAGTCCCAGGGACAGAGAAATGTGGGAAAAAGAGAGAGAGAGGAGGAAAAGCAAGGGAAGGAATTCAGAGGGGAAGGGAACAAGAAGGAGAAAGGACAAAAAGAGTAGGGAGAGAGTTAGTGGAAAGAGAGAAGAGAGTGGAAGGTAGAAAATAAGGAGCAGGAGTGGAATTCAGGAAGAGAGCAGAGGTAGGTGAGAATAAAGGAGAGTGGTAAAAGAAGAGATGAAAATTGCAAAACACCAAGCACATGGTGAATGTTCAATAAATGACAAGTAGGAAGGTGCCATTATAATGCTACTCACCATTCTACAGACCCGAAGACTGAGGTTCAGAGATGTTAGGTAATTTATTCAGGGTCACATAGCTGGGGTCCCTGCCTATTACCCTCACAACATGAGTTCTCCCCAGAGAGGTTGATGAGGAGAGAGGAAAGCAGGCCTGATGACAGGGTTTGGTGTCAAAGAGATCAGGAAATGGGTTGGCTCAGAGTCCTTCTCTCTCCTTTTGGGCTTCAGCTTCCCTATGAGTATCTTGAGAAGGCTGGCAACAATTAGTGGCTTTCAACTGGAGGGGACTACCTCCCTAGGGAGCACTAGATGTATGTGGGAAAAACTTGGACTATTACAGTGACTGTGATCCTATTTGGTATTTAGTTGGCAGGTGCCAGGCCTGTTGAATATAAACATATTCCCATATGCAAGAAGATCCTACACAATGAAGAATTATTCCTCTGAAAATGTCACCAGCATTCCTGTTGAGAAATACTGGTTTAGATGTTTCTAGAGACTTGAAGAGCTCTACCATAGTGGTTCCTACAAGAGGAACAGGAGCACTGTTGTTTCAGGAGCTCTGGGGCTTGATGGGTCTAGGACCCTGCCCATGTTAGGAGTCTTGTGGTGCTTTCTTTTTTTTTAATATTTTATTTATTTATTCATGAGAGACACAGAGAGAGGGGCAGAGATATAGGCAGAGGGAGAAGCAGGCTCCCTCTGGGGAGCCTGATATGGGACTCAATCCCAGGATCCTGGGATCAGGACCTGAGCCAAAGGTAGACGCTCAACCACTGAACCACCCTGGCACCCCATCCTGTGGTGCCTTCTGAAGAGATACATGGGAGTGGGCCAGAAAGCTAAGGAGTGCCCAATTACTTATATCGAGGCAGAAAAGGAAATGAGGATTTAGAAAACAATCAACACCTTGCAAAGATTCAAGGGTCTTAGGGCTCTGGATGGGAAGGGTGGTGCAGGATGTTAATTCAATCACTGGAGGGTAGGAGTGAGAGTTACACACAAAGAGGGCTTTTAGAGGCCTACCCCAGAAGATGGCATCATAGGTAACTCTTTGGAAATCTGGAAACTATAAAGCAAGTTGTGCCAAAAGCCCAATGGTTATTCTTAGCTCCTGGCTACCAGAGTTAGCTGGGTTGGAAGAGGGCAGCTGGGGATACTCATTTTCCCCCATATGGCCCTGCTGTACTAGAAGGAACCAGTAGCCTGTACATTTTATTTTAAGGCTCTTCTGGGTTAGAGGGCTAGAGGGGAAGGAAGGTCAATTCCTGCCCTGACCAAAAGGATTCTCTGTGGTGAGACTGGCTCAAGGTCCTTGGGGAGAATTTTTTGGGCAGCTCCACTCACAATGCTATCAGGGGACCTCAAACAGCAAGCATAGAGAAAATTAACACTATTAGGGAAAGAGTATCAGAAAGCTACTTCTTTTTTATTTCTTGCCTATTATGGGACAGGCATTTCACATCCAGTAGCTTTCATTTTAGTCATCATAACAAACCATTTAAGAAAGTTGTATTTTATTAACAGACTGTGAAATTGAAGATCAGAGAAGTCAAGTCTTGCCCATAGATAGTGACACAGGAAATTATAGAACAGAGATTTTAGTTGAGAAAAGTGTAGTTCCCAAATCTCAGACCTTGGCCAAATTCATGAAGTATAAATAGAGCTGGTGGGCAGGCAAGCATAAATCAAATCTCTTTTTAGTATTTTTATTTACTTATTAAATTTTATTTAAATTTAATTAACATATAGTATATTACTAGTTTCAGAGGTAGAGGGAGGCGATTCATCAGATGCATATAACCACCAGTGTTCATTACATCACGTGTCCTTCTTAATGCCCACCATCCAATTACCCCATCCCCCTATCCACCTCCCCTCCAGTAACCCTCAGTCTGTTTCTTTTTTTTAAAGACTTTATTTATTTATTCATGAGAGACACACACACACACACACAGAGAGAGAGAGAGAGAGAGAGAGAGATAGAAAGACAGAGAGACAGAGAGACAGGGAGAGGGAGAAGCAGGCTCCATGCAGGGAGCCTGACATGGGACTCGATCAGGGTCTCCAGGACCACACCCTGGGCTGAAGGTGGCACTTAACCGCTGAGCCACACGGGCTGCCCGCCTCAGTCTGTTTCTTGTAGTTAAGAGTCTCTCACAGTTTGTCTCCCTCTCTGATTTCATCTCATTTTATTTTTCCCTCCCCTCCCCTATGATCCTCTGTTTTTGAGTTGGATGCTTAACCAAATGAGTCACCTAGGCACCACTTAAACCTTTTTTTAAAGAGAAAGGAAGTGGCTGGGCCAATGTCACATGGCCAGAGAGTGGTAGAGCTGCTCCTCCCTGTCACTTACCACCATGAGGCAGTATAAGAGCTGAGAGTTATACAGACATACTTTGAATTTTGTCACCAACATGCCTTGGGTGAGTCACTTTGTTTTGTTGAGCTTAATTCTTTTTTTTCTTTTTTAAAAGATTTTATTTATTTATTCATGAGAGACAGTGAGAGAGAGGCAGAGACACAGGCAGAGGGAGAAGTAGGCTCCATGCAAGGAGCCCGATGTGGGACTCAATCCCGGATCCCAGGATCACGCCCTGAGCCGAAGGCAGATGCTCAATCGCTGAGCCACCCAGGTGTCTCTGTTGAGCTTAATTCTGAGGGCTCAACGAGAATGGATTTAGAAACTATCTCCTATAGTCCTGGCACAGAGGAACTACTACAAACTGTGACTGGCAGTAGCCCTCAGTGGTAGCAAAGGGACCACGGGAACTTCAGCTTTCATAAGCGAGTCTCTTTGTCCATTCCCTACATTGCTTGGAGTGAAGGAGAGGGACCCTGACATGACGTTGAGATAATCTACAAGGCAGGTCAGAAACTGGCTAAAATACTAGGTCTTGGGTGGGAAAGGAATGGCTCAGAACCAATCCCCCATTGCTTCCCACCAGGTGGCCTTTCAGCAGGCCAAGCCACCTCAGGTTGGGAAGTCTGGTGGGAGCCTCTACTGCCTAGAGGTCAAATGGGCTACCCTCCACTGTTGCTCCCATTACCATCATCACCCCCAATCAGGTCTGGCCAGAGGTTATGTTTATGTGAGTTCTGGGCCCATGAGCACTTACTCATTGAAAACCAGGTCAGGGGCGAAGTAGAGCATCCTGGAGTTGACATTGGTGAAGGATCGCCAGCCCATGGCAAACACCATGAGCCCCATCCAGGAGTACTGAATGACTGCCATCTGGTCATCCACGTGCAGGTTGCGGAAGCCTAAAGATGAGGTACAGGCAGTGGTCAGACTGAGCAATTGATGAGCTGAATGAAGTCCCAGACCTCCACTAGGGTGAGAACCACTGGCACTCAGGCAGCTCCCAAGGAGCCCCAGGGGCCATTAATGCTGAGGAGCAGGGCCAGAACAAACTATATGGTGGGGATAATATTCCTTGCTCTCCTTATTTTAGTGAACTACTTAAATGAGATGATGATGGGAGGCAAAAGATGGTACTGTCAGTTGGAGGAGAGTAATAATCTAACACTGCTTATAATGAATAACTCTTTAACAAGTATATCACTTATATTAACTCATTTAATCTTCCCAACAATCCAATAAAAAGTAGATACAATTAGTAACCCCATTCTGTGAATCTGTAAAAGTGAATTACAGAAAGGTTAAGTAACTTGTCCAAGATCATAAGGCTAGTAATTGGCAGACCACATTCTAAAGCCAAGCAGTCTGACTCCAAAGAGCACAGGCTCTTGATTACTGGGCCTTCCTGAAGATGCAGTGTAATAATAATTTCTTCTATGTGAACAGCACTTTGCACTTTACAAAGACCTTTTCTAGCTATAATCTTATTTGTCCCTCTGACAACACTGTGAAATGGATTTTATTACATATCAGCATACGTTGGGATGCCTTTGATAGCCACTGACTTCTCTACACCACCTTTGGGCTCTCTCTCTTTTCTCTGATTCTCTTTCTGACTCTAACTTCCTGTTCATTATTTTCTATTCAACAAGTAACCAAGCTCTGCTAGCTTCCTACTCTGCCAATTCTGCCCTACTGCCATTATTATACACAAACAAGTTCTTTATGACCTGCCTCCTTAGACTAATTTCTTGCTACTTCTCAGATTTTAGGTTCTAATTGTTCTGAAACACTTAGTTTGCTGAATACACCACACTTTCTCATGCCTCTATAACCCTGCTATCTCTACACAGGCAGTTGCCTTTGCCTAGAATGCATTCCTCCCTCCTCAGGCTTTCCATCTGATAAATACCAATTCATCTTTCCAATATTCACTGAAAAGCACCTTCCTCTGTGAAGCCTTTACCAACTCATCTAAGCAGAAGATTTAAAGATTCTTCCTTTACCTTCTTACTGAACTTTGTATAGCCCTACCCAATTATAGCACTCCTTACACAGTACTGGGATTTACTTATGTACACATCTATCTCCTCCATAAGACTTGTTGATTCCTGAAGACAGGAACCATCCCTTCTGTTAACTTTCCTCCCTAGTACATAGCACAGTTCAGATATTTGAGTACACATCTTTGAAATATTAATTCAGTATTTATAATATTTATTAATTTGATATATTTATTAAATCAAATGGAATAAGAACCCCCAGTTTTTTTCATTTTATAAAATTAGAATTAGATGATATCCAAATTATCTCCCTTAGTCTCAGAGAACAGAGGTTCCTAGATGCTACTTCCACAATACCACACAGGTAGAATAGATGTAGCTATATTTTTCTGGAGGTTTTGAGGCAGCTGAATGTTTGGAGCATCACCTCAGAGCTCATCTCTTAACAGTATCCCATTTCTCCTTTCTTCAAAAGATCCAGAATTATCTGAAACTTTGCTTTGCTATATCTCGTTAGGAACACTTTCATGAATTTAGGTAAAGCTTCTAACTTTCCTTTTGATGACCTAATTTAACTCTCACAATAACCCAAGAGGGTAGACAATGTGACATCCATTTTGCCAACAAAGAATCCGAGGGCCAAATAAGTTCACTGACTTCCCCAAGGTCACACAGTCTATATGTGGCTGAATTGGGACTAGAACCTAGGTGTTCTGATTATCTACTTCAGAGCTTTTTCCACTCTACTGCTGAAGAACACAGCTCAAGCACTACCAAGGTCCTGAGTGTTTCTTAGCCACAGGCCCAGGTCTGAAGTCTACACTATCTAGACACGTTGTTCTGCTGGCTTGGTTCTTGCCTACCCTAAAACCCCATTTCCTCCTTCTTTTCTTTTAGGTCCCAAGCTTATCAGACATCAGGGACCACAGAGTCCCCATATCACCAGCACTGCAGCTCAATGAATTGGCTACAATCTTAGCTCTCAGGCCTGTGCCTCCCTTCTTCATTGTAGTGATATGCTGACAAACTAGCTTAAGTCTCAGACCCCAGAGTATCTCCTGCCAGAAGTCATTCTGTAGCACAGACCTCCTGGTACTGACTCTTCCCGGTAGGACACAAAAAGCAGGGACCAAGCATGGAACACCTCTTGGAGAAAGGGCCTGGGAGCTTGAAACCTGAACCTCTGAAGCAGAAGCAAGGAAAGACTTGGCTGCTTAGTGTGTGAATATGAGGGTGCGTAGGGAGAACAGGGATTAAACTATACAGGTACCAAAGAAGTCGTCAGTACTGATGATTTTTTTACCTCCTTGAGATGCCAGGGAACTAACAAAGAAGAGAAAAAAGGGAAAGCTTAGTTTGGCTGTAATACTAGTTGTAATAATACTAATGGTCCTTAGTGAGACCTCCTTTGTGCTCAATCCTAATTACTGTGTACACATCAGCAACATAGCAGGCTAATTTTCCTACAGGTCTAATATGATTACAATACCTAACTCTGTTTTCTAATGCTCAGCCTTTGAAGTCGCCTGCCCAGATAGCATGACTATTAAGTAAGGGATGACTTGAGGACAGTAGCCCCAGCCTCCAAGTTTACTTTAGCACATCTTCACTTAACACCTACTTACTACTGTTCTGGAGAAATAAAGAGGAGTCATCATCAGGTTCTGAAACACACCAAACAGGTGTGTTAGGGAGTAGAGAAAGTTTCACTGAGATTCTGGGAGTATGTTAGGGAGTAGAGAAAGTTTCACTGAGATTCTGTTTTCTCAATAAAATGTAGTCAACTATAATTTCTTAGCAATCTGCAGTGGAAGCCTGTAGTCTCATATCTAGTGTGGAGCACACATCCAAAGAAAGGCCAGTAGAGAAATTCTTTAGTGTTATAGTGCATCAGACAGCTAAGGTCTTCAAATAAGATAAATCATCCTTGGGATCCATGCATGAGCTTCTAGGCAAGGCTGGTGGCAGCTTCTAGGCAAGGCTGGTGGCAGCACTGAGATTCTGGGAGTGTGTTAGGGAGTAGAGAAAGTTTCACTGAGATTCTGTTTTCTCAATAAAATGTAGTCAACTATAATTTCTTAGCAATCTGCAGTGGAAGCCTGTAGTCTCATATCTAGTGTGGAGCACACGTCCAAAGAAAGGCCAGTAGAGAAATTCTTTAGTGTTATAGTGCATCAGACAGCTAAGGTCTTCAAATAAGATAAATCATCCTTGGGATCCATGCATGAGCTTCTAGGCAAGGCTGGTGGCAGCTTAAACTGATTTTAGTGAAAGCAGTGGCTTAGCATTCAAGCCTCATAATAATGACCCATCATTTACACAGCATCTTCTATTGTGTCCTCTTTCTATATAATCTCAATGTTACTAACAATTAGCAAGTTACTGATTGTTCTACCACCTCTGCAAATGTAAAAAACAGAAATGTAGACAAATGTAGACAAGTGATTTGCTCAAGGTTGCACAACTAGTAGTATATAGCTAAGATTCCAAATCAGAAGCATCTGATTATAAATACACTGTATACAATCTACTCATACACCCTCAAGTGGTAGGTATTATTTATTAATGTCCAGGTACTATCCTAGGTGATTTACATATATCATCACCATCACAGAAAACTTCTGACAAAATTTATTTAAGTAGATGTCTAGCATAGTGGCTTGCAAAGGACAGGCAGTCAATCTGCTGAATGAGCAAATAACGTGAACTAGTAGGTAATTACTGATGATATGAAAAACAGTTCTTATGAATGTAGTAACTGGCTTTCTTTTGAAGCTACCATTTTAAATGACTCAGGGTCAGAGATCATCTCCTCTGATGAGCTAGATCATGGACTGATACTGATTTGTAGACTTGTTAATATAGAAAGAGGGTTTCTCGGTTTGGGTGATGGGCTGAGGAAAGCCAGTGACCCCCAGGCATACAAACTTTTCCATAATGATTTACAGTAGGTTATTGTAAAGACCACCAAATTAGAAACCAGGCAACGTAAGCTCAAATTCTGGCTCCATTTGTTAAGTAACCCAAATGGAATGAGTTAGTTAACCTCTCCTCTCTGAGCCTTGTCATTTGAAATGGAAATCATAGCTCCTATGATTAACAGGGCTGCTGTGAGGATTAAGTGGAATCGGATCTACAAAAAGGTTCTCTATTCAAAAAATAGGATGATTTAAGTGGTTAGCAACAGCTAGAAAGATTAAACGGATTCTCTGTTACACACATGGCATTAAGACATCCAGCTGAATAAGTGATAAGAATTAAAGCAACTTTCTCTTTTTTGTGGTTTTTCCTCCCTCTGTGAACCCTCTGTTTTGTCACACTGCACACACAACCAGTCTGTGGGCCTTCTTACCAGTGATCTTATTGTCTAACCAACCTCGGCTTATCAAGCAAGGAAGGTGTTAGGATGGTCTGCTGGATGCCTGGGCCTTTTGAGTTAGAAAGAAAAAATAAAGGCTTGATAGCCAACAACATGCAATGTCTTAAAGGCAACAAGATCATATTATGATCCAGGTAGGCTCAGATGAGGCTCTGGACCCTCACTGGAAACCCCAGGGCTCTGGAACTATAGGGGAACCACACAGACTATGGGTAGAGTGGGATGAGGAAGGGATTTGGAATCAGGAGGGGACCTGGGCTTAAGTTCTGCCCCTGCTACTTTCAGACAATGTAACTGTAGCCAAGTACATCACTTCTTAGAACCTGAGTGTATTTCTCTCTTAAATAGGAAAAAGAATCCCTACTTTATAGTACTGTTATGAAGATCAAATCAAGTAATACAAATGAAACTGCTCTGTTCACTATCAATTTCCATCTGAATGGCAGCAATTCTTAGAAGGCAGGTTAATCTTTAACTCCGTAACAGGTTTAGGTTGCTGATGTTCCAAAAGAATCTTTGAATCATAGAATTTTAGGATTAAGACAACCCTTATAGAGTTTATGCTTCACTTGTCTCTAAACTGTGTTCCTTGAAGCCCTAAGATTCTGGAAGAGTGACCCAAGGCTTCTCTAAGGGTAGTGAGGGAGAGGTACTGGCTTTAAATCAACCAGCTCTACTTGGATCTGTATACAATGTTTTTAAGAAGTAAAGACTTTGGCTACTCAAGGAAAGTTTGTGAATCCTTGGAGAGGAGCTCTAAGGCTTCCTCAAGCTCTAATATTCTAATAATGCAACTTGTTCAAACAACAGATAGCCCTAGGGAGAGACTGAGTTCTCTATTACTGGAAGTAACCAAGCAGAAGTTAGACAAACACTTTGTATTTCTTTCATTATCACCTAATATTTCTTCCCACTATAATTCCTAAGGCAGTTTTAAAGAGCACTAAAAGAGTTTCTTGAGGCAAAATTTGACAACCATCAATTTAGGCCCAACTATTCCTCACATAGTATAGGTGAAGAAACTGAGACCCAGAAAAGGGAAGGGGTCACACAATAAGGCACCAGTAGAGCTAAGACTAGAACCTAAGTATTCTGACTCCCAACCTTTTCTTTCTACCATACTGTATTCTTTAGATCTCCCATGGTATGAGGGTAATACTGAAGACAGAATATCAGTCAGGCTCAAGACTATCTTTGCAGGTATACCTGTGTGTGCACATGTAGAAGAGTACCTTAAAGCATAGAAGGGTATGTCCGTGTGATCTCTGATTATGGGGAAATGTGCTATGTCTGTGGCTTAAACATCCAAACGTGATCACTGTGTGCTGATGTGAGGGACATGGGATACTCTATAATGCTGCTCTTCTCTTTGATTTATGAACTTCCTTATTTTTAAAGTGGGCATTATACCAATCTCTCCCCTTCATAGGGTTATGGTGAGGACTGCATAAGTTAAGACATGGTGCGGGCCCATAGGAGCAATTCACTAAATACGCTCTCCCTTATCCCATGCCCACACTTCTGGTTTCCTTACCTGGCAAGGCCTTGGCCCACTTGACCACATGTACAAGCTGCCTTTCACCCAATTCATTAAGGCTAGAGAGCAAGGCTGCAAAGGAGTCGGGCTGGTTGTTGTCATGTCCAGCACACACCACGCCTGGCTCGATGGCTTCAAGGACATTCAGAAAGATGGGCTGACACTCATAGCCTTCAATGTGTGACACCGTCAGCTTCTGGGTTGGCTCCTCAGTGGGGCTGGTGACATTGGAAGCCTCTCCTTCCTCTTGCAGTTTCAGATTCCCCAGTTTCTTTAGCTTCCGGGCTATTGGGAAGGAAAGGAAACTTGGATTCATTTATCAATGGCCAAACACACAAATCACCTACCCTGTGAGAAAGGTTGCCTAAGCTAAGAAAATAAGGATATTCCTTCTCTCTGGTCACAGAATCTAAACTCCTTAAGGACAAGTGCTCAGTTTAAACACTGGCTGAATGAATGATTTATCGTTCTAAAATCCTACTAAACCCAAATTGTCATATCTTGCTTTCTCCTCAGTCCCACCTTGGATTTAAGAAATGGGAATTTCCTCATGTTACTTTTTCTACTGAATACAGATAATTGTCAGACATTATGCCCATAGTTGAACATACGCCATAACACACATACTGATCTTCTTCTTTAGAAAAGGGGAGATTGAGAAGCTAAAGGGCTGAAATCCTCAATATTACCAAGGGAGTAACAGAATATCCCTGACTCTGTCTGTAAAATGGGAACCATACTAAGAGGCAGCTATGAGAAAGGATGATAGAAATCACATCTTTTAAAAACAATAATAATCCCAAACTTAAACCTTAAGAATCATCCTCACCCCATCCGCCCCATTCTTGCACACGCACAATTTAGAGGTACCTGGGCATCCTGATATTTACTTTGTGTTATTTTCCCTAGCATTTATATTGGCAGAAATATAAATAATTGAAAAGGTCATAACTTTGAGGCCTAGCACAGGCAGTTGCACTGGGGAGAACCATAAACCTCTTTTTATCTATAAATAAAACAAAGAGATAAGTTGATTGCTCAATTTAAATGGATAATTACAACAAAATCTATTGCTGATATGTTATTGGGTCCTATAGAAAAAGAAACTTTTCTGGAATTGATTTGCAGCTCTAATTAGAAAAATAAGTCCTGCAAACTCCAGTCATAGTGCAACTCAGTAAGTTAATGCAAAAATGGATCACATGTTGGATCAACAACTAGGATAGAGGAAGAGAAAATGGTGGTGTGTAAGAGGAGCACAGAGAACTCAGGACAAAGTAACAGGGGAGACTGGAAAAATCAACCCTAGTGCAAGATGACACTGTCTAGCCACCATTTCTGTAGGGCTTGCACATTCTGTGATAAAGAGATATGCACACATGCTGTCAACTCCCACCTCCCACCTTCCATCAAGGGCATGGGATGGAAGGTATGGGCCCATCTACTACCAGATTTAGAGGCTTGGCCCCCAAAATACCATCTGGTGAACCCATGTCAGCAAGGGTTCCACAGACTGGCAGTGCCTCCTGGGTCTATTCCCTTGGTACAGTTTCTAAAGGTAGACCCCATCTTTCTCATCACTAGCAGTTTCTGGCCTTGAGCTCAGGAACTGAAAGACCATGTAGTTCCCCATTCCAGCCTGAAAGAGGACAGAGATGTAATTAGCCCTATGCCCAAAGCAACTAAGAAAAAGAACGGTAACTATTTTCCAGGGTTTTCCATATGCCTCACTTCGTGAACACATTGCATCATTTAATTCCACAATGATTTTAGATCAGGAATAAATCCTATCCCTGTTTTACACGTGAATAAACTCAGGAAACACAGCTATCAAGAAAGAGAACCCAATATTCTAAACTAGTCTGTTCACTACAAAGGCTATGTTCTTTCTACTATATCATGCTGCCTCCTCAAGGTCTCTGAAGCCCTGAACCCTACTTCTAGCCAAACAGCAGAGCTGAGGAGTGGGGCTGGGGTTATATCTTCCCTGATTTCCATCCTCACCCTTGATTCCAAACTTCAGTAACTAGCATCAGATCCAGAAGACAAGAGGCAGGAAACTATGAACATACTCTAGTCATGTGCCCAAAGTAGAAACAGGTTTAGAGCACTATAGTGGCCTAAAAATTCACAGCATGACAAAGTAGAAAGGGTCTTTAGAAACCACCTCATCCAAGGGTCACAGATTCAATATACCTTTAGGGTGTACATAGATAATGCAGTGGTGTGTGCATGTGCGCATGTGTGTGTGTGTTTGTGTGTGTGTGTGTGTGTGTGTGTAGGTGAATGGCAGAAACTCTGGTGAACCAGAGTAAATGACTACTGGCCTTCCTGGCTTTGCCATACACATGCATGTGCACACACACATACACAGAACCCTAGAAGGCAACTGTGTAATATTTAAAAATTTTCCTGGAACTCATCTGTATTTCAAAGTTAAATTCAGTCCTTAGCTACCATTTTGGGACTTCTGACATTAATCCACCCTTTCAAGTCAAAGATGGGGATGCTGAGGCCAGAAAGAGTGAGGTCACCTAGTGGCAGAGCTAAGAGTAAAACCCTGGGGTTTTATTGCTTTTTTTTTTTTTAAGATTTTATTTATTTATGAGAGACACACATTAAGAGAGGCAGAGACACAGGCAGAGGGAAAAGCAGGCTTTATGCAGGGAGCCCTATGTGGGACTCGATCCCAGGACTCCAGGATCATGCCCTGGGCTGAAGGCAGACGCTCGACCGCTGAGCCACCCAGGCATCCCTTATCCCTTTTTTAAAAAAGATTATTTATTTATTTATTCATGAGAAACACACAGAGGTAGAGATATTGAAAGAGGGAGAAGCAGGCTCCCCGTGTGGGAGCCCAATGTGGGATTCCATCCCAGGACCCCAGGATCACAACCTGAGCCAAAGGCAGATGCACAACCACTGAGCCACCCAGGTGCCCCGGGGGTTTCTATTCCTAACCCAGAGTTCCCTGTGCTACATCGGCTCTCTTTTAGATTAACTTGTTTTTTGTCTATCACAGTACTTACCTTTCTGAGCTCCTTCTAGATATACACTGTCCAACACACTAACTACTGGCCACATGTGGCTACTTTAATTTAAATTAATTTAAATTAAAGAAAATTAAAAATCTAATTCCTTAGTCTGACTGGCCACATTCAAGTGCTCAGCAATACAGACAGAACATTTCCATCATCTCAGAAAGTTCTATGGAATAATGCTGTGAATCTAGACTGTTCTCTGGGGCAGTTGTCTCATTTGTCATGCCCTACTCATGCTATTGATAAAAAAGAAAAGAATCTAAATAAATTTTATACAGATGAATCCATGGGCTTTTCTGAAAGGTATGGGGACAAAGCAATTGGTGCTGGTGCAATCAGTGCAGTGCACTCTGTCACCTCTACTCTCCCACCAGTGACTCAGATCTCACTGGGGTGATTACTCGTGGACCTAAGCAAATTCATTACAAGCAAAATCAATATGTGCAGAGACTGTGGGGAGAGTCCATCAACATGAAATCACTCCCCCTTTTCTGCATAGTGCTAATGAGAACTTTGCTGATATTTTCACATCCTCCTCCTCTAGATATATATGATACCAGCTTAAGGCAAAGAAGCTGCATTCACACTTGCCTCTAGGACCCAGGTAATGTGCTGTCCCTGCAGCCACAGTGGCCCAAGCTGCACCAGGTGTTCTGGCCTCTCTGCCTGAAGAGGGTGACTATACTGGACATAATTGAAATCAGATTCCATTAATTCTACCAGGGGATCCTCTGTTCTCTTTCTGCAGCAGAGGCCAGCATGTTGCTAGACTACTTGGAATGCTGGACAATGAGGCTTGCTAGTCTCAGCTGTTACTCAATGCCCAAGGCCTTGTTTTCTTCCATGAAGGCCACCCCCACACCCCTCTTTCCTCCTGCACCTGAGCCCCAGAGTCAGATCTAATTCTTTCATGTGAGGCACAGGCCTGCCAGTTCCTCTTATAGGAGAGACCCATTGGTTTACATAAAATGAGTGGTAAAACCAGGAGAAAAGGGAGTAAAGGTGGATAGTCTAAAGGTGTTTGAGTTGCTCTGCAGCTCTTCCCTGTCTTTCAGTCTCAGGTCAGATCAGTGACAACAAAGGGCCCCTGTCAAGTTCCTTCCCTTTCCCTACCTGTCCCCCCTCTTTAAGGGACCAGAGCACCTGACATGATGTCTGGATCCTGCTGCCTGGATCCTATGGAGAACTCACTTTTCAGCCTGGTGGCATTAGATCCCTTTGAGGGCTGTTTCTATAGTACCAGAGAAAGATTTTTCAATTCAGGTTCCATGGTGTATCCCCAAGGAGAGGTAGCTGTGATTTATATGTAGCTTCTATAACCACTGTGACCTTTAGGTACTATTCTAGCCTCATTTCTTGCCACCTCAAGATAAGAGGCCTTCTCATCCATGGACAGGGAAGAGGCAAGTGAGGTGAAACTCCCCAAGTTTTAGAAAACTTGAATCAGGGACACCTGGGTGGTTCATATTGTTAAGCATCTGCCTTTGGCTCAAGTCATCATCTCCAGGTCCTGGGATAGGGTCCCATGTCAGGACTCTCTCCCCCTTCTCCCTCTCCCTCTCTGCCTCCTCACTGCTGCCCCTCCTACCATGCTCATGTTCTCTCTGTCTCAAATGAATAAATAAAATCCTAAAAAAGTAAACTTGAATCATTCTCCCTATGTCAAAGATGTTTCTCTTCTTCATATCTCACCTTAAAATTGGGAGCATAAAAGAATCACTTTCTCTGGTAGGTGGACTGCTGAGATGGCAGCCAAGAGTCCTGATCCCTGGTTGTTCACACATCTTCTTCTACTTAGTCAAACACTAATCTACTTGTGGCTGTGAAAGCACTGGATAGATATAATTAAGGTCATAATTAAACTGAATTTTAAGGTTGGTTATCATCAATGGGCCTCGGCTAATCAGATGAACCCTTAAAAGGGACTGGGCTCTTTCTGGAAAGAAATTTATGGAGTCAGGGGGTACTCAATATAAGGCAGATTCTCTGTCACTGGCTTGGAAGGTGGAGGGATCAACGTGCCAAGGAATGAGGACAGCCTCTAGGGGCTGAGAGCAGCCTCTGGATGGTAGCCAGAAAGGAAATGGGAACCTTAATCCTACAACTGCAAGGAACTGAATCCTGTCATAATCACATGAACTTGGATGAGAACCTTGAGCTCCAGATTAAAATGCAGGCTGGCCAATACCTTGATTTCATACTTGTGAAACCCTGACCTGAGAAACCAGTCAGGCTTTGTCAGACTTTTGACTTACAGAACTGTGAACTGATAAATAGGTACTGTTTGGAGTTGCCAAATTTGTGGTCATTTGTCATGCAGCAATAAAAAATAAATACAGTCCTCTTACAGAAGTGTGGCATTGGGCAAGATAACAGGCTTCAGAGTCAGATGACCTTAAGGTCAAATACAGCTATGTCAATTACTTGCTTAGTATCTTTGAACTCTTTGCTCTCACAGCTTTTCTGAGATTTCGTTTCCTTATTTGTAAAATGGGGGTTCCACCACCTAGTTCTTAGGACACTCATGAAAACTAAATGAGAGAGAATGCCTGGCACATAATGAGCCTCCCAAAATGATTCCTTCCCTCTCCATCCATTTCTAATGAGTAGAGAGTGAATGGTTTGCAGGTGACCAAATTCAGGCACGGGGAAGAAGGAACAGCAGGATTAAGAAAGCCAGATACAGCAGGGAAGAGTAACACATTATAAAATGAAAAACAACGATTGAGTTTCTTCTGCACATAACTGCCTGTAAAACTGAATTCAGTTCTTAAGTGTAATTCTAAATGCTAAGTAAACATAAAGACATGTTTGCTGCAGGGCTGCAAATTCTTTGTGAAACCAGCCTAGGCCATACTTCTATGCACGTATAGGAGTAAGTGTGTCTGCACAGGTGCTTGGGTATTCCAGTGCTTAAATAAAGGGATCGTGAACTCAAATATCTTCACTAGTCAGGCACATATGTAAATAAGTAAAACTGCCTAGCACACAAAAATAAGGTAGGCTGGGGACAGTGAAAGTGATTGATACCCTGGCTGGGGGCAGTCTATGACAATTTCCTAAACAAAGGCTGTGCTGGGCAAACAGAATGTTGTCAGTGAATACTGGCCTGGGGAAAGCTAGTTTGTGGCCTCTTGCTTACATCACCCTGGCAGACCATCTTTTCACCCACTGAGACTGTAGTCAGGGGATCTAATTGTGCAACTTCAGGCTTAGAAGATCAGATGGACATTGCATTGGGATCCAGGGGAGCTCAGTGTATGACCTTGGGAACATCTTTTTCCTTCTTTTGCACTTGGTTTTCTCATATGTGCATAAAAGGCAGTAGTGAAGATCAAAGAACATGGAGCCAGACCATCTGATGTAGAAAGCCTGGCTCTATACTTACTGGCTGTGTGATTTTGGAAAAGACCTAGCCTCTCTGTGCCTCAATTTACTCATCTGCAAAATGGGGATATCATTAATACCTAAATAATAAAGTTTTTAATGAGGAATATATAGATACTGTGGTGGCACCTGTGAGTAAAGAGATGATTCTACACCACTAGAAGGACCCTCCAAGACCGAAGCATGATGAAAAAATGCACTAAACTTAAGGAGGCACAATGGAATGAGGACATCAAAGTTCTAAAACATTATTTACAATTAAAGGCTTTTTATTATTGTGGTGGTTAATTCAGAGTCTTATGGGATACGTGACCTCTAACGTATCTTTTGACTTCTCTTGTACTTCAGTTTTCTCATCTATATATTGGCTCCAATCTCACCTGACTACAGCGTAGGATAATTATTAGGAGGAAATAAAATGATCTCAGTGAAAGTGTTATACTGGTAAAAGTATATGCCAATGGGCAGGCTATGATGCTTTCCAAGAGTGGATCTTTGTTTTCCAATAGTGGATCTTCCAATAGTGGATCAATAGTTCTGAAAAACTACTTAAGGTGGCAACGTATAAGAAGCATTGCCTCCCACTTTGGGCATCTGGTCTCAGGCCAGAGGTTGAGGGCCAACCTGACAGGTTTTGGAATCCTAAAAGAATAATAGGATCATCTCACAGGGTTGTTGTAATTTGCCCCAAGAGAAAGCATGCTAAGACAAAGGTGCTTAGAACTGAGTAAATTCTGTAAGTCAATAAATTATGCCTTTTGCTAGCTCCTAGGCCCCACACTGCTGTTTCATCCCCTTTATTGGAATCAGGTAAACTTCTTTCTGAATAAGATAACTGATGAAACATACAGAGTTTCCACAGGGATTGAAATCAATTAGGAGTGAGAATCAGAATTATAAGACCCCCGGACATCCACTCTACTATGCAATTAGAGCCTCAAGAGGTCTACAAATTCCACTAGGGCCCCCAAGAGGATGCAAAGTGAGTGTAAGCATCTGGCTTCTTCTTTCAAATCAGAATGCCAGTGCTTTATTTCGTATCTACATTTGGGCCTCTTCATCAGATTTTGAAGAAAAGGTTACATTGCCAAGAAAATGCTTGAGGGCCCCAGCTCTTATCTATTCCTTCCTCTCCCATTCAAACCAATCCCTGTTTTAAAGAGGAGTAGACTGAAGGCCAAAGCCGTTTTGTCCCAGGTCACACAGCTAGATAGTAGCAGATCACAAAACAGACACAAGTATCCTGACTTCCAGTTGGAGATGAGTGGGGAAGAAGGACAGGGACAAAAGACAGGGAACAGAGCCAGTCTCTGGCAAGCATGGAATGAAAGATTAGTAAGGGGTGCATCCAAATATAAGTGTACACTAATAAGTATAGGCCAAACTTTCTCAGGCAAGACGCCCTCTTGGTCCTCTCCCCCATGCCTCCATTCTCCTCCCAGTCCCATTTCTGAGTCAGAGAAATAGCCTGCAAAAGGAATATCAAATTTTATCTTTCAAGGTTTATTGTTGGACTATTTAGTCTAATGGTTTTTAGTTCACGGAGGGGTAAATGTAATTAATAATAAAATGATATGCAATGCTGCATAGCCTTGCCAAAGCAAAGGATCTGGCAGAAACTATTTCCAAGTCTCTTTATGACTAGTGAGCCAAAAGAAAGGGGGTCACTGTCCAGATGCCATCCTGGGTGAGGGGCACAGAGTCATTACCAAAAATCTGCTCATGTGAAATTGTAGAGCCTGGAAACGCTTTCACATACCAGGCTTTTCCACTGGAAAAAGTAACTACATGAATTTAGAGCATACATGCTTTTACAATTACATTTAAACTGACATTAAAAACAAATGTGAAACAGCCCAACCCGAACAGGTCAGCATGACCTGGAAAGCAAACGAGAAAAAAAAAAAAAGAAAAAGTAAAAAAGGCTCAAAGTTAACAGCATTAATTCTGTCAGTCTGTTGTAAATAAGAAAATACCACAGATATATTATTAGTGGCTTTATTAAGGAAAATTCACTAGCAGAAATATGCAACTTTCAAACAAATAGAAAGCAGTTAAAAAATAAACTACATTAGCCTTTCAATCCACATTAGGGAACCTCTTGTTGGCCTGGAGATTAAAATTCTGTCCCAGGGAGTGGGAAACTCCCCTCCCTCCTGAAGTCCTTCTTTGGCTTTTCTCCAGAATGTTGCTGAGTCAGGGGAAAGAGAGAGAGAGAGAGAGAGAGAGAGAGAGAGAGAGAGAGAGAGAGAGTAGGTGGAGACAGGAGAAAGAAGAGGGTGGAAGATGCAGGCCCCAGGCAAGCCAGAGACAGTGCTCTGACTCTCATATTTGTCTGCCTCTAGTCTCAGGACTCCACATCCACCAGAAGAAAACTGGTTTCAACATGGAGCCTTTGGGGCAGAGACCAAGAACAGTAAGATATTACCAACTCCAAGCACTTCTCCTCTTAGAATAATGCAAAGTTTGAGGATGGCTTGAGAGAAGAACAAGACCTCATACTTGATGGAGAGGCAAGTGGACGAGGAGTACTGGGGTACTGTGGGGGAACTAAGGCTAGAAGTAAGGGGTGGAGTCTGATCTACTTTGCCCTTTCATTCTAACCTAACTCTGGGAAACGAACTGGGGGTGGTAGAAAGGGAGGTGGGCGGGGGGTGGGGTGGGGGTGACTGGGTGACGGGCACTGAGGGGGGCACTTGATGGGATGAGCACTGGGTGTTATTCTATTTGTTGGCAAATTGAACACCAATAAAAAATAAATTTATAAAAAAAAACAGGAAATAAGAGAAGTTGGCGCTGGTTTTTTTCAATTTTGAGTTCCTCCCTCTTTATGAAAGGGCTAAGAGTATGTGTTTCTACAAACAGAATCTTCTTGATTTTGGGAATAAGGCAAAAATAACTTACTCTGGTCTCCTGGTCTGTTTGGAGAGAGGGGCCAGCTGGCTTCTTAGGGCTGCTCCTCCAGGAGAAGCAGAAATCTGGTCCTTGTTCACTGCACTTATGTGGATCAACTACTGCCTTCATCTATGTGATGGGGCCTGAGGTTAAAATCTAGGTCCTTGGCAATGGTCCAGCAAAATGGAGGTAAGGGAAAACTCACAAGTTGAAAAGCAAATAAAAATGGCCACAGGAGCTGCAGATAGGCACAGTGGCTTCCTGTTCCAGGTAGCACTTGGAGTCCCATCAGCAAAGCTTCTTCCTGGCAGCACACTGTAGAAAACCAGCAATCAAGCCAGAGCTTCACTTCATCCAACCACCTGAGTGCCATCACATATGATCAAGAGTAATCAAAGGGCACACTGCTAATGCCAAGTCGTATTACAAACTGACAACTGTGATAGTACTGCATGAATGATAATTGATTATTCTAGAGCTAGTCCTCACAACACGCCTGTGAGGTAGGGAAATGATCGGTCCCACTGTGGGGAGTTGTTAACCAAGAAGGCGGCCCCCAGCTCCAATGTTGACATCTGCAATTGAGGAGCAAACGCTTGACACACTAAGTCTCATGTTCCAAGGTGTTTTCAAGTTATCCATTGGAACCCATTAGAATCCTTATTCTGAATGAAGCTGGTCAGCCTTCCTTCAGTGTCTGGTTGTTTTGAGATGTTTGCATTTGCCAACCCGGAATTTTTCTAATATGAAAATAAAGAGACAGGGTGAAATGTGGCAACTTAAAGAGGGCTTGTACCCAGCAGTCTCCATAATCAGATGCCTGAGTGAGGTCCTCTGATTTAAGAGGCAGCATGCAAAACTGGGCAAAGGGAGTGGCTGCCATTTTAGACTGGGGCTTCTTTTCTCTTTTCCTACCTCCCTGTAAGACAGGCAAGGGGGAGAAAATGGAAAATTCTTTCCTTAGATTTGTTTTCTTCCTCCTTTCTTTTCTGCCTTATTGACAAATATACTAAGGAGCTTATGCATATGCTTGTGTGTGCCTCCTTGTACACAGCGGGCAATAATTAGTTTGTGGGGGTGGGGGATGTGGAGGAAAAGAAGAAGGTAGAATTTAACAGTCTCATTACAGCTACTCAGAGCTCAGCAGAGCCTCCCTATTTGGTCTTCTGAATTTCTTGCAGCAGCGAAAAAATCCCATGATATTAAGAGCATTATTACTCAGCCTGGAGATGGGAATGCTTCGAAACTAATGTCTCTGTGCCTAACAGCTCACTAATCAAAGTGTCTATGCCTCATTTTCCACCCCGGGGAGAGTCCTCAGTCTCACTGTGGCCAGCTTGACACACCGCCCTGTGCAGGCCTGGGCTGGTGACCTTTTTATCTTGGTCAAGATCCAGATTTTCTTCTTAGTTCTAAATGCCAGTCCAAGTTTTGTGCAGGTGATTTCTTCAGGATTTGTGCTTACATTTTTAAAACTGCTGGCTGCTAGAAGGCTGAAATGTCCCTCAACAATCAATTTTCACTTCAACCACAGAACCATTGGTCCAATGGTGTACTCAGCAGGGGAAAGAAACCCATTTCTATGCCTGGCTTAAGAGATCTAAAAAGTACAGCTAAGATTGAGTAGACTGAGGAAAGTGGAACCTGATTTTAGAAAAGGTGATCCAGAGTAGTGATGCCATTTTGTTTACTTCATAAATACTTGTTGTCATGGAAACCTTTTCAATAAAAGACAATCTGAAGGCTCTACTGATTTCTGGGTGGCCATGTACTTTTTCCCTTAGTTCTATTCCATATACACATGATCCCAAAGGATGTGCAAAATGCTCTAAAAAAGCATCTTGCTCAAGTAAATTGTCTATGTAATGTTGAGTTCAATAAGAAACTATTTTAAACACTTTTTTGATCTTAAGGCTACATCCTATAATTTGTAAAAACAGGTGGCTATCTTTTTAAATCAAAAGTTAAAAGTTTTCAAACAAGCAGTTATTTCAAATAATTTGTTTCTGAATTGTTATATTTAGAAAATACTTGCCTTTGTATATATGACCTATTGTGTTCTGTGTACTCTTAGCTTTCTGCCTACTGCCTTTGAAAAATATTGCCTATGACATCATTTTACTCTCTCAAGAGCAACTGAGGGATTTTAGAGCACTTACAGCAAAAGTAAACAACAATAAAATCTTTCTACTCCTATTACACTTTAAAAACTCAAGCATTTTAAGTGGAAATTTTACAAGTAAGATACTCATTCAAGTACCAGACACGGGTATCATCAATTTTCATGACTTGAAAAAATTATTTACTTCTAACCATAGTTCTCTAAAAGCAAAGACTCAAAGATAGACTACAACATATATGTGCTGTCCCAGATAATTTGGTTTGAAGGAATTATGAGACACAGACTCTGGTTTCTCTACATACAAGTTCTCTTGGGAACTATAATTAGAGAGAAGTATATACCCTCTTCCCTCCAATGTGTCACCAAATATGTATGTAATCAACAGGAGCACGGTGATCTAGACTACAGAGAACAGATTTCAGAGTTGATTCGAAGGTGATACTGAGAACAAAGAACCAGGGAACTAGTACCAAAAGCTATCCTGTAATAACAGTGGTGACTGGGAGCACATAGGCTAATTCTCATCGATAAAAGGAGTGGAGGGTACAATGATAAACGTTCTGTGCCTACTATGTACCATTTTTTTTTAAAACAAACTTACAACATTTCTGTAAGGACAGTTTTATTATTCCCATGGTACAGTTGGGAGAAAGTTAGGCTCGAAAATATCTACTGATTTGTCCAAGGCCATTAAGATAGTAAGTGGCAGAGCCAGGACTAGAAATGCGTCCTGTCTATATCTGACTGCCTTACACTATTTCCACTATATTACAGGATCTCGGAAAACAAAACCATGCAAAAGAAAGAAAAACAGAGGTTGTAAATACTGAGTCGCACGTTGTGCATATTGATATCAAAGTCTGTAGGGCAATTCTGCTTCTTAGTTATGCAGACGTGTAAGAGCACTCAGGTCTCTGAGAATTGTGTGTGGGAGCAGCATCCTTCTTAGAATTGAGACCTACAATTTGTATCTCCAACCTGGAGACTTTTAGGGCTCTAATTAGAGTCAAAGGAGAAGGGAGAAGTTCCCAGTGACTGAGTTCCACATTATTGATTCTTTATGATACTCTGCAGCTGCTGAACAGGGGGTATAGAGGGGAATGAATCACTGGGTGCAAAGTGGGACTCAAATTCTACAAATCTGTGATTTCTAGGCCTCTTACTTTAGCAAAGAGGTTATGTGGTAGCACCATAATGAAGGTCTGGGTAGATGTTGAAGTGCTGGTTAGAGAGTACACAAAAGGATTATTAAAATTTTTAGGAAATAACATCTGGATATTCTTCACCAAAATATTTAGTGATAATTCTGTGCAATGCTGGAAATCATTATATTTTTCAGAAATAACTGGTCTAGCATCTATCTTTCTTGAGTCAGGAATTTCTACCTGTGGCCATTAGATGACTTTGACAATAATGCTACTTTGGCCTGGATTACATCCTGACCTTTATGTATGACAATAATGACCCCACATGGTTTACTTCAGTGATTTTAAAGGCCTCTGGTGCATCCTCATGAGACGTGGTGAGGATGGTCTACTTTTGGTCATGAAGCCATTTATGATTGATTCTCCTGGTGAGCAATGGCATACACATCTACAAAATGGAAGAACTGGGCTAGAGGTATTGTCTGGTATATATATACATAAAATCTGTACCCAAGTTTTCCAAAGTTTATTCCACAAAACAGTGCTTTTGTAGGATATTAACAGGTATTAAATGAAAAAAAGTGCTTCTGTGGTTGAATTAAATCTAGGAATCCTGAGTTACCAAGCTCCTCATGTTACTTTATTGCAGTACTTGCCAAAGTCTGTGTTATGCTAACATACAATAAATCTTCCTGAACAGAACCATAATATGTAGGTTTACATAAATTATTTGACCATAAAAATCATTTTTCATGGACCATGTCATGGAACTAATTTTCTCAGAACCCATGCCAGGAAACACTAGCCTAGACAAAGGCAAGAAGTTTGTTTAGGGGACAGACTTATGTACATACATGGCTAGTACTTGCAGGTATCAATCTTAATGGAGGCAACTAACCCCAGGAATCAAGGCTGTAATCATAGGTGTTAAGCAAAATTTGGGGCTAGACTTTTTTCCCCCTCCCTCTCTCCCTGGCCTACTATGTATTTTTCTAAAGTTTAGGTCTTCCCCTCTACCACACTCATGCTGCCAGTAATTGTCTTAAAAAGACCAAATGTAAAAATGCAAAAAATGATATATGAATATGTCTAGCCCATGTCATAGATCCTTCACTGCCTGAAATCCAAACATTTTAGCATAATAACTAAGTCTGTTTTCCATGCAGTTTTAACTTACCTTCCCCATTTCCCCAAATCTGGTCATTTTAATGACTTGCCATTCCTCAAACCCTCCATACATGTTTACTTATGTCTCTGTGCCTTTATTCTAACTGTGCCCTGTGCGTTGAATGCCCCCTTCCCTTCTGTCTTACTCAACTTCTTCCCAGTCATTTCCTCTTTATCCTTTAAGATTAAGATGTATTCATTATCACTGTCTCCTAATGTTTAACCTTTTGAGGTCAAGGATTTCATTTTATTCATCACTGCTCCCCCACAATGCCTACCAGAGTGTCTGGTGCATAGTTGGTACTCAATAGATATTCACCAAATGAATAAATAGATGAGTGAATGGATGGAAAGATAAAAGGACTAGCTAGTTGACTGGTTGGAAGGATGAACAGATAAATACATGGATGGATAAATGCTATGAAACTCGTCTCCTGAAGAATCATGCTGTGAATAGTGTTTCAGCATTGGAATCACCCTCTTGCATCTGGACATGTGTGGACATGTGATCCAAAAGTACCAAGGCAGGGCTGCTCTTGAGCATGGAGAATGGTAAAAGAGCTGGCATCAAGACAGTCTTCAACACTGGAAACCACAAGGATATTCATAGCATCCATGGTGATATCAGATCGTGGCCATGGGCTCTCTGAGCCATCCTCCCAACTAAAGAATCCTGGAGGTTGTTAAAACCTGCAAATCTGGGGCAGCCCCGGTGGCTCAGCGGTTTAGCGCGGCCTTCAGCCCAGGGCCTGATCCTGAAGACCCGGGATTGGGTCCCATGTCGGGCTCCCTGCATGGAGCCCGCTTCTCCCTCTTGTCTCTGTCTCTGCTTCTCTGTCTCTAATAAATAAATAAAATCTTTAAAAAAAAACCCTGCAGATATGCTAACAGTTTTGGGTCTCAGGTGTAAAGCTCAGTCTTGTAGTAGGACAGAGATTTCTCAAATATGTTAAAGTAAACCGCTGAGGAAAACGCTGAACATTTTAAACTCTCACATGTTCTAGGTTTCTTTTCCTTTTCTGGGGTTTGGCTGCTACATGAAATTCCTGAAAGGCCTACCATCTTCCATGGTCCAGGAAAGGCAAGAGTAAAAGCAGGGACTAATGCCATTTATTAAAAGCTGAGAACTCAAGAGTTGCCTAATGCAAAAATAAAACAAACAAACAAACAAATAAATAAATGTTTGGAGAGTAATAGGAGGGAAAGTGAGAAGGAGGAAAAGGTTAGAAGAGAAGATGACAGCTCAGGGCAATTCTTTCTTTCTTATTACATCTTGGAAACTGGAAGTATATCCTTGGGAAATACAGAGAAAAGTGAGACATGGCTGTGCACTTATTATAATTATAGGCTGTTGAAAAAGCCATAGTTAATTCACCAGACGGAAGGTCCTTTTTTGGATATATTTGTAAGTGTGTTTTTATATTAAAATTAGGCAAGGGGTGGTATATATATACAATGGAATATTATTCTGCCATTAGAAACGACAAATACCCACCATTTGCTTCAACGTGGATGGAACTGGAGGGTATTATGCTAAGTGAAGTAAGTCAATTGGAGAAGGGCAAACATTATACGGTCTCTTTCATCCGGGGAATATAAAAAATAGTGAAAGGGAATAAAGGGGAAAGGAGAGAAAATGAGTGGGAAATATCAGTGAGGGTGACAGAACATGAGAGACTCCTAACTCTGGGAAATGAACAAGGGGTAGTGGAAAGGAGGAGGGTGGGGGGATGGGGTGACTGGGAGACGGGCACTGAGGGGAGCACATGACGGGATGAGCACTGGGTGTTATGCTATATGCTGGCAAATCGAACTCCTATAAAAAAATATACAAAAATAAATAAATAAATAAATAAATAAATAAATAAATAAATAAATAAAATTAGGCAAGAGGTTCAAATTCCTGAAGCAATTAGCAATGTGTTTTTCAAAAGCAGCCAGAAGTGAACTGTGTATAAAGAAAGGCCTATCCTTGTTGTGAATGGGCAGTTCATAGCCTGAAGGTAGTCTGTAAGTGATCCACTCTGAGACTCCAACCACCCTTAGAAACACCAAAAAACACCAAGAGCTGCTAAGAAAACAAGCAGTGAACACGTAGATAGGGCTAGAAGCACAAAGGTAAAAAGTTCTGTGTTTTAAATATCTCTGAGTTAAGGTGATCCCATCACCCAACAGTAGACGGAACACTACAGACGAAGCCAGTTAGAAATCTTGAGGCCTCAACACTAAGCAAGCATCAGCTGTAGAGTACCAGTTCTTAGAGAACTAAGATACAAGGATAAACCTTCTGCCCTCTACTCCCTCAATAATCTGTGCATCCAGTCTACTTTTAGACACATAATACATCTTACTTCATTGTAACTGAGATAGCTAAAATTATTATGCAAGTCAAAAGACTCAATTCTAGACAGTCTAAACTTCTGAAGGCAGTGGATACATAATCAAAAGAAAGCTGATAAGCTTTTTCTGTGACTTTAGACCCAGGATCACAAAATGAGAGTGTCAGAAAGGTCCTTGGTAAATCTCATTGTCCCAATTTTATGATGGAAAATTGCCATTTTAGAATATATTATATTGTTTTGAGTGACAGAAAGAATAAAACAAAATTATAAGAATTCTCCTTCAGTATGATCAGAATGTCTATGTTAAACCCAAATCTTATGAAAAGGGAAGTCTACTGCTAGAAGAAGTACATTCTTCTAATGTAGAAGGGCCACTCTACATTTATGTTTTCTTTCCATTGTTTTGAGTAAAGGTGTGATGTACACTGAATTTGCAAGTTAATCATAAACTTGAGAAGGGTTTGCAGCAGAGAATCAGGAAATGTGGAGATAAGTTTAGCAAAATGAAAAGGTTTTTCAAACAATGGTTTTTAAGTGGGCATATACTTGGGATGCTATTGACATGGTACTTGAATACAATATATGATTCCCTTAACTACTAGAATCAGCTTCTTTAAGTTTGAGGTGATCAAGAGTGATTTCTGGTGATGTTCTCCCTGCCTGTTAGAATAGTTAAATATTATAGGGCACGCAAGTAACTCAGTGCAAAAGCCAACTGGGAAGTGCTTTAACTGCTTACCATTTAAATTACTAGTGACTTCACTGTCATAGTAAGCCCTCACATTTGTCTAGCACTTTGTCATTTACCAAGGATGTTCATGTTCATCATGCCTCTGTGAAAGTGATATCACTAAATTATAAATGAAGAAATTGAGGCTTAGAAGGGGCACAGTAAATAATGGATCTGGGCCTTTAACTTAGATCTGTCTGACTCCAAAGGCAAGGCCGCATACACAGTATCAAGAATCGTTGTATCTTGTAGACATTTCTTCAAGTTTGCCAGCCTGAGCTCTATTGCCCAGTATGGTGCCTTTGTACACAATTGACATTCAATAAATATCACAGAAGTAAACTGAAACAAAAGCCATTCACAGCGCTTCTCACCTTCTTTTCATTGTGTTGACTAAGCCCATTTAAACTTGAGCATTCTATCCAATAAATCAATTTGAAAACCTACTGTACCACTCTCTCCATGAAATTAAGTGACAGATTTATGCTGGACTAATATATGAAGTAGTGAAATTACTCCTTTTGAAAAGGGGTTCACTATAACCATGTCAGGAGTGTTTTATAATGGAAGATATCGGGGCACCTGGGTTTCTCAGTGGTTGAGCATCTGCCTCTGGCACAGATCATGATCTGGGGGTCCTGGGATCCAGTCCTAGATCAGGCTCCCTATTAGGAGCCTGCTTCTCCCTCTGCCTATGTCTCTGCCTCTCTCTGTGTGTCTCTCATGAATAAATAAAATCTTGTTTTTTAAAAAAGAAAGATGTTGGCTAAAACGTGAAACTAATTTTTAAGATTTGAACCCAAACTTTATAAGGACTTTTTTTTTTTACCATAAATCTTCACCTATGTTAAAGCAGGCTTACAATTCATATCAACAGATGGAAAGCCGAGGGGCTTCTGTACCTGGGAGCCCCCATCATTTACACACAATTCACAGAGGGCTAAATAATTGAGACCTGAGTGCATCAGAACTCTCACCATAGGGTTGTAATATTCATATGAAGAAAACTCCCTCCTATCAGTCCCTTGTCACCTTTCTTGGCTTCCCTTCTGCATTTCACCCCAGTCCTCCTCCTTCTTCCCAACAGTAGACCATAATTGTAGGATTTCTCTGTAGTACACCAAGCAAATAAGAGCATGGTTGGTCTTTGAGTCAGATATTTGAGTCTCATTTAATACGGCTGCCTGGGAAACTACTCACAGAGCATCTGCCTGCAAGGTCTGGGAGTACTAGACACTACTTGAGATGGCTCTGTTGCAACTGTCTCAAATTGAACCTGAGTCAATTCATTTGTAGTACTTTGGTCTGTTTAAAGACTATTATTGCCCTGTAAGGAGGGGCAGACACAGTTATCAGCATGAAGACCCTGAAGACCCACACAGAGTTAGGAAACAAGTTTGTTTCTGTAACCATGTACACAGGCAGACAAGGTACTGAGCACCCTACAAAAAATCAGAGATGCACAAGTGCTCTAAGGTAGCCTTGAGAAAATAAATAAATAAATAAATAAATAAATAAATAAATAAATAAATAATAAGCCTTGAGATGGGGAGGAGAAATGGCAGGATTCCAGCAACTCAGGTTTTCCAGGCTGATAATGAATAATCAGTTAGGAGGCTATAGTTTCAAGCATTCAGAAAAGGGCTTTTTTTCAAGTTCCATTTTCAAATCAAAGTAGACTGATGAGCCTGCTTTTCTCATGAAAGATGCCTCTTTTTGGAAGCTGCAAGAAACACCCTGCCATTGAGCAGATGTGAACATAAAGAAGTGAGGAATTTGGAAGGGGAAAATATACAAGTAAGCCAAGCCTTTCTGGAATGGTGACCGTGCTCACGGTAGACACAGGGTAGGGGACAGAGAGCTTATGATGAATGGCTGCCCTCAAAAAAGCTGTATCTTCCCTCTGTCAAGCTATTGTGCTCCTGAAAAAATGCTTTTGGAAGTTATCAATGGATTTGCAAAGAAAAGAAAATGATTAAAAGGCCTGCTCAACCCTGGGGAGAGATGCGATAGGAAACTGGTTCTGCTTGGCAGCCTAGTCATAGGCTCCAAAGAGAAGCAGCTTCTCATTCCAGGTGGCCTGCCCTACAATATAGAAGTAGTTAACTGAGATTATTCCTGGGTGTTCAGGGCCAGCCTGTACCTGGGTCATCCTGCACCTGTGATTATTCTGGATTCTGTAGTTCTCTCATCCTAGCTATCATTCAACACATAAGGCCAGTATCACTGTGTCCTCTGGGGACTCCATAGTCCACTCCACACTCACTCACCACCCCCTGATGGGTCCTGATCCCTGCTTCACACCTTCTGTTCCTATGCTGAGCCCCAGAGTGGGGCGTGACATGCTTAAGGATAAAGAAAGCCATTAGCTGGCTGATGGCCACATAGGATATGAAGGAGTCAGTCTGTATCTAGAGCAGAGCTGGCCACCTCAGAAGTACCAAAAAGGAAAATCTGGTTTAAAGAGAGAATGAGAGAATGAAAGAGGGAGAGGGAGGAGAAGGAGGAAAAGTATCATACCTCCCAGAGTCATCCCTGCTTCATAGCATTTCCGGAGGCGACAAGATGGACAATTTTTCCTTCGGAATTTATCGATGGTACAATCATTTCTGCTGGCACACAGGTACTTCTGTTTCCCTGGAAGAACAAACAGAATAGGAGATGCCCCATTAATGCATTTCCAGACTCTCTCTCCTTTAGTACTTCTAGGCAGAAAGGGCATAAGGATATATCCTGCCAGATGACAGAAGTGAACAGAGAATGGCCATTAACAATTTGATCACAGAGAATCATACCACCTGGGTTAATTCGATGCTTTTTTGTTTGGTTTTCATAGGTGTTTTTATAGAGATGCACAACTGAGGTCCTGCTGATACTTCCTTTATAAGGACCACTCACTGGTTTTTGAAAATAAGATATTTTACCTGTACTAAAAGCCATGAATGTCCATGGGAATGTGATCAATGACGGAAATTACTGCTCCCTTAGCATAACACAGCAGACTTGGACTTAGGCAATGTTTCTAACTCCTGACCTCTGTAATCATGCAAAGGATCATACTCAAGCTAAGATGGTGCCTGTTTTTCACAATAAAATTACAGGTAATAATTCAATGAAAGAGAACTACACAAGATTTCTCATTGTTTTTAAATTGTTAGTGATTGAGAGGGAAGGGCAAGATGGCAGAAGAGTAGGGGTCATCAACTCATCTGGTCCCACAAACTTACCTAGATAACTTTCAAAACAATCTGAACACCTACGAATTCGACCTGAGATTTAAAGAGAGAACAGCTGGAATGCTACAGAGAGAAAAGTTTTAGATTCTAACAAGGTAGGAAGGCAAAAAAAAAAAAAAATTAAAAGAATAAGGTGGGGGAGGGGAAGTGCAACTAGCAGGGCTAAAGCAGAGCGGCAAAAGCCTCCAAGGCAGGAAAGCCCAGCCCTGGAGAAGCGGGAACTTTAAAAATCCATGCCGGAATTTTCTCTGACATAAAAGTGCTTAGCAGGGAACCTGGGCAGAATCGCAGAAGGGACAGTGAAGCCTCAAGATTCCTGGAGTCATTATAAGAGGAGGGGCACTGCGGGTAAGCTCACTGCAAAGCGCGGTCCCATCATGGTAAAGGGCTGGAGCACCACAGGCCTTGGGGCATCTGGGAGAAGCTAGTTAAGTGGGCCAGCTCTGGAGCTGCCTTTACCCTAGAGCCAGGCAATGGACCGGAGGTGGCTGTACTCCATTTCCTTTGGGAGAGGCAGTCCCCGGGAGTGTGGGTCAAGCAGCACAGCGCCCCGGATCCCAGGGCGCCCAAGCAGACAAAGCCAGAGATCCTTTGTTCCTCCTAGGACAGGCAGAAGTGGGGAGGGCACAGAAAAGTGAGAACTCTCCTGCCACTGGGCACCCGGGGAGGCTGTGCAGATCAGTGCACCTGCGCCTGCCCCCAGGAGCATCTAAGGCCAGTGCAGACTGGGAGACTGCGGTTAGTTACTTGCCAGGAGCTCGACTCCAGAGCTGAAAATCAGGCCACTGGCCATTTTTGTTTTTCCTCGTGCCTGGGAGAGGCAAGGCATCTAGGGAACAAAGGCCTCACAGGATAAACCGCTCACACTGAGCCTGGCACCTGGCAAGGGGCAGGGCATCTCAAGCCAGGCACAGATACCTGAGAATCAGCACAGCAGACCCCTCCCCCAGAAGACCAGCTGGAAGAACAAGGGAAAAGCAAGTTTACTGAACAAGCAGTGCTGGAAAGTTCCAGGACCGAGGGAAAATAGTATATAGAACTAGAGGTTCCTTTTTTCACTTTTTTTCCATTATGACTCATTTTTGTATCAAACTAAAAATTCCCAGTATTTTTTCTTTTCCCACCTTAACTACAATATTTTACCAACTCTTCATTTAAGTTTTTTTCCTTTTTGACTTTCATATCTCTACAATTACATGTCTTAGATATATTTTTCACTTCTGGATTCCCTTCAACGTATTCAATTTAATTTGGTAGATATAAGAGACATGTGTATTTGCTTTTTATTTTTTTCTGCCTCAGTTTGTTTTACAATGGTGGAAATTAGTACCTTCTAAAACACGACCAACATACACCCAGAACCAAGTAGAATACAGTGTTGGTTCATTCCTCTTCCAATTTTCCCCCCTCTTTTATCTTGTTTATGTTTCTGTGGTCTATGTTGGGGCTTTCTAGAAGTACTGCTGGTTTATATAAATTTGGGATTAAGCATCTTCTAACATACAGAACAAAATACACTCAGAACCAAGAGGATCACCCTCTAGGACCCCTCAGGTAGATTACATTCTTTCTTCACTACTACTTCACATCCCCCCATTTTTTCTTTTTTCTTTACTTTTTTTTCTTTCTTCTTCTTCTTTGTTTTTGGCTTTTTATTTTTACTACTTTGTTTTAAAATTTGTTTTTCACTGTAGTGGTCCTTTTGTTTTATTTTGTTTTGTTCTTCTTTTTCTTTTATTTTCTGGTCTCTGACCTCTTTGGAATCATTTAGGGTGTATTTTACTTAGGTCGTGGATATTTTTGACTCAGCCCACTCATACAGCCACTCTGCACTGGACAAAATGACCACAAAAGAAAGAACCAGAAACAATACTCTTTGCCTCAGAGTTACAGAATTTGGATTTAAATACAATGTCAGAAATTCAATTCAGAAGTACAATTATAAAGCTACTGGTGGCTCTGTAAAAAAAGAATAAAGCACTGTAGAGACTTTATAGATAGAGTGCTCATTTCTGGGTCCCTATTCTGTTCCATTGATCTATCTACCTGTTTTTGTGCCAGTACCATACTGTCTTGATGATAAAGAAGATGTGTTATACACACACACACACACACACACACACACACACACACAATGGAATATTACTCAGAATTAAGACCCACCATTTGCTTTGACGTGGATGGAACTGGAGGGTATAATGCTGAGTGAAATAAGCCAATCAGAAGACAATCATCATATGGTTTCATTCATATGTGGAATATAAGAAATAGTGAAAGGGGTTATAAGGGAAAGGAGGGGAACTGAGTGGGAAAAATTAGAGAGGGAGACAAACCATGAGAGACTCCTAACTCTGGGAAACAAAGGGTTTCAGAAGGGGAGGTGGACAGGGTGTTGGGGTAACTGGGTAACAGGCACTGAGGAGAGCACTTGACTGGATGAGCATTGCGTGTTATACTATACGTTGGCAAATCGGACTTAAATAAAAACAAATGTAACAAAATTTAAAAATTAAAGAATAAATTGTTACTGGTTACATCCCCAATCCTACAGGTTATAAAAATCAAATGGAGATAAAGCTCACTCTTTGTGAAGTGAATCACACCAGGTGAAAGGAAGTCTTCTGCAGCCAGGAGAAGAAAAACAATTGCTGTCATGCATGTCTGTGGAGTTTTCACAGATACACAGACACATACTCACACATGTACACATATGCTCAGACCCAGAGATTCTCAGGATCACAGCTGCTCAAGAAAGGCATGAAGGTCCACTCAAATCACTGATTTTACTCAATATTTTGTCTCCATGCTCCTAACACAGGCCTGGCATACAGGTATACAGCAGGCCCTCAATAAACACTGATGAAATGAATACACTAGTGGAACAGGGATATCCACAAGCACACAGAGTCAGCACCAGATGTAAGCAGACACACACACCCTGCTGCTCTGAAACATGCAGAACTTCTCATGCTTGGGCCCTGTGACAGACTGGGCTTGTGCATCCCCTTGCTCCACCCCTTTTTCTATTCAAGTCCCTCTTATTTACTGCTGCACTTTAGTTTATGGGAGACAGTGGGATTTTAGGGAGACTTCTTTTGGCAGAAGAGGCATATCTGTGGTAGGGAAAAGGAAGAAAAATTGAAGAGCAATTGCTGTTGGGTAAACAGGGAGAAAAACACATACATTTAGCTATAGCTTGTCTCTTCTCTCCCTTTTCAGCCTAACATGTACAGATGAAGCACGGAAAACACACGGATTATAGTAGGCTATTTTATGTAGGAGATTCAGTAGTAGCCAGGTCAGCAAAACCTTTGTTTTTCTCCCTTCCTCCTTTTCTCCCTTCCTCACCCTGCTCCTTCCCCTCTCATTCCCTTCTCTTTGTCAAAGAATTCCAAAAAGCTAGGCTTAAAGAACTGTTAAAAACCATACATCATAACCTTTTCATTCCAAGAATGAGTTCTGGGACAGTGACTTGCCTGTAGAACACTCAATTGGAGCCCATGATGGAAGAATAGTACTACTTAATAGGTACCTAGTATGAACTAAGCCTCCGTTCGCAAGTTTACATGCCATTTAAATTAATAATCTCAGCAGTGTTTTGAGGCAGACACTACTATTACTTTTACTTAACAGACAAGAAAACCAAGGCCTCTAAGCCAGTACTCCTTCTACCATCCCACAAGATTTTTAAAAGATTTTATTTATTTATTTATTTATTTATTTATTTATTTATTTATTCATGAGAGACACAGAGAGGCAGAGACATAGGCAGAGGGAGAAGCAGGCTTCCTGCAGGGAGTCTGATGTAGGACTCAATCCCAGGACCTTGGGATCAAGACTTGAGCCGAAGGCAGACACTCAACCACTGAGTCACCCACGTGCCCCAATTTTATAAACAGAACACATAATTCACTAACAGTCTTTTTTTAAAAGTAGGCTCCACATTCAGCATGGAGCCCAGTTTGGGGCTCAAACTCATGACCCTGAGATCAAGACCTGAGCTGAGTTCAAGAGTTAGACACTTAACCAAATGAGCCACCCAGTGCCCCATGAACTGCCTTTCCTGCTGCAAACTGAGGATTGTTCCATGTACACAGAAAGGAGAGCTTATGAGTGTCATTCAGTTTAGGAGTATCAACTCCCAGAAGGGAGGCTCTGTATCTAATTTCAGTGGGTTCACATCCAGTGCCATGGGTATTCTAGAACAGGCACATCCCCAAAGTTTTGGTGCTTCTGCAACCCTCCGAACTTGTTTTCACATTAATTAGTTATATAGGATCATTACGAGTACTTCATTGAAGAATCTCTTCTTCCACAAGAAAATACTCGCTCCTGAACCCTAGTTCACAAAGGAATTGTTGCAGAGCCACTGGATTAGGGCTTCCAGAGGAGTTCTAGATTCCACTGCTAAAAGTAAATCACCCTCTGAATGAGGAAAGTTACAGTCGAAAAAGTATGAAAAAAAAAGTATGAAAGCACTAGCTATAGTTTTTACTTAGTCCCAGAGTGTCTTTTGGCCTAAATCAATGTGACCTAAAACACAGATAACCTTTATAATTTACTCAGGAACAAGGGCAAAGCTCAGCACAACCAATGCCACCATGCATTTAACATTCATTGATCATTTATTATGGGCCAGACCTGGTATTAGCTGTTGAGGTTACAGGGGAAAATCTCTGTTAAACAAAAATGTTTCAGTCCCTGATAACAGATAGAACACTAGGCTGGAAGTCACAAGATTAGAATCCTTGTTCAATCTTATTACTAACTCACTATATGACCTTGGACAAGTCCTTTATCCTCTCTGAGCTCTATTGTAATATGTAATGGTTGAACTGGAAAATCACTAAAACCTTTTCCCAGCTCAAGAGTCTTTATTATTTTATTTTATTTTATTTTATTTCTAGTGTAGTTAACATACAGTATTATAGTAGTTTCAGGCATACAATACAATTCAACAATTCCATATCTAGCTCAAGAAGTCTCAAATGATACCTGGATTTTATCCGTAATATATTTGTGGAGGCTTTCATATAAAGGTCACAAGTATTACCAATAAGTAAGACATTAAGCAAAACAATGGTCTCTTGTCCCTCAACTCTCTTTTCTAGGATAGTAACTTAATGTTAACACTGCCTCTTATATCTGCAGTTATTCGGTCTTTTCTCTTTGTTTTCTACAGTCCTTCAAGAAATCAAGGCATTTAACAGTATCAGAGAGGCACTGTTATTGCAAGTCATATGCAACATTATGTAAAAATAACATGCTTATACATGTGTGTACCGATGTATGTGTGAATGCACATGTGTATGGGTATATACTCACAATGGGGTTCCTGAATTCTATATTTGTATATATGTGTATGTGTGATCACATGAAGTATATAACATATTAAATCATATGAATGCATACATATGACACCTGTGTTTCTTTTCATCAGAATAGTAACTTTAAAGTTTTAAGTGACACTGAATGTTGACAGAGTAGTTGAGGGTCCCAAAGATGGATATGGAAGGAATCTCCTGAAAGTGGAATTGTGACTCATCTGTACAGTTTGGATTAAGAACAAAAACGGATGGAACAACCTCTCAAGTTTGCTTCCAAACCATTTCTCCTGCGTGAATTACCAACTTCCCCAAATGATGGCAGAGCCAATGTACAATCACTGGGTTGCTGTTACTTCTTTTCTATTTATTCTACCTCTCCAATATGGCTGAAGTTAACAACTTTCTTAATTATAGCAGTTAATTAAAATATAATACATAGTAACATAATTATACATATTTATATATAGCAACTATAAAACACATAACATTTAGTAACAATAAGTGAAAAGTAGGATATAAAATATAATAATATAAGGTTAAAAATGTCCCATTAGCTTACAAAAGTTAATCTTGTACAAAGGGGTATAATAAGGATTATTGTACACCCTATTATATAACTAACGAAAACGATGCTAAAACAAAACTGATCTTCCTGGCATCACACTTAGTTTGCTCCAAATCACAGTCCATAAGGCTAAACATCTCCCAGATTGGAAAGAATTTTAAATAGTATTTCATCACAATACACCCACTCCTCTGTACAAGGCTTGAATCCCCTTTGTAACATCCCTGTAAAGGGTTGCCCCACCCTTTCATGAATTGCAGCCCATTCCATTTCTGGACTCTGTCATAAGGCTGCTCCTTCCAGGAAACTCAGTATTTGTCTCCTGGTAGCCAGAGCCCCACTGGGTCTAATTATAACTACAACATCTTTGGACTGTAAAAGATATTAAAAGCCTTATAACAAAATGCTACAGTGTGATGCCTGACTCTTCGTTTATGAAAATGGACACTAAATATTGAAATGATATGTCCCAAGACATAGGAAGTTGGTGACACAGCTAGAGAAAAATCTGGCAACTGCATTCAATGGAAATGTAGTATGGGTGGGTGTAGCCTCAAGACAGAGCACTCTGTTGGTGTTAGGTATCTTTGTTCATTGTCTAGTAAGTATATGGCCCTGTGTATGCCTTCTCAGTATTCAACTGACAGAAGTATAAGTGACATCTGCACCTGCCTGCTCCAGGTTGGCCCTAGAAAATCCTCTATTCCCATGCGGTAGCCTAGGTGACTGAATAATTAACACAGACAACACAAACTCTTATCTATCTCCTCCTTCTCAGATTCTACAAATATTGTACCTAGCTCTTTGACACTGTTGACCTCCAACAGCAAGGTTATATCAACAACCTATAATCAGTCTGACAAGAAATGTCATTGTGAAATTTTTGGCAAAATACAAAAATCTCCTCTTGCATTGAAGGAAGTAAGTCTACACTCTAGAATTGCAAACAAGTTGCACATTTAATGCTTGACAAATATCCTATTAGAACAGCTACAAACCCTTGACTACCATGAATGATCACATAATGGGATAGCATGAGGTCCTCTGCATGTCAGCTGGCTCTGAAATCCTTCACTGCCTGATGGTGTTCTGCATGTTTCTTCGTTGTCCTATTCTTCCATCATAAAGCTTAAGTAAGATCCAAAACTCCAGCAGTAACAGAGGTCATGAGAACAACTTCAGATATTTTTTCCATAGACTTCCCACTTCTATTGGTTTTTGTCATCCCCATTGGTGCTGCCATGCAGTATGAGTTGAGGTCAATGTTTGACTAGGCTTCTTTTAATATGTTCATTTTGAAAAATCCTACTTAAAGCAGATCAGGTAAGGCAAGGGAGTTACCCACCACCTGCAGTATCATATTATGCAAATGAGAGGATCAAATCACCATGTTTCATCATGAAGCTACAGGAAAGACTGAAGAACATAGGACTTCTCACACTTAGCATCAGTTTAGTGTGAATGTGGGACTTACATGAACGAAACTAAAAAAATATTGAGGAATATAAGATAAGATCTGAATTAAATGGAAAGATGTACAGTATTCCTAGATAGAAAGATATAATATTGTAAATATGTTGGTTCCCTCCCCCTCAATGAAATATACAAATTAAAAACAAGTAAAACAAAATCTCGACAAAATAGTCTCAAAGTTTACCTGAAGAAGTAATATGTGCAGTATTGCCAAGACACTTTTGATAAAGAAGAGTCGTAAGACTTTTCCTATCGAACATTTGAAGTATTATAATGCCATAATAATTACAGCAGCTTGATAATGGCTCCAGTATAGATTGATCAGTGGAAGTGACCAGAAAAGACAGAAACAGACTCCATATATATGTTATTCGAATCAGTGAAGAAAAGATGACTTATTCACTAAATGGTGTCAGAACAACTGGCTAACCATTTTGGAAAGAGAATAAACTTAAATTACTAGTTGAAACCAAAATAACTCCATGTAGATTAAGTATGTCAATGAAAACAAAAACAAAAGGAAATCATTAAAGTACTATTAGAAAATATAGGTATTTTTTAACTTTTAAAGGTAAAAAAAGGCTTTTTAAAGGACAGCAATAATGAAACATAAATGAACATTTTAATAGACTTGACTCGAAAACATTTAAACTTTCTTATAAAACTTAAAGACAACCACAAACTAAGGAAAACATATTGGCATCAGATATGCAAAAACAGTGGTCAATTTCCTCGGATATATAAAGATGAACAGTGCAATAGAAAATGGACAGCAGACATGAAAAATAAAAGAAGAAATATAAATGATCAATAAAATATGAAAATTGATTTCAACTTCGCTAGAAACCACAGGAATGCAAATTAAATAAGATATCACTTTCATAAGTCAGATTGGTAAAGAATAAATAACAAATATTGGCACAGAAATACTACTGGTGGGAGTATAAACTTTTAAGAGTGATTTTGAAACATATCCAAAAAAAAAGGTTAAATACACATAACCTTTAAACAGTAATCCCATTTCTTGGAATCTTTTTATAAGAAAAGTACAAAATAGAAGTTCAATATAGCATTATGTAAATAGGGACTATTGGAAAAATTCAAATGTCCAACATTAAGGGGATGACTAAATTATTCCATATTTATGAAGTAGAATGCTGTGCAGTTACTTTTTTTTTAACTTTTAAAGGTGTTAACAATATTCTGTTTTGTAAAAACAAAAACAGAAATTAAGTTACCAAACAAGCTATTTTATTGAATCCCACCTTTAATACCTAAGGCTTCAAAGCACATCTATTCAAGTTTTTTAAAATTTTATTTATTTATTTATTTATTTATTTATTTATTTATTTATTTATAAGAGAGAGAGAGAGAGAGAGAGAGAGGCAGAGGCATAGACAGAGGGAGAAGCAGGGTCCCTGCAAGGAGCCTGATGTGGGACTCGATCCCAGACCCTGGGATCATGCCCTGAGCTGAAGGCAGATGCTCAACCACTGAGACACCCAGGCGTCCCACGTTTTTTTTTTTTCTATTGCAATAAAACCTTTTTACAAGTGAAATATTACATAAAGGCACTCTACATAGAAAACAGATAAAATTAAACTTCATCTGCCTGAAGAAGGCATAGGAAAAACTTAGAACTCATCCTGCTACACACACCTCTCCTTTTCTCTCCTCTGCAGCCTTAGCATTGTGGTATACCTTAGAGAAACTCTGTAGGAGTCCCCAGAACTTTGAGAAAAAGTTAACCCATCCCCCAAGTCTCCTATTTTATGGATTAAGAAACTGAGACTCAGAGAAGGAGGAGGGGGAAACCTTGCTTAAGTCTATAGCATGAGTCAATGTCACAATAGGGACAAGAATCCAGGCTTTCGTATTCCTAGTCCAACAGTTTAATGCTATTCTCATATGAGATAATACATGTGAAAATAGCATAAAAAGCATAAAGCATTATACAGATCTTATCTATTATTATTTAAATAATGAACTCCTTGAATGTCAGAAGAGACAAGGACCTCTGCAGAGATCATCTAGTCCAACATTCTCATTTTGCAGATGGGGAAACCAAGATTCAGAAAGCAGAATGGACAAGACCAAGATTAAGTAATCAGTCAATGACAGTGATGAGATTAAAACTCAAGCTATATTCTCTGCACATTTGCTTTATTATTTCAAAATAATTTTCATATTCATTATCTTGTTGAGCCTTTCCTCAAAGGAGGGAGGGTACAAACTATTATCCTCAATTTATATATGAGGAAACCCGAGATACAAAGTGCTTACTGATACCAAAGAACATAGCTCAGTTTCAATCTAGGGTACATATACTTTCTATTTAACCACTATAACTGAGAAAATATCTTATTTGTCTCTGTCCTCACTTATGTGACCTGAATGTTCTACATCTACCCATACTACCTCTTCAAAGTGTGAAGAATGAGTAACACTTGACTTCCTGGGGAGAGTAATGGAAAGAAGGGGGGAATCCCACTGTGCTTTGGTTGGGTACTATTCAAGGTACCTTCAAAGATGCCACTTCATTTAATTCTCATCAAAACTCTCTTTCTTGTAGCTACTATTCCTATTTTAGAATTGAGGAAAGTAAGTCTCAGAGATGCTGAGTGACTCACCTACAGTCACCACCTAGTAAGTGGCAGAAGCAGGATCAGAAACCAGGTCTGTATGACTTGTGATGTTGATGTTTGCCCTTGTCAATGCATTATCTCTTCTCAGATGGATCCTGACACTATGCTTCAAAGACAGAGGCAGGGCAGAATAGTAAAAAAAGAGGAGGAAAGAGGAAGAACTGAGGACTAGCCTTTCTGTTACACTGAATCACTATGTAACTTGGTGCATTATCTCTACTTCTCTCTTGACCTTGGTTCCCTTAGTTTGGAAGGGAATGTTGTAGGCACTAAGAAAATAGTAGCAACCTAAGGAAGGGTGGGTTCAGAAGTCTTCTACTCATAGTGGAATTTATGATGCATGTCTCAGAGTTCTCTTCAGCATGATTCAAGGAAGACTGGAGTCAGTCTGCATTCTTATCTTGTTTTTTTAATCTCAACTCTTGACTTTAAGGGCTTCCCCTGAAAAACAACACTACTCTATAGAAAAAAGGAGCTAAGTGCTTTCTCCCGAGTGACCTACATAGACTGGAATAAGCCCAAGGCCTGTTTAGGGTCATGCATCCTATAGATATAACTTTTTCTGGAGCCAGGACAGCCTAGAACCTCTGGCCTAATCATCCAAGGACTTCTCTTCTTTGAAAAGCAATTTCAAGCATTGTTGATGCCTTGTAAATTTTTCCCCCAAGATACTGCTTTTGGGCCTGTGGAACTGGCTGGACAACACCAGGCACACAGTCTGGACCTGCCAAATAGAAATTCTTCTGTGAAAAGGACTTGAAAGGTAGCAGAGTCCCTTTGATTCCATGGATGTGACCATCTTCCCACCTGCCCTACCCACTCAGAAACACGGTATCAGTTAACCCAGTACCATGGATGGACTCTCAGCCAACGCTTTATAGGGAGGTTTCTTAGGAATGTTTATAAATAATAAAACTTCTCATTTTTTTTGAACTAATGGTTAACTCTAGTGATGGGGAACAGGAATCAGGCCCAGATTTATCTCCTTTGCCCAGATTGCTCTCCTTTGCATAATCTGTCCCTAACTCCCTAAAATGGAAGTGTAAAGACCTGTGGACTGACAATCAGAAGAGTAGGAGTCAGGGCATCTGCCTGGCTCAGTTGGCTGAGCCTCCAACTCTTGGTATCGGCTCATGTCATGGTCTCAAGCCCTGTTTGGGGCTCTGTGCTTGGCACAAAGTCTTCTTGTCCCTCTCCTTCTGCTCCTCCTCCTATGCTTGCCCTCTCTCTCTCTCTCTCAAAAAAAAAAAAAAAAAAACAACAACAACAAAGGATCTTAAAAAACAGAAGAAGAGCAGGTGTCAAATCCTGGCTCCAACTGCCCCCAACAAGTCCGAGCTTTGTATTCTCATCTAAAAAATGAGAATGGGGATGCCTGGGTGGCTTAGCGGTTAAGCATCTGCCTTCGGCTCAGGATGTGATCCTGGAGTTCTGGATCGAGTCTCACATTGGGCTCCCTGCAGAGAGCCTGCTTCTCCCTCTGCCTATGTCTCGCCTCTCTCTCTCTCTCTCTCTCTCTCTCTCTCTCTCTCTCATAAATAAAATCTTAAGAAAAGAGAATAAACATAATGGCATTGTCTACTTCATAAAGTTATACAAAACAAATGGTACAGAATACACTTTCAAGTGATCTGTAAAAGGAAGAATGTTAGATACATTAGAAGAGTTATAGGTCATGTTACTGAACTTGTCTTCTATTTCCCTCCATCAGCAGCCATCTTTTGATCACGCTGCTCTCTTCACTGGCTCCTGCCATGGTCACAAACATTCCAGCTTCTCCATGCTCTGAACACACACACACACTCTCCTCTGCTAAAATGAACCTTTTAGTGTTCAGTTCCAAGCCATCTTCCCTAACTACTGCCACTAACATGGGCCTCCTGCTTCAAGAAGACCAGAAGCAGAAAAAGGAAAAGCTGACAAGTTAGATGGTGGCTAGATCACGAATAGCCCTCAATGCCATGCTATACAGTTTATATTTTCACATAAGGAAGTATTTGAATCTATCCAGTGAGTTCATCCATAGAAGGTGTTTAATAACTATCCTCTGATGGTTAAATAATTTTTGAGTGTACACTTACTATGTTCTAGGCACTATCCTAGGCAACCAGGGAAACAACAATGCATAATACAGTCAAAGGCCTTGCCTGCACGGTAAGTGATATTTTGGTGAAAACAGACAAATATTGAATAAATGGTAAATAGTAAATCAAATATTTTCCAATGGTGATACATGCAATGAAGGAAATAAAACAGGTACTGTGATAGAATGGAAAAATTAATTGAGGTAGAGTCGGGAAAGATTCAATGAGGATGTGGCATTTGAGCTGACAGCTGAATAATTAAGGAGCCAGACTTGCAAAGAGCCAGAGGAGGAACAGTCTCAGAAGAAGGAGCAGCAAACGCAAAGCCTTACTGTCATAAATGAATTTGGTGTGTTCTTGGAATAGCAAGGTGGTCAGTGCAGCTGGCATATGATAAGGGAAGGGATGTGGTAGTTGATGGGTGGCAAAACCAAGTTGCACAGGGTAGTAATTCTCAGCCTTGGCTACAAGTCAGAAATACCTGCAGAGATTTTACAGAGTATTGATGCCTGGTTTCACTCCCAGTGGTTCTAATTCAATAGACTGGGGGGAAGGGTGGGCACTATGATTTTTTAAGATGTCCCCCCACTGCTTGTAACGTGCAGCTAGGGGAGGGAACTGCTGATGTTGGACCCTGCAAGTGAGTTAATACCTTATGCATTTTTTTAAGGTAAAGGTCCAATGTTATTCTTTTATTTTTACATTTTAAATTAATTAATTAACATATAGTGTATTATTAGTTTCAGAGGTAGAGTTTAGGGATTCATCAGTTGCATATAATATCCAGTGCTCATTACATCAAGTGCCCTTTTTAATGACCATTACCCAAGCTGCCCCATCCCCCCACCCACCTCCCCTCCAGTAAACTTCAGTTTGTCTACTATAGTTAAGAGTCTCTTGAGGCACCTGGGTGGCTCAGTGATTGAGCGTCTGCTATCAGCTCAGGGCATGATCCCAGTGTTCTGGGATTGAGTCCTGCATCGGGCTCCCTGTGGGAAGCCTGATTCTCCCTCTGCCTATGTCTCTGCCTCTCTCTTGGTGTGTGTCTCACGAATAAAATCTTTTTAAAGAAGTCTCTTATGGTTTGTCTCCTTCTCTGATTTTGTCTTCTTTTTCCCTCCTTTACCTTCCTCCATGTTCATCTGTATTGTTTCTTAAATTCCATATAGGAGTGAAATCATATGGCATTTATTCTTTCTCTGACTTATTTTGCTTAGCATTCATACCCTGTTAGTTCTATCCACGTCATTGCAAACAGCAAGATTTCATTCTTTTTGATGGCTGAGTAATATTCCATTATATACAGAATTAAGTATATAATGGAATATATATGTATGATTATATATAATATATATTTATGTAATATATATAAAAGCAATGTCCACAATAGCTAAAATATGGCTTATGGATTTTTATAGCTAATGCCAGATTAACAACAGGACAAATGCTTGACACTGGAATAATATTTGACAGTTTACAAAGCCCCTTGCTGTTTTTGTTCCACTGGAGACTACTAAGAGGTTCAGGCTACTCAGATAAGTACTTTGGGGAGCACCAAACAGATGATGATCTTCAGATGGGATTTGGAAAGATCATCTGGGAGAAGTACAGGCTCCAAACTCACCAAGGAAAACACACCACAAGGAAGAGCCAGCTCACTTCTGTCAAGGTCATTTGACATTTGGTCAGACCCAAGTTTTATGTTCTTAAGCTGTCTTCCCTTGAGCTCTGTCCAGTGTTGTGCTGGAGTTGGCTTATCATGACTCATAAAAACCGATTCTGAACATCTCTTCCCAATTTCACATTCAGTACTATAATATTGGTGGCTTTATATCAGCCCTGATAGAGGAGTATCTACAGCATGGAAATTAGCAACCACTACAAAATCAAGGCTCCCCACTGACCTTTACCCCTTCCAGGCAAAAATCCAGTTAACTGACACACAACTGGTTCTGCCCTAGTGGTAGTTTCACTTTGTTCTAGTTGGGTCTGAACCCCTTGTGCTTTTGCTGATACTTTTACCTGAGCACACCTCTGGGGTTTGGTAATATAACTGCAACCACAGCTTGTATAGATTCATTTGCATTTCAGAGAAATTTTGCCAGCTTCACAGGCTTTACCCAATAGATGTCTATAAATAACATTTCTTTAAATGGAATTTGCATTTAAATGTAAAGATTGAACATTCTTAAAAAAAACTCTGTATTGAACAACTTAAGGTCAATAGAATAACTTTTTTGGAAGATGAACAGTAACTATTTCATTTATAAATTTTATCAGATCAGAATTTTGCAAAATGGTCATCTTACAACATTTGTGGAGGAAAATTTGGCAAAAGCCTTCAAAATTAAAATATACACATGCTTTGACCCAGCGCATGTTTACACGTGTGAGATATCATTTATACAGGAACATTCACTACAATATTGTTTACAATAGCAGAAGACTGGAAACAACATAAATACCCATCAATATAGTCATACAATACAGCCATTAAAAAGTAAAGCAATTAAATATATATACTGATGTGGAGCAATCTCCAAGATACATTATAAAGTGAAAAAAAAAAAACAAAGATGCAAAACAATAGAGAGCACTAGTTCTGTGAGGAATACTGACATACTGACTGATATATTGATACACTTAACATCGATATTTATATGTTTATAAGTACACATACTATGTCTACAAGGGTACACAAGAAACTAATGAATAGCGGTTATCCCTCAGAAAGAGAACTGCATCCACAATAGCCAAACTCTGGAAGGAGCCTCGGTGTCCATCGAAAGATGAATGGATAAAGAAGCTGTGGTCTATGTATACAATGGAATATTACTCAGCCATTAGAAACGACAGATACCCACCATTTGCTTCAAGGTGGATGGACCTGGAGGGTATTATGCTGAGTGAAGTAAGACAATCAGAGAAGGACAAACATTATATGGTCTCATTCATTTGGGGAATATAAAAAAATAGTGAAAAGGGATAAAGGGGAAAGGAGAGAAAATGACTGAAAATATCAGTGAGGGAAACAGAACATGAGAGACACTTAACTCTGGGAAATGAACAAGGGGTAGTGGAAAGGGAGGTGGACAGGGGGTTGAGGTGACTGGGTGATGGGCACTGAGGGGGGTACACGGGATGAGCACTGGGTGTTATGCTATATGTTGACAAATTGAACTCCAATAAAAAAAAAAAGAAAGAGAACTGCATGTCTGAAGGATGGGGGTTCAGAATTATCTGTCACTCTTTAACCTTTTCTGATTTTAAAATTTTGTATCATGTACATGTATTTCCCATTCCAAATATACATTTAAAATCAGCACAGCTCTGTTATGAATTTCCCTATGACCTTGAGACAAATCATTTCTCCTATTCGGGCTTCAATATCCCTAACTGCAAAAGGGAATCATATTCCATAATACTTCAGACAGAAAACCAAAAAGAGTTCCCAGCACATTATATTTCCCAGTTTTAGTGTTACCATTCACAACAGGTGTGTTGCCTGTCATGACACTCACACTGTAATTAGGGAAGCTGCACTTCTAATAAGGTCAGAGAAAGTACATCTGTCATTAAAAACAACAAAATTGGTCAGTTAACAAATGCCCATTGAAAATTCAGTTGTTCAGCCCTGTGCTGAATCTGTAGAAGAGAAACAGAAATCACAGCTCCTGCCTTTTAGAAACATGAAATAAATACATAAAATGAATACACATGAAGCAGCAATAATACAAAAGAATATAAAGGAATTCTAGAATGGGGCAAAAAGGTAGGTCATGTCTTAATTTAAGTGACTCACTGTGATGTGTTAGGCAAGTCACTACTTTCTTTTGAGCTTCAGTTTCTTCATATATAAAATGATGGGGGAGGATTATCAGAATTCAATACTTTCAATAAATTAATATTCAGCTCAGACATTCAGAGACCATTAGGCATAGACTGTGAAGCTTCTTCTGTTACATGTTCTTGGCTACTTGTTAAGTGGCAAAGAAGTATGGTGTTGTGGCAGGATCATGGACTTAGGAGTCAGAATGACTGGATTATGAATCCCAACAATGTCATTTAGTAGTTAGAGCAAATAGCATAATCTTGGGTAAATAGCATATTCTCTCTTTATCTGCTTCCTCCTTTGTAAAATGGGGATCATATTATCCATTTTTGCAGAGCAATGACAGTTCAAAATAATGTATATGAAACATCTGGCAAATTTTAGGTACTCAGTAAACAAGAGCTGTTTGAATGGTGGGCATTCTCACGCAATAAAGTGGAACACAGGAAGAAATGTTTAAGGCTGAAGTTACTGCGGAAATCTTTATTGCATAGCATTCAAGGACTGTGCTTAATGGTCTTTCTTTATCAAGTGTTCCACAATAAAGAGTTTTAATCACAATATTTATATTTTCTTTCCTATATAGTTTTTAAAAAAGGGGTCATCCAAGATCAAATTTGAAAACTGAAATATGATAATCTATAGCTCACACATCTGCACTGTGCTTTCCTTCTGGGTGCTATTCTGATTTGATGTCCTGAAAATTCAAAAGCTACATATCAAGATGCTTATCGTGGTAGGTGCCAAAATATTTACATGCTTCTTGACAAGATTAAAAATGAGAGCAAGAGAATAGGAGAAGAAGGAGGAGAGGAGAGGGAGGAGGGAGGGGTGGGGGTGGGAAGGAGTAAGGAAGGAGGTGATGAGGAGGAGAAAAGATGAAAGGAAAATAATACAAAAAGTAAAAGGAAAGGAAAAGGTATATAGAAAGAAAAATCCAAACCTGGACTGCATTATGGACTAACTGAACTGTATGACAGCTTTTAACCTGGAGAAGCTTTGAGTGCTTCCCCTATGTGCTGCCTCACTGAGGGTCAAGGTTGCCTGTGGTATCACTGCCATGCCTACTGAGGGCTGATGCATTACTGATTGGAGGAGGGGAGACATAAGCCTGCATCCCAATTACTTCACGGCCACCTTCTCCATCCAAGTCTCTCCCCAGGACTGTTTGTGAGTGCCTTCCCCTTAGGGGAGCCATGCTGTGATGGACTCATAGTACTAAGAAGACAAAATTTCTTTCTGACTATAGGGAAGCCCCACGAAGGCACTGAAGGTTTGAGATGGGGCACTCATAGAGGAGTTAGTGGAAACTACAAAGAAAGGAGCCCGTGTAGTACAGTAGGGGAAAAATGGGGCAGTATAGTTCCACAGACTGCACTCAGGTCCTTGCACTGCCTCTTACTAGCTGGAGCCTGGAGCAAGTCACTAGGCTTCTCTGGATCTCAATTTAGCTTACTGTAAAATGGAAGTAATAACTCATAGGTCTGCTATGACATTTAGATGAAATAATGTGTGCAAGACAACTAACACAAGGTCTGGACCTCGTGGAAGTCTATAAATATTGAAAGAAAAAGAGAAACAGAGTGGAATAAATAAGTAGGATTTTACAAATAAGACCCAGGAGGGACGCCTGGATGGCTCAGTTGGTTAAGTATGACTCTTGATCTAGCTCAGGTCATGATCTCAGGGTCATGAGATTGAGTCCTGCTTGGTCTCTATGCTCAACAAGGTGTTTACTTGAGATTCTCTCTCCCTCTCCCTCTGCCCCTCTCCATGCACTTACTCTCTCTCTAAAATAAATAAATAAATGGATGGATGGATGGATGGATGAATCAATCAATCAATCAATCAATCAAGCAAGCAAGCAAGCATTAAAAATAGGACCCAGGAGAAGACATACAATGAAGTGAACAAAAGATAATATCATCAGGAGAAAAAATAATAGTATGATAATAATTTGTGTAGCAAGAGAAATGCTGACAGCCTACAAATGTTAAGTCCAATTCCAAAGATGGCAGGTAGAGCATGTCAGGCAGAGGAATGACATATTTGAAAAGGCAGAGAAGTTGGAAAGAGCCACAATTGATTAATTTAACCAGCTGTAAAACTGATGATTTCTTGGCCATCAACATCTAAAATATCACAAACACATTGACTCCATCTATTTTTCTCTCCCTTTGTACCAAAAACAAAGGTTTTTCTTTTTACAACTACCTTAAGACAGCCAAACAGGTTTGACTGTTCATACCCCCAGCCTCTGTTTTGGTCTGCTCTTCAGTGATTAATATCTGAAAGAACAGTTACTGTAACTGCTGTAACTGACCAATAGGCATGGCTAGGAAAATGACATCTGGAGGCTAGTGGGGTGGTAGAATGAACTAACTGTTGGCATGTTGGCTGCTTAGTTAAAGTGCTCCTAGGCTTTACCTTCCAACCATCAGAGAATGAGGCAGGGAAACTGCATCCACTGAGAAAGGCCCACCCATACCATCCATTTGCCATAAAGATAACGTATTGTCCTGTTATACATTTGAATTCCCCAAAGGAATGCTCACCAAAAATGTTTAAACCACTGAATTATGAACAGAAATAACGGTTACTGACAAAATGAGAAATCAATCATTAATCTTACAATTCCTCTATAATGTAGAATCCAAAGAAGTGAATAAATTACTCCTTTCCATTTGTGATTAGGAAAGTCAGGAAAACTCAAAAGTACATGTTGCCAGGCTTTCCTTAATGAAAAACAAAACAAAACCAAAAAAACACCCAGGCCAACTGGAGGAACATCAGCTGACAAACAGGTCTAACTTCATCTGTTCTTTTTTTCACTGTCCCAAGGGTCCCTAGGTATTTGAGTGTCTATGCACTTTGGAGCACATTTCTAGCACTAAGGGGCAAAATAAATTTTCCTAAAAACACAAGAATCATCCTTGGATCTAAAACATGTAAAACATCAATAATTATTAGTAATCCAGGACCACAAGACTTGCAAAATTCCAGTTTTGAAAGAGATTCACTTCGGAACATGAGGAATATAAAATTGTCTTCAACAAATGACAGGCAACGCCAACATTATTCAGGCTTAGCCATTCTCACATTGAAGGTACCCCTTCTTTGTTCCCTAAACACCCACCAGGAGGAATCAGCTCATATATATCCAGCATCATCCCAAATCATAAACATTTATATAACCTCGATCTTGCATTTGTAGGCAGTTTTACAATTTATAGATAGTGTTCCCATACACTGTCTTCTCTGAACCTCACAACAATACATGAGTGATTCAAGGCAGTTATTATCATTTTACAAATGATAAAACTGAGGTTCAGAATGCTAACAGAATTGTCCAAGCTTATGCAGTTAAGAAATGAAATCATTGCCACAATCGAGTATTTTAACTCTTACTCTGGCACTTTTCTTTTTTTTTAATTTTTTTTTAAATTTTATTTATTTATGATAGGCACACAGTGAGAGAGAGAGAAGCAGAGACATAGGCAGAGGGAGAAGCAGGCTCCATGCACCGGGAGCCCGACGTGGGATTCGATCCCGGGTCTCCAGGATCGCGCCCCGGGCCAAAGGCAGGCGCCAAACCGCTGCGCCACCCAGGGATCCCAACTCTGGCACTTTTCTTCATAGTTTTCCAAATGGCAACAAAAAAATGTTAAATTATAGTCACTGTGCTATGTTTTGGAAGGCATGCAAACTACTTTTTCTATTAAGAGATATATAAAAAAATAGTAAAACTTAGACTTGCAGATCAGTTATCTGGAAAGTTCACTTAGGTGGAACATTTCATTTACCTGATATACTGCATAAACAAGGGTTGGTAATGGGATAATATTCATTATGTCATTCAGCAAAAAATTATTAAAGGCCTATTAAGTGCCAGAATCTATACTAGGCACTGGCTTCTATTCCATAAAAACAGATAAAATATTAAGAAAAATCTGAGCAGAATTAAGAAATTAATTAATTTAATACATATTTATTACATATATATTCCTTGGATGCTTAGAATATGTAAGTGAAAAAATAATAAAAAAATCATTACCTTGACTAATATTCATTTTAATGTGTGTGAGGAAGTGCAGGAGGGAAGTAGACAGTAAACAATAGATTCAATCAATTAAAAAATTAAGCAGTATGTTAGAAAAAGCAACAAGTGCTGTGGACAAAAAGCATGGTAAAGGGGATGAAGAATGCTGGGACAGACTGATTTTAAATTGAGTGGTGGAAGCAGGCTTCATTGAGCTGACATTTGGGAAAAAAAAACTTGAAGCGTGAGTGAGTAACCTACCCTTATCTCAGGGAAGAGCATTCAAGACAGAGGGAATAGCTGATGTAAAGGCCCTGACGTGGGAGAAAGCCTATCACGTTTGGAGACTGGCAAAGAAGCCCGTGTAGCTATAGCAGGAGGAAATGTGGTGGAATATGAGGTCTTAGAGGTAATAGCAGTATAGATCATATATGAACTTACAGGCCAATAACTTTTAAGTCAATGACTTTAATTCTGAATGAGATGGAGAGAGGCTAGAGGACTTTGAGTAGAGGGGGAAACATGGCCTGGCCTACAGTTTTATATGAGTCACATGTGAAAACAACATTTTTCCTCTTGCTTATCAGAAACAACAACAACACTGGGGTAAGTGACCTTAGGAATGACTAAAAGGGGATGCCTGGGTGGCTCAGTGGTTGAGCGTCTGCCTTTGGCTCAGTGTGTGAACCTAGAGTCCTGGGATCGAGTCCCACATTGGGCTCCCCGCATGGAGCCTGCTTCTCCCTCTGCCTATGTCACTACCTCTCTGTGTGTGTGTCTCTCATGAATGAATAAATAAAATCTTTTAAAAAAAGGAGTAACTAAAGGATCCTGAAAATTCAATTAACTTTCAGGATCATTTTTCCTGGACACTTTAGATGTGCACTTTTTTGAAGGTTGGGAAGTTCTGAATCAAAACATCTTAGACTGGGGTAATGTCAGAGAAAATGATGGAAGGAGGAATGCCTAAAATTCTCTACTTCATAAAGGAAATTATAAAACTGGCAAAAAAAAGAGGTCAGAATAAACATTTTAAGAACTCTAGAAATTAACCAAACACTTGTAGCTAGGAAGCATTTATTCAAAACTTTGCAATGTTTAAATTTACCCTTATTCCCTATCACTCCTTCCCCAGTCCCATAGTAACCATGAAAAATAGCCTGCAGTAATAGTGAAAACCACTCATGGTGAAAAACCAGCCTGGTAACCACCAGAGGAGACAAAATGGTGTTGGGACACCTACAAAGACTCTTAAAGAACTGCTACCATTTGACCTGTCTGGGGGTTCCCTGAAACATTACTCTCAAGACTGTTTATTTAACATGACTTACAGCCTGATCAGTATAAACAGCTTTTTCCTTGGGGGTGATTTCTAGAAAATAAACAGAGGCAAATGTTGGACATCAGCCTGGCTAGGTTGGTAGATAACAACCGTGGCAACCAATGAGCTAACTAAAAAGCTTTAAAAAAAGTGGGGAAATGATGGGATTCCTGGCAGGTTCAGCTGGTGGAGTGTGCAACTCTTGATGTTGAGGTTGTGGAGTCAAGCCCCACGTTGGGTGCAGAGATTAAAAACAAAACCTTAAGGGGCCACAAAGTGGCCCAGTCTGTTAAGTATCTGACTCATGATCTCAGCTCATGTCTTAATCTCAGGGTCCTGAGCTCAAGCCCCATGTTGGGCTGCACTTAAAAATAAACACACAAATAAATAAAACCTTTTTTTTAAAAAAAAGTGGAGAAATGAGATGTTCACAGGAGGCTTTGAAAAGCTTCAGAATATTCCCAGGCATCTAGAATGAGTTCTAAAATGTCACTAAACAAGCAAAAACAGAAGCAACAACAAATACCAGCAACAATAAACCATGACATTTGGCAGGTGTAAATTCTACCTTATAAGTTAATTATGTTAAATGTAATTGGAGTAAATATTGCCATTAAAAACCAGATATTTGGGGGATCTCTGGGTGGCACAGCGGTTTGGCGCCTGCCTTTGGCCCAGGGTGCGATCCTGGAGACTCGGGATCGAATCCCACATCCGGCTCCCGGTGCATGGAGCCTGCTTCTCCCTCTGCCTGTGTCTCTGCCTCTCTGCCTCTCTGTCTCTCTCTCTGTGTGACTATCATGAATAAATAAATTAAAAACAAAAACAAAAACAGATATTTGCAGAATGGATGGAAGAAACAAGATGTAACTATGCTGTTTAAAGGAAACACTTTAAATCTTGAGACAGAAATAGGGGCACCTGGGTGGCTCAGTTGGTTGAATGTTCAACTCTTGATTTTGGCTCATCTTGATCTCAGGGTCATGAGATTGTGCCCTGTGTGGAGCTCCATGCTCAGCATGAAGTCTGCTTTTCTTCTTGTCTCTCTCTCTCCTTTGCTCCTTCCCCTGCTCATGTTCTCTCTCTCTCTCTCTCTCTCTCTCTCTCTCTCATAAATAAAAAAAATCTTTAAAAAATAAATTCAGAGGCAAAAACAGATTGAAAACAAAGGGACTAAAAAAATATTTCATGTAAACAGTAACCAAAAGAGAGTTGGAGTGGCTATACTAGTATCAGGCAAAATAGACATTGAGACAAAAAAATGTGACTAGAGACAAGAATGGACATATTATAATGGTAACATGTTGAATCCACTAGGAAGACATATAATTGTAAGCATATGCATCTAATAACAGAATCCTCCCACCAACATAAAGTAAAAACTGGCAAAATTAAATGGAAAAATAGATGATTCAACAATAAAAGTTGGAGACTTAAATACCGCACTTTCAATAAAGCATAGAATAAATAAGAAGAAGATAAGAAAAGAAAAGTCATGAACAACCTAAACAAATTAGACCTAATAGGCATCTATATAGCACTCCACTCCAAAACACCACAATACATATTCTTTTCAAGTATACATGAAACATCCTCCAGGAAAGACCACATTCAAGGCCATAAAATAAGTCTCAATAAATTTAAACTGATTGAAGTCATACCAAGAATGTTCTCTGATCAAAATAAAATAAAATTATAAACCAATAACAAAAGAGAGTTTCAGAAATTCATAAATATATAAAAATAAAACAATGCCATATAAGCAATGAGTCAAAGAAGAAAACATAAGGAAAGTAAGAAAATATAAAATGAATTGAAATGAAAAGACAACATGCCAAAATTTATGAAATTCAATGAAAGCAATGGTTAGAGGGAAATTTATAGCTGTAAATGCCTACATGAAAAGAAAATCTCAAATAAACAGTCTCACTTATCTTAAGATGCTAGAAAAGGGAGAACAAACTAAAAGAAAGCAGGAGGAAAAAGTGATAAATATAGGACAGAAGGGGCACCAATGTGGCTCAGTTGGTTAAGCATCTACCTTCAGCTCAGTCCAAAAAGGACTCCCTGTTCAGTGGGGTGTTTACTCCTCCCTATGCCCCCCGACCCCTGGCTTGTGCTTTCTCTCTCAAATAAAAAAATAAAATCTTTCTTTAAAAAAGATTAGAACATAAATAAATGAAGTAGGGGTGCCTGGCTGGCTCAGTTGCAGGAACATACAACTCTTGACCTTGGGGTAATGAGTCTGAGCCCCACACTGGGTGTAGAGATTACTAAAAGAATAAATTAATTTAAAAAAAAATAGAGAATGTAAAACAAAAAAGAAAATTAACAAAACCAAATCTTGGTCTGTTGGAAAGATCAACAAATGGATAAACCCTTTAATAAATTAACCAATATGAAAAAGAAAGAGAACTCAAATTATGAAAATCAGTAATGAAAGAAAAGACAATACTACTGAAATAAAGACAATTTATTAAATCATCTTAACTGAAATAAATCTTACTGAAATAAAGATTATCAGGAAATACTACAAACAATTGTATTCCAACACTGATGAAATGAAGAAATTACTGGAAAGATAGAAACCACCAAAACTGACTCAGATGTAAAAAGAAAGTCTGAATATAACTGTAACAAGTAAAGATATGGGGCAGCCTGGGTGGCTCAGCGGTTTAGTGCCGCCTTCAGCCCAGGACATGATCCTGGAGACCTGGGATCGAGTCCCACATCAGGCTCTCTGCATGGAGCCTGCTTCTCCCTCTGCCTGTGTCTCTGCCTCTCTCTCTCTCTCTCTCTCTCTCTCTCTAATGAATAAATAAATAAAATCTTAAAAAAGAAACAAGTAAAGATATTGAACTAGCCATAGTAGTAATAATTACTACTACTACTAATTATTATTTCCCACAAAGAAAAGCTGAGGAACACATGGTTTTACCAGATAGTTTTACCAAATGTTTAAAGAAGAACTAATACTTATTGTTTACAAACACTTCCAAAAAAGAAAAAGATAAGGGAATGCTTTCCAGTTCATTTTATGAAACTATTATTACCCCGATAACAAAACAAGACAAGACAGTGCAAAAAGAAAACTAAAGACCACTATATCTCATGAATATGAAGATACAATCTGAACAAAATACTTGCAAACCAAATCCAGCAATGTATAAAAAGGATTATACCCCATAATCAAGTGAGATTTATCCCAGGAATGAAAAGCTGGTTCAACAAACAAAAATCAATCAATGTAATATTACAGTTTAATGAATAAAATACAAAAACATGGTGATCTGAATAGACACAGGAAAATCATTTGACAAAATCCAAAAAGTTTTCATGATAAAAATACCAGGACTACATAGAAACTTCCTCAACCTGATAATAGGTATCAATGAAAAGCCCACAGCTGGTGGTGAAAGACTCAAAGCTTCCTCATTTCCTCCCTAAGACCAGGAAAAATGTCTGATCTCATTCATCACTACAATTCAACTTTGTAGCAGACGTTTTAGTTGGGACAATTAGACAAGAAAAAGAAATAAAGGCATATAGATTGAAAAGGGAGATGTTAAACCACTTCTTTTCACAGATGATATCTTGTATGAAGAAAATTCTAAAAAATACACAAAATAACTATTAGAGGTAGTAAATGAATTCAGCAATGATGCAGTATAATAGGTCACTATCCAAATATTACTGTATTTCTATAGAGTAGCAATTAATAATCCAAAATGAAATTAAGAAGAAAACCTCCATCTACAAAAACATCAAAAAGAATAAAATATTTAGGGGTAAATTTGACAAAAGAATTGTTAAGACTTATACATTGAAAACTATAAAACATAACTGAAGTAAATTAAAGTTCAATTGAATAAATGGAAAGTCATTTTGTGTTGATGAATTTAAACACTTAATTATTATTGACATGATAGTGTTACCCACATTGATCTATAGATTCAATATCATATGTGTCAAGAAACCCAGCTAGCACTTTTCTTTAAACTGAAAAGTGATCCAAAAATGTATACGGAAATGCAAGTGTCCTAGAATAGACACAACTATCTTGAAAATGAAGCACACATTTGGAGCACTCACTCTTCCCAAATTCAGACCTTACTACAAAGCCACAGTAATCAAGATAGTATGGTAGGTGCAAAAGGTTAGACATAGAGTTCAGTAGATTACAACTAGGAGTCCAGATATAAGTTCACATTTATGATTAATAGTTTTTCAACAGGGATCCCTGGGTGGCACAGAGGTTTGGCGCCTGCCTTTGGCCCAGGGCGCGATCCTGGGGACCCGGGATCGAGTCCCACGTCGGGCTCCCGGTACATGGAGCCTGCTTCTCTCTCTGCCTGTGTCTCTGCCTCTCTCTCTCTCTCTCTCTCTCTCTCTCTGTGACTATCATAAATAAATAAAAAAATTTAAAAAAAATAGTTTTTCAACAAAGATAATAAGACAACTCTATGGAGAAAGATATTCTTTACAACAAATGATGCTAGGACAGCAGGATATCTATATGGGAAAGAATGAGATCAGACTCCACAAAAATCAATAATAAAAAAGGAATAATCCTATTAAAACATGGATAAATAATATGAATAGTCATCTAAAGAAGATATGCAGATGCTGGACGATCACATGAGAAAATGCACATCATAAGTCATTAGCAAAATGCTAATTAAAACCCCAGTGAAATACCATTTCATATCAACTAGGATGGAAATAATAATAATAATAGTAACAATAAAGTAACAGATAGAAAGGTGTTGGCAAATATGTAGAGAAATCTGAGCCCTCATCCACTGCTGATAGGAATGTACAACAGTGCAGTGTCTTAAAAAAAAAAGAACTCTGCCAGTTAAACATGGAATTACCATAAAACCAAGCAATTATTACTTGGCCAGAAAATTGAATGAAGTACTGATACATACTAAAACATGGATTAACCTTGAAAATACTACGCTAAATGAAAGGATCCAGATTAAGAAGCCACATACTGTATGATTCCACTCATAAAAAATGTCCAGAATTGATAAATCCACAGACAGAAAGTATTTTAGTGGTTGCCTAAGTCTGAGAAAAGAGAAAATTTTGAGTAGGTGCTAATGGGTACAGAGTATCTTTTCAAGATGATGAAAATCTGGAATTAGCATCACTGAAGTAATTGCAAGTATCACTACTATCTGGAATTAGATAGTACTGATGCTTGACCATGACTTCTTGAACATACTAAAAACCATAGAATGGCACACTTACAAAAGGTAAATGTTGTAGTACATTAAATATATAATAATATATAATATATAAAATATATAAATTCTACCATGCCTTTTGTTGTCAGTAATTCTTAGTCTCTGAGAGAGGAGTCCAAAAAGGAAATCAAGAGTACCCTGTAAGTTGTAGCACAAATGATTTAATTTAAAAGCATGCAAAGGTCTTTAAAGACTCCAAGTCACTAATAAAGAAAGGTCTACCTACATAAGATCTCAATAGCAATCTTGTAAGATATGTTAACATTAGTAAATTCCTTCACACACATCATCTCACAACATACCCATGAAGTAGAAAGGACAAAAACCATTAATGTCTTTGCAGATGCAGAAGCAAAATTCCAAAGAGCTTCAGTGACTTCTCTTGGGTCACATGCTAGCTTTCTCTTTTCTAGCACGGTTTTGCTCTGCCACGATGCATGAGTAAAGTAGACTCTTTTATAAAAGGAAATGAACTCTCTTTCCAATTTCTAATCTCATTCATCTTCTTCTGTCACCCATTTTCTTGCCTCCGGTGACAGAAAGCTTCTATTGTCTGCAATGTCATGGGGTAAGATTACAAAACAGTTCTTTGAAACAGCAATCCCAGTATTTCAAAATGGAGCCTTGAGAGTAGGTAGATTCACACTCAGTTCTTCCCTATCCTCTCTCCACTTTTCAATCATTCCCTTGAGTCATTACCACATGAAAATATCCAGCAATGATGTAGGATACAAAGTCAGAAGGAAATGTCGATAAAATTAAATGTCCTATATATAACCAACAGCCCATTGACAAATACTTGAGGCAGGCAGAAGATGTTCTTCCAGGAAGCTCCTGTCTTTTTTTTTTTTTTTGGAAGCTCCTGTCTTAATGTTAATGTCTTACTAGAGGAAAAAACAACCTTGGTTTGACAATAGCAAGACCTCTGGTATCCTGTGTCTTCTTTAGCATATTAAGATCCTTTTGGATTCTCCCTCATCTTTACTTCCTCCAATCCCAAAGTATATAATCATTTGATCCTCATTACCCCGGGGGAGCAGAAGCAGCAGGCAGCAACAGCTCTTTCTGCCCATGGGTCCTATCCCCACGCCTTTTTTTTCTTCCCGTGCTTTAATGAAACCATCATTTTGCACTGAAGACCTCTCAAGAATTCTTTCTTGGCTGTTGGCTCCAGACCCCACAGAACCTCACATGTATATTCCAAAACTACATCAGCAGTATATTAAATGTGATAGATCATTATAAAAATGAAATAACAGATATCTTCCTCATTAGATTATGAGGGAGACAAGGATAAAACTTACTCTTGTTTGTCATTCCAGACTGGAGTGAATGGAAAAATCTCCTTATACATTAGTTGAATGCATTAATGAATAAATGATTGATTTTTAAGTTGGCCAAGAGAGTTCCCTGTAATATGCTTCTTAAGGAAGTAGTCCAGGCCATAGAAGATTGTAAGGGTTCCTTTCTTTTTTTTAAAATTGTATTTATTTATTCATGAGAGGCAGAGACATAGGAAGAGGGAGAAGCAGGCTCCTCACAGGGAGCCCGATCTCTGGACCCGGGATTACACCCTGAGCCAAAGGCAAACACTCAACTGCTGAGCCACCCGGGCATCCCAGATGGTAAGGTTTTGATTGCTTCCTAAAGAAGAGTAATATCTTTCTGGAATGGAAATAATCAACAAAGAGAGTACCATAATTTTACAAATGTTAAGTCTCATTCCTTCTCTCTGTAATGACTGTTTGAAACCATGGTTCCCCTTCAGTATCAGTGAGTTTCGTGAGGCTGCTCTGTGGAATGCTGGCTTAGAGCCCTCTGGATGATGGATGGAATGGGTTAAGGGAGACCAGAGGACAAAGCTCAGCTTACTGCCACATTATTGTCAGCCCACCACAGATACTACTGACCCTGGCAGTTTGAGCATCAAGAGAAAGGGGAAAAAAAAAGAAAGAAAAAAGAAAAGGATCTTGGAATCAGTTTCGCAAGGTTCATGTGCTAGCCAGGCAAGAATGCCCAGCACAAAGCAAGTATATTAAAGGCAGAGAAACAGCTCCATTGGGGAAAACAGACACAATTTTGAGGGTGATGGAACTAAAAAGCCCATATATTTATAACTTACAACAAATAAATTTGTTCCAATAATATCACTTATTTTCCCAAATTTGTATACAGCTTAGGAAGTTGCCCTGTTGCCAAATGCCAGATCAAAACTATGTCTGCTGGGAATTAAGAACATTAGTAAAGAAACAAGGGCCTGCTCTTGGAGCAAGTTTTCTATAAACCCTGCAGCTTATCTCCACAGGATTTTAGTAATGTTGCAACTAAGGCTGAAAGCTGAACTCTGATGGGAAGGCACTCTTGGCCTTTCTTGGCCATTTTCTGGCTAATGCTCACTTGCTGGGAGACAGTATCTCCATAAATAAAATTATATATCTGCCTATCCCTGTATCATGCAAAAGTGCTTGGACATATTGTCAATCAATTTATAGGCTATCTTTATAATAGACTATTTTGAGGGAGTAGGTAATTTCATTTGAGAAGCCCTGATTCACAAGTGATCATTGTGATGTGACTGCAGATTGGAGGAGATATGCTTTATCTGTTAATAACCTATGTACCTAAAAAACATGCAAGCCAGAAAGAAAGAAAGAAAGAAAGAAAGAAAGAAAGAAAGAAAGAAAGAAAACATGCAAGCCATGAGGTGATCTGCAAGTAAAGCTGTTTCCCCTACAGGTAACTAACTCTCTTTACATAAGGTTCCAGGGTGGTCAGAGGCAAGTATCTATTTAACAATAGCCATGATTGTCCTGAACAATGGTAAGGAGATCCCCTAGAAAATAGAAACTCATACTCATATGACACTTTACAATTTATAGAGTGATTTTATAAGCATCAATTCGTTTAGCTTTTCAGCCACTGTGTTATCTCCATTCTATAGATGAAGCAATTGAGCTTAGAGAGATATCAAATAAATTTCCTAGGGCCTACTCTACCATATCCTAGCTCATTTAAAATCTCTAAAGCTAAACAGAGGAAGGCTTATCTGCAGGATCGTTTGTACATATTCCCTGATGTGAGTCAGCAAACTCTGGATTATATTTCCTAGAACACTGAGGGTCTCCTTGAGGCAATAGTCAGGTCACTCACTAGTGTTCCCATCAACATAGGTGTCAAGCACTCACAGCATCATATAAGGGCTTGCTATGAGAAAGTGACCTCCCTCTTGCTAGGTATGTGTTTAAGTTTTTGGCATTTCCCTAGGACATTTAGGAGCATAGTAGATGGGTTAACAAACAAGGAAGAATGTTACCAAGGAAAGATTGGGCCAAAGTGACATGGCTTAAGGGAGAGCCACTTTATGAAAAGACATCTAATGGCCAAAGAATTATCTTTACTGTTTTATCTGGGATTCCAAGGACCAGATTCCTACCTTTATTTTCTACACTGGATATCCAGTTTGTTCTCCCTAAGTATTGACTAATATGCATTGTGACAAGTATGAGCTCATTTTTTTTGTTTTGTGGGAACTCAAAGAATGTGATCTATACTTATACTCAGGGTGAAGAGGCCAAGACCAGTGAGTGGTAGCACCAGGAACTAAAGTAAGAGAAGCTGAGTTCCAAGGGGGGACAAAAAAAAATGCTGGGGGATAAAACTGGAAAATGCAGTTTGACTTCATATAGAGCCCCTCTATCCTCAAACACAGAGGGTGCCATATTCTACAGTAACTTGGGGAGCCTGTTTTTTTCCATATAGAATTTATAGTTTGCAACAGACTTTGCAGTCTCCACCAAAAAAGAAAACTGGAGTTATCTGAAAGCCAGAACCCCCAAACCACATCAGTGATGTCAACTGATTGGTGACTATAGCCACCTGCCTCCCTCCAAATCCTCAAAGGCATCCATCATTTCTAAAGATTTTCCCATCACAAAGGGATGTGCTGGCCTCTAGCACACATTAGTAGTTGTAATCATGTGTGATGGCTGGTTTGAACTTACTTGCATGTATTGAGTCTGCCCTGAGTTTTCTTGCCCTGCTGCTTTTCCAAAGTCCAAAATCCTCATGGTTTTCTAATGTCTAAAGATGTTAATTTGGGCCTGGATATCTCCTCAGGCCATCACCCCTACAATTATATCTAAAGGCAGATACTGGCTGCTCAGAACTCATTCATCTCTCTCAAGTATAAAGTGATTTCACTGCTTCTGTTGTACTCACAAATCTAACATAGTTCTAAGCCCTGTTAAAGTGAAACATATTTATCTCTCTCCACAACCCTTCCTCTGTTTCCCTCTTCCCCTTCAGTTCTTTCACCCTACCAAATGCTCAATGCTTTCATTTGACCCTTGGCTCCTCAGAGCTTGCCACTCTTGATGCCTTATCTAAGCTTTCTTGTTCCATATAAAAGATAACAGAATCTGTTCTGAATCCCCTACGCCTTTCAAAATATATGAGACTGGTGTTTTATGCTTCCAGAGTCCTGTCAGTGGATATACTGATAACCTAATTCCCAATAGTATTGCCTGATAACAGCTAAATGTGTCCCAAAGAGTAAAGTCTTCCAAAACAGATCTACATATGGTGGGGGTATCAGACATGGTAATAGATCATGCATGGCAAGATACTTTTAAGCAGAGGGGCCTTTCATAATTTTTTAACACATAACACATGATTTTTGATGTTTTTATAGCCACCTGCCTCCCTCTGACTCCTCCAATGTGTCTACCATTCCTAAAGATCTGCCTATCAAAAAAAAAAAATGCTCCCTATCACATGCTCCCACTTCCCAAACCCTGCTTTTCTTTTCTTTTCTTTTAATTTTTATTTATTTATGATAGTCACACACACACAGAGAGAGAGAGAGAGAGAGGCAGAGACACAGGCAGAGGGAGAAGCAGGCTCCATGCACCAGGAGCCCGACGTGGGACTCGATCCCGGGTCTCCAGGATCGCGCCCTGGGCCAAAGGCAGGCGCCAAACCGCTGCACCACCCAGGGATCCCCCAAACCCTGCTTTTCACCCAGTATTTCCACTGATAGAAAGAGGTTCCAAAGGGATTTTATTTTTTAAAGATTTTATTTATTTATTCATGAGAGAGGCAGAGGGAGAAGCATACTCCATGCAGGGTGCCCTATGTGAGACTCGATCCGGAACTCCGGGATCACACCCTGAGCCAAAGGCAGACGCTCAACTGCTGAGTCACCCAGGTGTCCCCCAAGGGAATTTTAAAAAGAAAAAATGTAATGCGTGTGAATTACAACCTAAGTATATGTAAACAATGTAAATATCTAACAGTAGATGCATAAGGAAAAAAAAACTTATTCTAGAAATTATGCATGCATGAGGGCAAGGCCTAAAAGAATGGGATACATTTTAGTCCATTGTTGTGTGAAGGTGGTGGGCATTTAAAAAAGCCATGAGAAGAAAGTATAAATCTCCAGATGGGTGATATAATTTCACATGTTTAAGATTGAAGTCTAAAGGCTATGAGGCACAAGACAGCCCAAAAGAGGTTCCCAGTGCATCTATAATAAAATCATGGTTTCATCAACATGAACCTTCTATCAAGGAAATCAGTCTAGCCGAGGGAAAAATATCGATAAGTACATCACTGAAAGGTAAAGCAAAAAGTGGTAAGAACCACAAGAGATTCACGAAGTGCCGTGCTGTGGGAGTACAGACAAGGGTTTGGTGCCTTTTGATGGGGTGGAGGCTTCATGAAGGGGGAGGCATTTGAGTGAGGCTTTAAAGGAATGTAGGATTTAAGGATATGGAGATGCAGAGAAAAAGCACTTGTGGCAGAGGGAGTAGCCTGAGTAAAAGCGAGGAAGAAGAAAGTGTGGGTATGCAATGGAAAAACAGAATAGTTTAACTACATACATTGTGAGTGCAGCCTCCTGCAGTATTTTGTTATCCTTGGAAGCAGAACAAATACTGATCATCCATTTTAGGAATAGAATGAAAAAATGGAACACAAATGACCAACCTGGAATAAAATTAGATTAACATTCTTTGGGAGGGGGTTTGATTTAAATCAATTGGTTTCTCTTTAATTCTTCTTTTTAAAGATTTTATTTATTCATGAGAGACATAGAGGAGGGGAGAGGGGGAGGGAGAGAGAGAGAGAGAGAGAGAGAGGCAGAGACACAGGCAGAGGGAGAAGCAGGCCCCATGCAGGATGCCTGATGTGGGACTTGATCCTGGGTCTCCAGGATCACGCCCTGGGCTGAAGGCGGTGCTAAACCGCTGAGCCACCCGGGCTGCCCTCTTTAATTCTTTTTTTAAAGAATAAATAATTCTTTAAAAGAATTTTAAATTCTTTAAAATTAAATATTTTTAAATTAAATTAAATTCTATTAAATATTCTTTAATTTTTTAAAATAATAAGTAATTCTTTAATATTCACGAGGGATGCCTGGGTGGCTCAGTGGTTGAGTGCCTGCCTTTGGCTCAGGTCTTGATCCCAGGGTCCTAGGATCACATATTGGGCTCCCTGCAGGGAGCCTGCTTCTCCCTCTGCCTGTCTCTGCCTCTTTCTCTCTGTGTCCCTCATGAATAAATAAATAAAATCTTTTTTTAAAAAGAATTATTTATGAAAGAAAGAGAGAGAGAATCTGAGTGCGGGTAAGGGGCAGAGAGAGAGAGAAACCCATGCAAGCCTCATGTCCACCGATCCCATGACCCCAAGATCATGACCTGAGCCCAAACCCTCTCCATAATTATTAATAACATGGTTTCTTTTGGCCTTTGATTTAAAACAATCATTGCTGTATAATCTATCCCATTTTTTACTTATTCTCTCTTATGACATTTATCAGAGCAGTATTTAATTTTTGTTTCTACATCGCTATCCCCCACTAAACTTCGAGATATTTGAAAGGAGGACTGTGTCTCATTCACCACTGAGTTTCCAGTACCAAGTAGAAGGCCTAGAATATGCTTGCCTTGCTGTATGCTTATCTGCTGCTCCTGTTGGATTGAGATGTTTTACTCATCTCTCTATCCATACTTCTTAGCACAAGGCCTGACACATAATAGAGGCTGAATGTATGTGGAACTGAGATGAATTAGTTCCCTTCCTACTCTCTTAGTCCTCTCTACCGCAGTTTCCTCATTTGCAAGTATCTACTACCACACAGAGGTGTTGTAAAGATTAGGTAAGCACTTAGGGTAATGCCTAACACAGAGAAAATGTTCAGTAAATATTAACTGCTATGATTATCATCACCATTATTGTTTGTTGCTGTTGATAAGGCTTCCAGACCCACTGATGGGGGATAAAGCCCCTCTTGTTTAGAGTTGTCTTAAAACTTAGCTGACCTTGGAGGGCATGTCCACCAGGTTAGGAACTCCCTGACAGCAAGGCCAACTCACACTCATCTCTGGGCCCACACAGAGCCTGACACAATACATGTTTTTTGAAAAAATGAATGAGTATAAGCTGCTCACCTCTAGCCCTTCTCTAGCCACTCAATCATGAGAATACAAACGCCTAAAATCTAGTTCCATCTAACTGGGAGACAGGACCTAGGGAACTCTGTGCTGCCCACCATTGCTCTAGCCAATTCCTTTTGGGTCCTTGATATTTAGGAATGTACACATCTGAAAAAACTATTATATTCTGAATTTTGTCTGAAATATGCCATCTGTCTGAAAATAATTACTACCAAATTATCCATGTAAATAGCAACAGGTGAATTAGTTAGTTCATACTAGCATTTCTACAGTGAAATCATGGGACCTCTAGAAACATTCTATAATTTGATATGGGGCTGATTTTTCACTCATGTGCTAGAAGGCATTGTCCACAGTGTTTGGTTCATTTTATTTTTGAAAGTCTGGCACTATGCAAGGAAACTTCCAATTGTCTTACCTCATGTAATTCCTTTTTAAAAACTATTTATTTATTTACTTATATATTTGAAAGAGAGTGAGAAAGAGGAAGAGGGAGAGAAACCCAAGCAGACTCCACACTGAGCACAGAATCAGATGGGGGGCTTGATCTCATAATCTTGAGATCATGACCTGCGCCAAAACCGAGTTGGATGCTCAACCAACTGAGCAACTCAGGTGCCCCCCCAACCTCATGTAATTCTTATAATTACTCTGAGGATGGTCATTTTACCATCATTATCCTCATTTTATAGGTGAGAAGACTAAAGCTCAGGGAGGTGATGTCATTTTCCCAAGGTCACGCAGTTAACAAATGTTGAACTTAAATCAAGTAGTTTACCTGTATATCAACAGGGCTTCTAGGTAAAGAGCATTTTAGTATCTTTGTAGGGCTCTTAGGTAGATGAGAAGTCGTTCCACATATCCAAACCCCTTTCTTTTGCTTTCTACATCTATTTCTGCTCCCATGTAATCATAATCTGAACCTAAATTTGCTGGCTAGTCCTCATCAAGTTGTAAAATGAACAAAGAAAAATATTTTCTAAGTAATGTGGGCTACAGTGGAGTTTCTGGGGAGTCATGGAGGCTACACAAGTGGGGTGGCAGAAGAGGCCTTTGTAGGACAGTGGGAAGTAGGAAGACTTTAGTCATAATCAACCCAAATAAAGGACCAACCCTGTCTGTATTTGGAAGATGAGCAGAGCTAAGGAACCTCAAGGAATGGATATGTACCTACTGATGGGCACTGGGGGCCCTTGGTAGGATACTAACCATCCCCAAAGAACATAGGCTTTCTGATAAGATCTGAAGGTGATTCAAGTAGGAGTTAAAGATAGGCAGTATGCTACACATTGGTTTTGGTTGGCTCATTTTAAAAAGGATCAGCACTGAAGAGTGAGTGGAGGTGGAGGGATGTACAGCCAATCTATGGGAAGCAGACAGTGAATTTCAGCATATCACCAGTGTTTCATTTTAAACACAGTAGAGTCAGAGGTCATACCAAAGCATTATCCTGTTTTTGAAAGAAATGCTCCTTACCTCAAACAACGACAACAACAGCAACAATAACACCACAACTAAACCACATTCCTCCAAGAGGTCCAAAGCACCAATAATATAGAAGGCAGTACTCTACATAAAAGACATTTTGGCTTGGTATCAAAAAATATCCATCTAGCTTCAGGAAAAGAAGCCTTAAAATTTATTTACACAGGTGCTGGCTCAGGTTTTTATTGAATCTCGCCTCAACATACTTTAAAACATGTCTCTGGCTGGACAAGGGAAACCAATGGCTGAAGAGCATGAAGGATAATTTATGACCTTTGTTAGCTTTTCTCCTGGACTGTGGCTGTGGACTTGCTTACCAAGGAGGTCAGACAATTCTTGGGGCTGAAGACACACAGAAAGCTCTGACACCTTCAAGTCCAAAGCCTAGAAACCAGGAAAGGCAATGACACATATGCTTGCTGAGCTGTCTGGGGAATGTTACACACAGTGCCCTGGAAGGCAAAGAAGGAAAAGGAAGAGACTGACCTTTGCTATATTCTTATACAAATACTACTGGCCCTGCTGATCAGTAACATTAACTAAGTAACACTGAAGAGGTGTGTGTGTATGTGTGTGTATGTGTGTGTGAGTGAGAGAGAGAGAAAATTACATTAACCAGGGGACTGCCACATATACCATTTCACATCTTTCCTTTCTGTCTATGCAGGGGACACCCTAAGTCTATGTGTGCCAATGACTAAGACTTCACTCCAGGAGAAGGAATCAAAAAACTTACTGGGCATCAGGAGCGGTGTCACACATCATTTATTTCTTACAACAGCCATGTGAGCTATTACTCTCCCCACAGAAACACAGAGAAGTTAGGTGACTTGGGATTGAACTCAGGTCTACCTATTTCCCATGACCAATGCATAATAAAGTGAACCACTGGCAAATGGAGACACATCTGAAATATAAATAAAATTTCAGAGATTCATTGTTAAATATTTAGATTGTTATAGACTTACTGCTAAATTCTGCAAAACCATATATAGTCCAGCTACTTTATTATTCAGATGGAGGTTTTGTGGTGCAAAGGTGGAATGAGACATGCTTATGGCCACATGTTAAGTCAATGGCAGAACCAGAGCCCTCTTTGGTGCTCTTGCATTACATTTTGTTCCACTATCTGGACAGCAGCCTACTTCCAAAAAGCCCAGAGATTAGAGTAGGACAGGAATGCAAAGCTCAGCATGGGGTAGGGCAGGCACAAAGACAAGCACTGCATGTGATAAGGGGAGCTCAACCATCTCTGCACTGCATAATGTTTCCCAAACAAGCCTCTTGCATTCATGAATCCCTTGTTGGTTGGTCTGTCCCCATTTCCTGAAGTTCCCTTCCTACCTTTTTGTACCTAGCAAATTATCATACATCCCTCAAGACCCAAAGCAACCCTTAACTTTTCTCTGGAGCCTTCTCAAACTTCCCAGGTAAAACAACTCATCTTATTCTATATATGTTCAGGGGACTGTGTACTTTTTTCTAGTACAGCACTAATCTCTTTGTTATATTGAGAACTCTGTGTCATATTAACTCCACAGCCACTAAATAGTTGTATGACTTTGGGCAAGTCACTTTAACTCTTCTGTGCCTTGGTTCCCATTGCAAATTGGGGATAATATACCCTACGTCATAGGGTTACTGTGAGGATGGAATGAAAAAAGTCTATCAAGCAGTATTGGGCCTACTGAATGTCCAATTAATCGTTTTTGTTATTATCTCTTATCCCAGTGCCTGGTAGAGATCTGGTGTCCACAATAAGTAAGCACCTATTGCTGAATAAATAGACACCACATGAGGAAAGTGCCAGTCATCAGCCATTTTGGATATCCACACAGTCAGGCTACTACTTTGTGAGTCCATAAATTCCTTATCAAAGACTAGACTAGACTAGTGTTCTGTAAACTTTTCTGTGTTGTAGAACCTCTGAGTATCACATGAAAGCTATGAAACTCTCCCTAAAAAATCCATACATGTTTATACACAGGCAACCTTGAAAGAATCTTCATATCATTAAAAGTCTCGTAGAGCCCTTCAACTATAGATTAGCATTAGTATCCATTCCCCTGCTAAAGAGAAAAACTACACTTACAGAAGATGCACTCACACATGGTGGAAGCAGAGGGGATTCAGATAGGCTGAGCACGTTTTAGGAGCCAAAGGCTGCTCTAAATGTTTTTTTTTTTTTTTTTTTTTGCTCTAAATGTTTATTATGCTGTCTCACATAATTCTTGGGGGTTTTCAAGGTAACAAACTCTGTGGTTCTGTTTGCTAATTGGCAGTGAGGCCAGAGGCTCCTCAGACAAGAAGTAAGAAATTTTTAGCAAGCCCTAATTTCTGCCAGTTATATGTTCTGTGAACATGGAAAAGCCATTTCCTTTCTCTGAGCCTCAGTTTCCTTATCCATAAAATGGCTTGGTCAGATTTTTAGATTTATAAGTTTTAAAAGATCCAAGTTTTGAAAGATTAGCATTTTAAGAGCCTGAGACTCCAAGCACTGCAAATCTTTCGTCTTTTCATTAAAAAACTCCTGGCTGAATTAGCTGTCCACAAAGTGAAAGGCTGTAGGAATGCGTTTATGTAACTTATGGAACTGTAAGAAGCCCAGCATCCAGGGCCCACAGCAGATACTACAATGAAATCAAGGTCTGTCCACAATATGATGCATCTCAGGAGAGAAAGGAAGATCAAAATTTTAAAATACAACAAGACATTGTAACTTTTTACCTCTATCCTAAAAGAAATATTTTCTGTTTTTGACATCAAAGAGGAGAAAAATACATTTCTCTAGCTCCTGGCCCCATGGAAATCATTCTGTGATAAACTTTGAGAAGGCTCAAAGCCAAGGGTCAAGGAACCAAGGTTCTACCATTTGTATGCATTTGCTCTGTCTCTGAGCTCTTACATTAGCTTGGTAATGAGCAAAATTTGCTTGAGAAAAAGTGTTAAATTATGCTTTCTGTTCTGTGGCTATATGAAGAGAGCGAATTAAAAGCCAGCAAGGCGAGGGGGAGGGGCAAGATGGCGGAAGAGTAGGGTCTCCAAGTCACCTGTCCTCAACAAATTACCTAGAAAACCATCCAATCATCCTGAAAATCTACGAATTCGGCCTGAGATTTAAAGAGAGACCAGCTGGAACGCTACAGTGAGAAGAGTTCGTGCTTCTATCAAGGTAGGAAGACGGAAAAAAGAAATAAAGAAACAAAAGGCCTCCGAGGGGGAGGGGCCCCGCGAGGAGCCGGGCTGAGGCCGGGGCGAGTGTCCCCAGGACAGGAGAGCCCAGTCCCGGAGGAGCAGGAGCTGCACCAACCTTCCCCGCGGAAAGGGGCCCGCAGGGAGGTGGAGCAGGACCCAGGGGGGCGGGGATGCCCTCGGGCTCCCTGGGACACTAACAGGCACCTGCACCCCGGGAGAGTGCGCCGAGCTCCCTAAGGGCTGCAGCGTGCCCGGCGGGACCCGGAGCAGCTCGGAAGGGCTCGGGCGGCGGCTCCGCGGAGGGGGCTGCGGGGCTCCGGGAACAGCTCGGAGGGGCTCGGGCGGAGGAAGAAGCTCCGCGCGGAGGGGGCTGCGCGGCTCCAGGAACAGCTCGGAGGGGCTCGGGCGGCGGCTCCGCGAAGGGGGCTGTGGGGCGGGAGCGCGAATCCAACAGTGCAGGCCCCGGAGCACAGGGCGCCGGGACACAGCCCAGGATCCGGCCTCCCCCCGGGACAGGCAGAGGCCGGGAGGGCCCAGGACAGCGAGGACGCTCCTGCCTGGAACTGAGCAGATCAGCGGCCCCACCCGGGAGCCCCCAGGGCCTGCAGACGGAGAGCCCCGGAGCTACTGCGGGAGCTGACTCCAGGGTCCCAGAGCTGCCCCCGCCACTGTGGCTTCCTCCCGGGGCCTCACGGGGTGAACAACCCCCACTGAGCCCTGCACCAGGCAGGGGCAGAGCAGCTCCCCCATGTGCTAACACCTGAGACTCAGCACAGCGGCCCCTCCCCCAGAAGACCAGCGAGATGGACCAGTTCCAGGGGAAGTCAAGGGACTTAAAGTATACAGAATCGGAAGATACTCCCCCATGGGTTTTTTTTTGTTTGTTTGTTTGTTTTTGTTTTTGTTTGTTCTGTTTTTGTTTTGTTTTGTGCTTTTTTTTTCTTTCTTTCTTCTTGATTTCTGATTGCTTCCCCCACCCCACCCCACCCCACCCTTTTTTTTCTATTTTCTCCTTTCTTTTTCTTTCTCTTTTTCTTCTGTTCCCCCCTTTTTTATCTTATTTCTCTTTTTTCTTTTTCTCTTTTCTTTCCTTCTCTCTCTTTTTCTCCTTTTCCCAATACAACTTGTTTTTGGCCATTCTGCACTGAGCAAAATGACTAGAAGGAAAACCTCACCTCAAAAAAAAGAATCAGGAACAGCCCTCTCTCCCACAGAGTTACAAAATCTGGATGACAATTCAATGTCAGAAAGCCAATTCAGAAGCACTATTATACAGCTGCTGGTGGCTCTAGAAAAAACCATAAAGGACTCAAGAGACTTCATGACTGCAGAATTTAGATCCAATCAGGCAGAAATTAAAAATCAATTAAATGAGATGCAATCCAAGCTAGAAGTCCTAACGACGAGGCTTAACGAGGTGGAAGAATGAGTGAGTGACATAGAAGACAAGTTGATGGCAAAGAGGGAAACTGAGGAAAAAAGAGACAGGCAATTAAAAGACCATGAGGATAGATTAAGGGAAATAAATGACAGCCTGAGGAAGAAAAACCTACGTTTAATTGGGGTTCCCGAGGGCGCCGAAAGGGACAGAGGGCCAGAATACGTATTTGAACAAATCATAGCTGAAAACTTTCCGAATCTGAGAAGGGAAACAGGCATTCAGATCCAGGAAATAGAGAGATCCCCCCCTAAAATCAAGAAAAACCGTTCAACACCTCGACATTTAATAGTGAAGCTTGCAAATTCCAAAGATAAGGAGAAGATCCTTAAAGCAGCAAGAGAAAAAGAGTCCCTGACTTTTATGGGGAGGAATATTAGGGTAACAGCAGACCTCTCCACAGAGACCTGGCAGGCCAGAAAGGGCTGGCAGGATATATTCAGGGTCCTAAATGAAAAAAACATGCAACCAAGAATAGTTTATCCAGCAAGACTCTCATTCAAAATGGAAGGAGAGATAAAGAGCTTCCAAGACAGGCAGGAACTGAAAGAATATGTAACCTCCAAACCAGCTCTGCAAGAAATTTTAAGGGGGACTCTTAAAATTCCCCTTTAAGAAGAAGTTCAGTGGAACAGTCCACAAAAACAAGGACTGAATAGATATCATGATGACACTGAACTCATATCTGTCAATAGTAACTCTGAACGTGAACGGGCTTAATGACCCCATCAAAAGGCGCAGGGTTTCAGACTGGATAAAAAAGCAGGACCCATCTATTTGCTGTCTACAAGAGACTCATTTTAGACAGAAGGACACCTACAACCTGAAAATAAAAGGTCGGAGAACCATTTACCATTCAAATGGTCCTCAAAAGAAAGCAGGGGTTGACATCTTTATATCAGATAAATTAAAATTTACCCCGAAGACTATAGTGAGAGATGAAGAGGGACACTATCTCATACTCAAAGGAACTATCCAACAAGAGGACTTAACAATGCTCAATATATATGCCCGAATGTGGGAGCTGCCAAATATTTAAACCAATTAATAACCAAACTGAAGAAATACTTTGATAATAATACACTTATACTTGGTGACTTCAATCTAGCTCTCTCTATACTAGATAGGTCTTCTAAGCACAACATCTCCAAAGAAATGAGAGCTTTAAATGATACACTGGACCAGATGGATTTCACAGATATCTACAGGACTTTACATCCAAACTCAACTGAATACACATTCTTCTCAAGTGCACATGGAACTTTCTCCAGAATAGACCACATACTGGGTCACAAATCAGGTCTGAACCGATACCAAAAGATCGGGATAGTCCCCTGTATATTCTCCGACCATAATGCCTTGAAATTAGAACTAAATCACAACAAGAAGTTTGGAAGGACCACAAACACGTGGAGGTTAAGGACCATCCTGCTAAAAGATGAAAAGGTCAACCAGGAAATTAAGGAAGAATTAAAAAGATTCATGGAAACTAATGAGAATGAAGATACAACCGTTCAAAATCTTTGGGATAGAGCAAAAGCAGTCCTGAGGGGGAAATACATCGCAATACAAGCATCCATTCAAAAACTGGAAAGAACTCAAATTCAAAAGCTCACCTTACACATAAAGGAACTAGAGAAAAAGCAACAAATAGACTCCACCCCCAGCAGAAGAAAACAGTTAATTAAAATTCGAGCAGATTTAAATGATATCGAGACCAAAAGAACTGTGGAACAGATAAACAGAACCAGGAGTTGGTTCTTTGAAAGAATTAATAAGATAGATAAACCATTAGCCAACCTTATTAAAAAGAAGCGAGAGAAGACTCAAAATAATAAAATCATGAATGAGAAATGAGAGATCACTACCAACACCAAGGAAATACAAAGGATTTTAAAAACATATTATGAACGGCTGTACGCCAATAAATTAGGAAATCTAGAAGAAATGGACGCATTCCTGGAAAGCCACAAACTACCAAAACTGAAGCAGGAAGAAATAGAAACCCTGAACAGGCCAATAACCAGGGAGGAAATTGAAGCAGTCCTCAAAAACCTCCCAAGACACAAGAGTCCAAGGCCAGATGGCTTCCCAGGGGAATTCTATCAAACGTTTAAAGAAGAAATCATACCTATTCTACTAAAGCTGTTTGGAAAGATAGAAAGAGATGGAGTACTTCCAAATTCGTCCTATGAGGCCAGCATCACCTTAATTCCGAAACCAAAGACCCCACCAAAAAGGAGAATTACAGACCAATATCCCTGATGAACGTGGATGCAAAAATTCTCAACAACATACTAGCCAATAGGATCCAACAACACATTAAGAAAATTATTCACCATGACCAAGTAGGATTAATCCCTGGGACACAAGGCTGGTTCAACACTCGTAAAACCATCAATGTGATTCATCATATCAGCAAGAGAAAAACCAAGAACCATATGATACTCTCATTAGATGCAGAGAAAGCATTTGACAAAATACAGGATCCATTCCTGATCAAAACCCTTCAGAGTGTTGGGATAGAGGGAACTTTCCTCGACATCTTAAAAGCCATTTACGAAAAGCCCACAGCAAATATCATTCTCAATGGGGAAGCACTGGGAGCCTTTCCCCTAAGATCAGGAACAAGACAGGGATGTCCACTCTCACCACTGCTGTTCAACATAGTTCTGGAAGTCCTCGCCTCAGCAATCAGACAACAAAAAGACATTAAAGGCATTCAAATTGGCAAAGAAGAAGTCAAACTCTCTCTCTTCGCTGATGACATGATACTCTACATAGAAAACCCAAAAGCCTCCACCCCAAGATTGCTAGAACTCATACAGCAATTTGGTAGCGTGGCAGGATACAAAATCAATGCGCAGAAATCAATGGCATTTCTATACACTAACAATGAGACTGAAGAAAGAGAAATTAAGGAGTCAGTCCCATTTACAATTGCACCCAAAAGCATAAGATACCTAGGAATAAACCTAACCAAAGAGGTAAAAGATCTATACCCTAAGAACTATAGAACACTTCTGAAAGAAATTGAGGAAGACACAAAGAGATGGAAAAATATTCCATGCTCATGGATTGGCAGAATTAATATTTTAAATATGTCAATGTTACCCAGGGCAATTTACACGTTTAATACAATCCCTATCAAAATACCATGGACTTTCTTCAGAGAGCTAGAACAAATTATTTTAAGATTTTTGTGGAATCAGAAAAGACCCCGAATAGCCAAGGGAATTTTAAAAAAGAAAACCATAGCTGGGGGCATCACAATGCCAGATTTCAGGTTGTACTACAAAGCTGTGGTCATCAAGACAGTGTGGTACTGGCACAAAAACAGACACATAGATCAATGGAACAGAATAGAGAACTCAGAAGTGGACCCTGAACTGTATGGTCATCTAATATTCGATAAAGGAGGAAAGACTATCCATTGGAAGAAAGACAGTCTCTTCAATAAATGGTGCTGGGAAAATTGGACATCCACATGCTGAAGAATGAAACTGGACCACTCTCTTTCACCATACACAAAGATAAACTCAAGATGGATGAGAGATCTAAATGTGAGACAAGAGTCCATCAAAATCATAGAAGAGAACACAGGCAACACCCTTTTTGAGCTCAGCCACAGTAACTTCTTGCAAGATACATCCACAAAGGCAAAAGAAACAAAAGCAAAAATGAACTATTGGGACTTCATCAAGATAAGAAGCTTTTGCACAGCAAAGGATAGTCAACAAAACTAAAAGACAACCTACAGAATGGGAGAAGATATTTGCAAACGACATATCAGATAAAGGGCTAGTTTCCAAAATCTATAAAGAACTTATTAAACTCAACACCAAAGAAACAAACAATCCAATCATGAAATGGGCAAAAGACATGAAGAGAAGTCTCACAGAGGAAGACATGGACATGGCCAACATGCACATGAGAAAATGCTCTGCATCACTTGCCATCAGGGAAATACAAATCAAAACCACAATGAGATACCACCTCACACCAGTGAGAATGGGGAAAATTAACAAGGCAGGAAACAACAAATGTTGGAGAGGATGCGGAGAAAAGGGAACCCTCGTACACTGTTGGTGGGAATGTGAACTGGTGCAGCCACTCTGGAAAACTGTGTGGAGGTTCCTCAAAGAGTTAAAAATAGACCTGCCCTACGACCCAGCAATTGCACTGTTGGGGATTTACCCCAAAGATTCAGATGCAATGAAACGTCGGGACACCTGCACCCCGATGTTTCTATCAGCAATGGCCACAATAGCCAAACTGTGGAAGGAGCCTCGGTGTCCATCGAAAGATGAATGGATAAAGAAGATGTGGTTTATGTATACAATGGAATATTACTCAGCAATTAGAAACGACAAATACCCACCATTTGCTTCAACGTGGATGGAACTGGAGGGTATTATGCTGAGTGAAATAAGTTAGTCAGAGAAGGAGAAACAGTGTATGTTCTCATTCATTTGGGGAATATAAATATTAGTGAAAGGGAATATCAAGGAAGGGAAAAGAAATGTGTGGGAAATATCAGGAAGTGAGACAGAACATAAAGACTCCTAACTCGGGGAAACGAACTAGGGGTGGTGGAAGGGGAGGAGGGCGGGTGTTGGAGGGGAATGGGTGACGGGCACTGAGGTGGACACTTGACGGGATGAGCACTGGGTGTTTTTCTGTATGTTGGTAAATTGAACACCAATAAAAATTAATTTAAAAAAAAAAAGAACATAAAAAAAAAAAAAGCCAGCGAGGCTGGCTGTATCAGAATCAGAATTTTCCCTATGGAGAGTAGGAAGTGGTGGAAAGACTATGGCTCACATGTCCCTGGCCCTACCTAATGAAGAAATTGCTGATGAACCACCAGCTCTTTTTTTTTTATAAAGATTTTATTTATTCATGAGAGACACAGAGAGAGAGGCAGAGACACAGGCAGAGGGAGAAGCAGGCTCCATGCAGGTAGCCTGACGTGGGACTCAATCCCAGGTCTCCAGGATCACACCCTGGGCTAAAGGCAGCGCTAAACCGCTGAGCCACCTGGGCTGCCGGAACCACCAGCTCTTAAGTATTTGGGGCTTTCTTAGGAAGACAAACTTCCTGTCAAATGAGTGCTACTCAGTGGCTTCTTGGTTTCTCCCATAGTACCCGTGTCTTTCTTAACTTCTGTCATTTCTGACTCTATTGTTCCTCTTCACTATTTTTCTTGTTTGCCTAAGCATAACTCTTTTTTTCTACTTTGGTTAGTATGTTTATATATTTGAGGGGCAGCTGTGCTATACCAGAGTGACTATTACTTTCAAATCAGAACACCCGGGTTCAAATTCCAGCTATTCCATTTACAATCTGTTGATTAACTGGCAAAACCCTTGGTCTACTTATGTGGAAAACCACAAGGATGACTTTGCCTTCTGTCCCAGATGATTGTGAAATTCAAATGAGCAGTGGATATATTGGCCCTGCATTCACTGAAGAGATTTAAAGATGTCCAGGATTGGGGCACTTGGGTGGCTCAGTCGGTTAAGCATCAGACTCTTCATTTTGGCTCAGGTCATGATCTCAGGGTGATGAGATGGAGCACCATGGCAGGCTCTGGGCCAGATGAGGAGACTGCTTAAGATTCCCCCCCTCTCTCTGGCCCTCCCCCCACTTACACACATGCTCTCTCTCTAAAAAAAAGAAAAGTGTCCAGGATTATGATCTCCAAGCTCCTTGAGGCAAGCTCTTTATCTTGAGAATGTGAGCCCAATACCCCACATGTAGTAATAAGCAACCAGTAAATATTTATTGGCTGAATGGATGTGCAGATTACTACCAGGCCTGTTCTTGTGAGGTATTCAGTAGAGGACAATGCCTAGTCTAGCCAGGAGCTGAGGAGATTCCATTGGGGAGTGCCCCAGGAATTGCAACAAAGACTGGAAGCAAAGCGACTGAGAAATCTAATCCTTATTCCCTTTATAAAGACTCATTCACCTCTAAATCTCAGGTTTTTCTTTTGTATAAGAGGAAGTTTCCTCTTCTGTACCCTCTTTTGGCAGGTACAAAGCTCACCTGCCTCTATGGAATGCTGAGAGCAGTTGCTTAGCCATGAAAAGGAGTATGAACACCTGAATAATTGGTTCCAGAAGTATGCACACATAGTTACTATAACTGAAGAGACTATTTTTTGAAATAATGGCTCATTGCAGAGTCCGATCATTCTGAAGGATAGTGTGTTTCTTGCTATGGGACTAGAGCCCACAGAAGTAAGAAAATCACTCCTGCCTTTGGAGAAAAGATGGTTCTGACATTTACCCTTGCAATAGAAGCCAGCTGCAAAGATCTATGAAACAGAGTTGCACAATTACCAATAGATTCTTTGAAGGACTGAAAAAAAGTTCTGGCTGCAGTATACGGGTTTTAAAATTTTAAGTTTGGGTACTAGTAACACAAGGTGGAAGCAGGCAACAGACTCAGAAGATCTTGCAAGTGACACGGCAACTTCTTTTTAATCATTGCTTCATAATATGTACATGCTAAAAATAAGCAGGCAGAGAGCACTATACAGTAGCAATGGCAAATTCTTGACATGGTTCCCAAATTGGGCACTAACAAGAGACTTTAGTGGGTATCAAATACAATGGGTTACAGAGCTAAATTATTTATTCTGAAGGCCTGTGGTCTAGTCTCGTTATGGGGATAACCAGAATTAAGCCAGCAAATGTGTAAAGAAACAGAATTATGGGCAGATTCATAACTCAGCTGGCCACCTGGGACCTGCTCTCTATGAATAGAGTTTTTCCATATCACTTAGTACCAGATATTCCCCAAAGTCCTTTCTCTTTACCATCTGGGTTATACATGGCATCAAGCAAAACTCATTCACATATATTTCATAGCTATCCAGATGCTTACGGTGAAAAAGTCTACAAAACATATAAAATGTTTTCAATTTATCTGGATATTACAAAGGGGAATGAACTACTAGATCATTAGGAAAAATGTTCCCTCTTCTAGCATTCTTCTATTAATTTACTTTTTCCTGTTTACTAAAAAGGCACCAGACCAGGCATTCTGGACAAGCAAGACACGCAAACTTTGGCCACTGAAGAAGAATGTTTAAAATTAAATAATCTAGAGAGTTACTAAAATACCAGGAGACTGGAAAAGGTGAAATTTACTATGCCGATTTGCAAGCACAGGAGTGATCATCTAAAGCTGGAGTCCACAAGCTAAATCCAGTGTGCCATTTGTTTCTGTGTGACTTAAGAGCTGAGATGATTTTTTAAATTTTTTTTGAGATGATTTTTAAATTTTAAATGGCTAAAAAGAGAGAAAAGAAAAATACACTGAATGGCATGTGAAAATTAAATGAAATACAAATTCCAGTGCCCATAAAGTTTTACTGTAATACAGCCACACCCATTAGCTTATGTTATGTATAGTCTAGGGCTGCTTTCAGGCTACAAAAGCAGAGTTGAGTAGTCAAGTCAGAGACCATATGGCCCACAAAGCCTAAAATATTTACTACCTGGTCTTTTATAGGAAAATTTGGCTGACACCCTGATCTAAAGTTTGACATTTCGAAAAAACAGAGACAGATAAAAGATAAGAGGAACTTTCGGAAAAGATATCTAGGATCAGTGCAATCAGGATCAGTCAATTCCTTGGCCAAAGATACCTATCAAGGCTCTGTTGAAGCTGCAAGCAGATCCTCCTAACATTGTTAACCTGCCCTTGGGAAATGTTGCTCAAAAAGCCAGGGAGTGAAGAGGACACTGAAAAGCATGAAAAACTCTCTGCAAGACTCCAAACAAGAAGTAATATTCAATTCCACATGAGTTGAGGTGGGAAAGAGTGGATTTAAAGGACAGAAAGAGTTCAATTAGGGTTCACTTACATTTCTTCCCTCACAAAAACCTGGGGTGAGAGAGGGAATCAAAGCCATACTTATTTAAAATTTGCCAGGAATACTAAATTGGGACATCTTGTAAACATCAGTGACGATGCTGTAATTCTTTGAGTCCAGAATGTAAACTACAGTTTCAATTTTATGATGTGTACCAAACAGCACTCCATGTGTACAAAACAAATGGATGTACAATCTCCAATGTTTTACTAGAAAATGTCTGAAAAATAGTAAATTCTTGAGCACACAGTGCACATGATGAACTAATTAACCCTCTTTGAAACATGATGTGATAGAGATGGAGATTTACATCCTGATTTTCCAGATGAGAAAATGGAAAAGAAAGGAAGTTATCCAACTATGGTCACAATGCTGGGGGAAGGGAGAATCTCAGAGTCCTGAATTTTTAACCTAGCCCATCCACCATGTATTTTCTCAGCTAGTTCTATCCTTATCTGAAAATTGATTTTTAAAATACAATCTAGGATTCACCATCTGTTAGGAAGGCAAAACCAAAAGTGCATATAGGTATGTATAAAGGCATGTTTGTTTGCTGACATAATAGTTTTGACAGTGATGATATTTGTAATTTGTAGAACCATCATAAAAAGTCAAAGCCAGAAAAGCATATTAAAAATATATAGGGGTGCCTGGGTGGCTCAGTCTATTAAGTGTCGGAGTCTTGGTTTTGGCTCAGGTCATGATCTCGGGGTCATGAGATCAAGCCCGGCATCAGGCTCTGCACTGGGTATGGAACCTGCTTGGGATTCTCTTTCTCTCCCTCTCTCTCTCTCTCTCTGAAAAAAATCTAGTTTAAGTCCCTTATTTTACAGACAGATAAAATTGAAATCCAAAGAGGAAAATTGATTATTCAAAGCCAGACAACTAAAACCCCTTGGAGCCCCTGCTCCTGTGTATGGGCATCACCTTCCTTTGACTTCCTGGGCTTTTAGATAGCATTCAATATGCCTTCCCCATTACTTCCCTGCTCATTCCAACACCCCACCAGCTAGCTGATTCTCCTTGTGCCTGTTTCTTGCCCATAGATCATCCCCCAACTGCATGTGCCCACATGCACACTCGCACGTACAAGCACTCATACATACACAAAGTTTTTATCAACCAGATTTTAGTGATTTTACCCCTATGGCCTACCACGATTACTCTTTTAATCTCACAATATATAGATACTTCCCTAACTAGCCTAATTCTCACCCCAAACTCCCAGAATTACTGACAATGAGGAAATATGAAGATCCTTCCTCTTCTTCCTCCTCAATAGCAAAACCTGGCTAGATTACAATTGACTCTGTGCTGAGCCTTGCACCAATGACAGCATTAAAGTCTCATGCTTTATGAACTACCAAAGCTAGAAATGGATTTCTGTCTGACATGCCAGGCTTTTAAGTTTTGTACCTGTGCCCAGTCCAGAGATTTCTGAAACCATGAATAAAGTGGTAATCAACACTCCGAATACTCAGTCTGACTTAACTGACAATGACAAACAAATGAGGAAAAGAAAGATCTGTGCTCCCACTCTCTCCAAAACAGGTGGAATTTCAAGTTTCAACAAGGCAGATTCAGAAACACTTTCATAAAGGCCATTCGGGCAATAAGGACACATTGTAAAAATGAGGGAAAAAAAATCCAAATCAATAAATGTTCTCTGTGGGTAATAAGCCCCCTGCCTTCAAATAGAGATAATGACAGCAGTAAATTCCAGCCAACAAGCTTTATAGATGAGAGAAGAAAGAAAATGCCTGTTTTTTGGCTTTGTTTTCTTTGTGTGTGTGTATGTGTGTGTGTGTGTGTGTTTTAACCACTTTCTTCTATCCCTCAAAGGACTCAGGACTGGAATGTGGGGTTCATATTCCAAAGGAACCAAGGGGCTCCATAGCTTTCTAAGAAATCCATTTGTGATTTTCCATACTTCAACAGTTAAGAGTATTTGGTCCCATGAGCTGATGGAGGCTCATTTTCTCAATATTACCAAGTTTCCCTAACTTATGTGATTCTAGGGTCTAGAGCATTTTGAGACCTTCCTGGATTTCCAAGTGTTCTGTAAGTTGAGTGATTAGCCATCTCTGCTTCCTTGTTCTCAAACAGCCCAAGATCCACATCATAGCACAGCTCTTTCTAGGTAGCCCCTGCCAGTTGCCACTGTGCTTTTCTCCCTCCTTCAGCCCTAACTTCTGCAGAAAGCTCCTATGTGGAGTATGTTATGACAGCAAATTTTCCCTTTTACAATATGTCTTATCACTTTCCCTGTTTTCTAAAAATAGCAATATTGTGACCCAGATTTATAAAACCCAGAGGTAGCATCATATAAAATCTAATCTATTGAATTTGCTTGTTCAGTTGCTTACTTAAACTCTTTTCTCATCTGATCACACCATCTCTACATGAGTGCTCTGGTTTATTCTATGCTCTACAGACAAAGCCTACAGGATAATGGGGTAGGGGAGGAAGCAAATTCTCACTGAGGAAACTGGGGGTGATCTGATGTCTTTGGGCTGTTCCTCACTTTCGTTTCTGACAGCCATACTTCTGTAAGTATCTTAAGAAAGGCAAGAACTGCTCTCCGTGTCTCTTCCTAAACTGCCTAGGTCTAGGTACTGGGGCTCTGGACCTTCTACTAGCCCAGCACAGGCAGTAGCAATAGTCTACTTGGGGGTATGGACGGAACATGCAGCATATTTTCAGTAATACTGAAAGGTAGCTATCTCTTTATTGCTTTGGGGACTGGAAGAAAACAAGGTAACAGTTTTCTGTTTTATAAGTATTCCTGCCACCTGCCTAAAATTATAAAAAGGCAATCATCATTTCAATTGACTGTCAATTGGGAAACCAGTAAAGGATACCTGCTTTGCATCTTTTCTCTAGATGCCAAGAATCCTCTGGTGCTTCTGCTGTCCTCTGGTGGGTGCCATCACATTTCTAGTGAAAGGGGTGGCTTATATACCTGCCACTTTTAAGACTGTCCTCAGGGGTTTTAGTCTTTACCTAAGGCAAGACTGTTTTGGTTCCAACTTGGACCTCAACACTTCTAGGCCAGTGAGAGCAAAGGAAAGGTCTGGCAGGAAGTACTTCCTTTGTGGAAAATGGAGATAGGAGTAGATACTGGTGTTCAGCAACTGGGTCCACCCCCAGAGCGGAGCATTTTGGTCTAGAGGCTGCTTATCAGTGTCCCTTTGAGAAAAGAAGCCATTAGTACAGGATGAGGAATGAAGTGGATGAGTAGGAGGTTTGAGCCCAGGTCAATTGGGAAGAAAGGAGTCACTAGCATATATAGGAGGTCTGGAAATGGGAGTTCTTGCTGTAGGATGTGGGCCGAGCACCTCTGAGACTTGATCAGACATGAACTGTTCTAAACTCAATAAGACTAAGACTGTTCTAAGCTCAATAAGACTAAGAAGCCAGGGTTTAGCCCACTTAGCCAAATGTGAGATGTAATTTAGCATGAGTGCTATACCAATGGACTGGCCCTGAGGGCAAGTCTATGGAGAAAATAAAAGTGTTTTATCACTCTGTATCCCTATTTACCTAGAGGCCATTAATATAAAAGGTGTCCCATGAAGGCAGCAGCAGGAGGGAGTAGGAGCAGGGAACTGATGGTCTGCTGAACAGCAAAGAACACTTCTTTTCTGGGGCTGAGGCCAAGAGACTTTGTGAAGAGAAGTCCCATATACACTATAGTGAATGGGTGGGGAACACAGTTGGGGTTTCTCCATTCATAACTTCTCTAATAAAGACAATTTTTCCCTCACTACACAGCAGAGTGGAACACAAGCAGAGAAGAAATTAGATCTTTTCAAATCATTAACTATCTTCTATCCCTAGGACTGTCCCAGGCTCTAAGCACCAGATAGGACCACCTTCATCGACTACATTGCCTGTACTACCAAGGTGGCAAAAGCCAGGGGACCAGCGAATATAAAAACTTTCTTCTTTAGGTTCTTAGGTTCTTTGAGAGGGTCCTACCAGTGACTTTGCCTCCAAGATGATAAAGTCCTGGGCTCTGAAAGACTGGTGTCCCTATATATAAGATAAAGGAGAAAGGGAGAAAGTAGTGTGTAAGACCCCTTACCTTCAGCGGCTCTTTTAAAGAAGACTTTGCAGCTTCCACAAGTGAGAGCTCCATAGTGACAGCCAGAAGCTTCATCACCGCAGATCAGACAGGTCTTCTGAGGTGGAAAGTAATAGTCAATGGGTAGAACATGGTCCCTGGCAGTCTCCAAACTGGAAAGACACATGAGAAACAATGCAATACATGTCAGTGGCTGGCAGAGATAAGAGGACAGAAGTCTGAGGTCTTCAGGAGCAAACTTACACGTGTAAATTATTGTTTTTATAAAATAAAATTACTCCTTACTTAATTGAGCGTGAAGCTGATTTCCTGTCATGCAGGCAGAGACTTTTTGGATCCTGATAAGGAATTCGAGAAGTTCTCTGGAACCAGCCACTCTCATGGGCTAAGTTTATATGAGGGAAGGATGAAGACAGAAACCCGAGGTTAAGGTATCTAACTTAAAGTGGTTCTGGCAACAATTTCAGAGCAGTTAAGTGGTATGAACCCAGCTCTATGGCTTTACCTTATCCAAAGGGAGATCTAAGGCAAAAAAGTCTAAACAAAGCAGTCTGGTATGCTTTGCTCGAGTTCTCTGAGCCTCACTCTCACCTGTTAATAATATTGCTCATCCTATTGAGCTGTTGTGAGTGGCAGTATGAATTATATAAAAGGATAAAAAGCCTTTAAAATGAATACACAAGTGAGGGATCATGATTAGTGTCATCATACCAGTCTTAATTGTTCTATATTTCCCCCACTCCTTGACTTTCCTTAGTCATCTCTGTAGATCACATGGGCATCCTCTGACCTCCATTCTACAACACTGAGTAGCAGAATCCTTATGCCTGAGGGTTTTGTTGGGAAATGATACACAGTGATGACGGAAATTTCTCAGATACCATCCCAACACGTGGCCATTAAAATACTCATAGGGTCCTTAGACTAGGATGGAGCCTCAGGGGTCACCTAGTCTAAACTTCCTATCTCTAAGAAGGTCTGTGTCTGAGTCCTATCAGATGGATATGAAGGAGAGGGTCAGAAAAGCCAATCCTGAAACCTTAATGGAAGTGTAATTCTAAGTCTCCCATAGCAATTCAAGTTGAAACAAATGAAACATGGTTCTTCTAACCCAAGGTCAAATTTTTTTCTCTCCTATGCCCTCTGTCTCAGCATTCAACAAAACCCAAGTGACATCCTGGGTTAATCTTCCAAAAGTAGATGACAATTGCCCATATTCTCATCTACAGGAATGCAGCCATACTTTTTATGAGCACTTCTTCCTTACCAAGAAAGGAAGGAAGAAAGGAAAATAAGCCTTAATGGCAGCCTATTTGCTGTGTTGGGTGATTTCTACACTTCAAAACAACTCTGGGAAATATTTTTTCCTCATTATTATATCTTATGAAGAAAGACTCAGAGAGGTAAAGCCCAAAATTATTTGACAGCAAACCCAGGATATCTGGCTCCAAATCCAACACACTTTCCATTACCCTATCATCTTCCTGCTACTCTTTCACTTTCTACACGTCTCTTTGATTACCATGCTAAGCATAGTCATCAGAATCCAAACAAGCATGAAATGTTATCCTCCCTTGAATAATCATGGATCAGCCCTGGCAGGGCAAGAGCAAAGAAAATTTTCGCTTAGGCTATAGTTGACAAGTACTTTACCTCTAAGACACAAATATTAGCATTTATTCAAGTCCCACCAAGTACAACAGAAGTCACTCAAAAAGTCTGGCTGATATGCAAACCCAGCAGCTGGCTATGGTGGCCTATCTATTTCCTTCACAAGCTCTCAAGTTCCTAACTTGACTTTGGAAAGCCAGCAAGACTAGCAGAACCACAAGTTCCCCAGGAAAATAGCTCACTTCCCATATGTAAATGGGCCAAATGCTAAGAGCATCATTCCTTTGGCTAAAAATGTCATTTCCTCGGGTAAAAAATTTATCATTCATGAAGCAAGGAGAAGCAGCAGAAGTTTTTTGTTTTTATTTTTGTAAGTGTATTCATCTTTCTCTCTCTTTTTTTGACTTCTGAAACTAATGTAAGCTATTCAAATAAAATAAAAAAGACATGTATTTAGGCACCTATGTGCCAGGCCATTTCATATGTATCGGGTCATTTAATCTCCCCCAAAGCCTTGCCAGGTAACTCCGTATCATCTCTGTATTGTAGGAAAGGAATTGATGTTCAGGAAAATTGAGCTGGTTCAAGATCACTCATCTCCTAAGTGGAAATGCCAGATTCCATCCTAGGTAAGTCTGACTCCAAAGTGCCTATGACTAACCATGTTATAAAATTAAAGGTTGAAATTAGATAGACTCAACTCAACTCCTAGCACCTAGCCCTATGAACCAAGCAAAGGGCTAGGTGCTGGGAATATCATGATAATCAATATATTATTCTTGCCTCTAAGAAACCTACTATCTACCAGAGAAGACAGGAAGCAAGAAACTGTAAAATAACATAGTAGATAAAATAATAAAGCAGAATATAGACTGCTACAGATGAGAAAGCACCTCAAAGACAGGAACTTTTTTTAAAGGTATGAAGGTATAAATGGGTAAATGAAGTGATGATGATAATGACAGTAATTTTTATCATATAGCTGGAAAATAAACACTAGATATACAGTGTAGAAACCTGCCTAAACAAGAGGTAGTTTTGAAAAGAGCCTTAAAGGAACAGAAATTTTCATCCATATTAAAATTTAAAATACAGTTCAAATTGTACAAACTAATTCAATTAATCAAATTTATGATCAATGCTTAAAGACTGAAAAAATCCATCAATATTTTGGTTATAGATATGTTTAATAAAATGCACCATTTATGGAAATAACTATAGAAAAGGAGAAAGAAAGGGAGAAATAATAAAGACAGTTTGAGAATCTGAACTTTTCCTAATTACAACCCACTTTTTAAAAAAAGATTTTATTTATCAATGAGAGACAGAGAGAGAGAGAGAGAGAGAGAGAGAGAAAGAGGCAGAGGGAGAAGCAGGCTCCATGCAGGGAGCCCGATGTGGGACTTGATCCCGGGACTCCAGTATCACGCCCCGGGCCAAAGGCAGGCGCCAAACCGCCGAGCCACCCAGGGATCCCCACCACCCACTTTGACTAAAGGCCTGAGTACCTGCTAACTTCTCCAGGCTGGTCTCCACCCGCCTGCCCCTCTTCTTTCTGGAAAAATATGTTGGATAGCACTCTTACTGACTCTGACCTAGTGTAGACAAAAGGCACATTTCAATTCTGCCTCATGGGCTGACCTCTGGGCATTGGTAATGAAAATTGCAACAAGAGTCCCTATCCAGGTTTATATCCTAGAGAAACTCATGCACATTTGTACCAGGAAGCATGTGTGGGAATGGTCATATCACTTTTATTTATAAAAGCAGAAAAGATAAACATCCACTAAGAGGTAAAAGGATAAATTACAGCACCCTCATTCAATAAATTACAATTCAGCAATGACAAGAAGAGAATACAAGTACACATATGTAAATCTTACAAGCTAATGTTGCATAAAAGACATAAATCACAATAGCCTAAATATTGTATGATTCCATGACATACAGTCCCCAAAAAAGTGCAGAAGTAAACAATACATAATTTGGGAATATATATATATATATATATATAATATATATTATATATATAATATGTTTTAAGCATTTATGTGTGTATATATATATACATATATATATGAAAATCATATACATCCAAGGGACTAATAAACCCCAAATGTAAGATAGTGGTTACTTCTAAGGGGAGACTATGGTTAATGATATAAGGAAGGAGGATACAAGTTGATTTATGCATGCATTCAAAAATGTCTACTACATACCAGGCACTATTCTAGGTCCTGGAGTTAGAGCAATAAACAAAAGAAATGGTTTTAAAGTTCTTATTCTTTAATCAGGGCTCATGAGCATTCATTTTATTATTATGCTGTATATCTAACTTATACAATGCATGCATTTATGCTTTCTATGGCTCTAACAGCACATTGTGAAAGAAAAAATAACCTGAGAAGTTTCTAACATCCTCCTAAATAGCAGCCTAAGCCCAAGTGCAGAAGTTTGCTCTGAGAACAAGTAAGTTCAGAATTTGCATGCGACATTTGTATTTCTTGCCTCCCCCAGGTTACATGCTCACTTATTATCCCTATGATGGACATTCAGTTTTGAGTATGAAGGAAAAGCACTGCCACATAAAAAGGAACTTTCCCAAACCAGAATACCACTTGCTTTTCTTCAACAGTTTCACAATTAATTAAATAATCACTAGATTATTTAATTCTGGATCACTAGAAGCTAGGGGACTACAAATGCCAGCTCAACTATGGGGAACTTGCGCTCAGAAATTTTCAGCACCTAGCTATACTCTCAGTTTGTCTGTCTCTCAGACTTGAAAATACCTTAAAGGGTCTGACTACTTTAAGCAAGTTCCCCAAGGACTGTGGAACCAAGATGAAATGCAAAAGTCACAGACTAGTTTTCCTTGTATGGAAGCTGAATGTCAGCTCAGCAGGGCTTTGGAGCCTGGCAGAGCTGGGCTGGAATCCTGTATCCTCCACTGAACCTTGGTCCCAGTCATTAAGGCTCTCTGAACTCCATTTGTCTCATCTGGAGATGGGGTATACTTTCTAACCAAAAGGGCTTTTGTTAGAATTACATTAAATAGTACCTATCAAGCCCTTCCTCCTGTGCCTGCCATATGATAGTTGCATTGTATATATATGGTGCCTTCACCTTTTGCCTTATTATAATAAAGGGGGAAATGTCTAATATCCTTAAAATGAAAGAGATCATCATTCTTGGCTATACAGTGCATTTAGAAAAAGGTAAATACAAGTGGGGAGATCAAGAATAAAAGGCTAGATGTGTAAAAGTGTTGTTTCCTGAGTCATTAATTTTAGCCATTCTGACTGGTGTGAGGTGGTATCTGATCATGGCTTTGATCTGTATTTTCCTGATGTTGAGAAATGTCAAGCATCTTTTCATGTGTCTGTAAAGCCATCTAGATGTCTTCTTTGGACAAATGTCTGTTCATATCTTCTGCCTATTTCTTGCCTAGAATTTTTTTGTTTTAGGGGTGTTGAGTTTGATAAGTTCTTTACAGATTTTGGATACTAGTTTTTTAACTGATAGACATTTGCAAATATCTTCTCTCATTCTGTAGGTTGCTTTTTAGTTTTGTTGACGGTTTCCTTTCCTGTGCAAAAGCTTTTTATCTTGATGGAAATCACAGTAGTCTTTGCCCTTTTTTCACTTGCCTTTGGAGACATGTCTTGCCAGAAGTTGCTATGGCCAAGGCCAAAGAGGTTACTGCCTCTGTTCTCCTCTAGGAGTTTGATGGATTCCTGTCTCACAGTTAGGTCTCTTATCCATCTTGAGTTTTTTTTGTGTGTGTGTATGGTGCAAGAAAGGGGTCCAGTTCCATTCTTCTGCATGTGGCTGTTCAATTTCCCAACACCATTTGTTGAAGAGACTTTTTTTCCAGTGGATATTCTTTCCTGTTTTGTCAAAGAGTAGTGGACCATAGAGTTGAGGGTCCATTTCTGGGTTCTTTGTTCTGTTCCATTGATCTATGGTTTCTTACTGTGCCAGTACCATGTTGTCTGGCTGATTACAGCTTTGTAATATAGCTTAAGTCGGGCATTGTGATGCCCAGCTTTGGTTTTCTTCTTCACCATTCCTTTGGCTATTTGGTCTTTTCTGGTTCCATTCAAATTTTATCATTGTTTGTTCTAGCTCTGTGAAAAATACTGTTGTTATTTTGACAGCGATTGCACTGAATGTGTAGATTGCTTTGGGTAGTATAGACATTTTCACAATGTTTGTTCTTCCAATCCATGAGTATAGAAGGCTTTTCCATTTCCTTGTTTGTGTCTTCTTCAATTTCTTTCATAAATACTTTATAGTTTTCAGAATACAGATATTATACCTTTCATTAGATTTATTCCTAGCTATCTTATTGTTTTTGGTGCGATTGCAAATGAGATCGATTCCTTGATTTCTCTTTCTGCCTCATTGTTATTGTATAGAAATGTGCTTAACTTCTACCTATTGACTTTATATCAGGCGACTTTGCTGAATTCCTCTATCAGCTCTATTAATTTTGGACTGGAGTCTTTTTGGGTTTTCTACATGGAGGATCATGTTGGGTGCAAAGAGTGAGAATTTGACTTCTTCTTTGCCAATTTAGATGTCTTTTATTTCTTTTTGTTGTCTGACTCTTGAGGCTAGGACTTCCAATACTCTGTTGAACAACACAGGTGAGAATGGACATCCCTGATGTGTTCCTGATCTTAAGGGAAAGCTCTCAGTTTTTCCCTGTTGAGGAATGTATTCACTGTGGGTTTTTCATATATGATTTTTTATAATATTGAGGTATGTTCCCTCTATCCCTACACTGCAGAGAGGTTTTATCAAGAAAGGATGCTGCATTTTGCCAAGTGCTCTTTCTGCTTCTATTTAGAAGATCATATGGTTCTTGTCCTTTCTTTTATTAATGTAGTGTAAAACATCAATTAGTTTGTGGATGTTGAAGCACCACTGCAACCTAGGAAAAAATTCCACTTGGATGTGGTGAGTAACCTTTTTCATGTACTGTTGGATCCTATTAGCTAGTATCTTGGTGAGGATTTTTGTTTATGTGTTCATCATGGATATTGTTCTGTAATTCTCCTTTTGGGTGGGGTCTTTGATTTTAGGATCAAGGTAATGCTGCCCTTAGAGAATGAGTTTGGAAGTTTTCCCTCATTTCTACTTTTTGAAACAGTTTCAGAGGAATATATATTAATTATTTAAATGTTTGGTAGAATTCTGCTGGGAGGCCATCTGGGACTCTATAACTTGTTTCTTGGAGATTTTTGATTACTGATTCAGTTTGTTTGGTGGTTACATGTCTGTTCAGGTTTTCTATTTCTTCCTATTTCAGTTTGGGTAGCTTATATATTTCTAGGAATTAATCTGTTTCTTCCAAATTGTCTAATTTGTTGGCATATAATAATATACTCTTATAATTCTCTTTATTTCTTCAGTGATGGTTGTGATCTCTCCTCTTTCATTCATGATTTTGTTAATTTGGATTTTTTCTTTTTGATAAGTTTGGCTAGAGGTTTATTGATCTTATTAATTCTTTCAAAGAACCAGCTCCTAATTTCATTGATCTTTTCTTTTTTTTTAAATTTCTATTTCAGGTCTAATCTTTATTATTTCTGTTCTCCTGCTGGATTTAGGCTTTGTTATTCTTTTAACAGCTCCTTAAGGTTTAAGGTTAGGTTGTGTATTTGAGATTTCTTATTTCTTGAGAAAGACTTGTATTGCTATATACTTCCCTCTTAGGATCACCTTTGCTGTATTTCAAAGGTTCTGAAGTATTGTGTTATCTTTTTCATTGGATTCCATGTATTTTTAAAATTCTTCTTTAATTTCCTGGTTGATCCATTCATTCTTTAGTAGGATGTTCTTTATTCTCCATGTATTTGTACATTTTTTTCTTCCATTTTTTTCCAATTTTTTTTTCTTGTAGTTGATTTTAAGTTTTAAAGCATTGTGGTCTGGGTTCTTGGGTGCCTCAGTCAGTTAAACCATCTGCCTTTGGCTCAGGTCATGATTTCAGGGTCCTGAGACAAAGCCCCACATTGGGCTTCCTGCTCAGCACGGAGTCTGCTTCTCCTTCACCTCTGCCCCCCACCCCCAACTCATGCTGTCACTCTCAAATAAATAAAAAAAATCTTTCAAAAAATAAAGCATTGTGGTCTGAAAATGAATGGAATAATCTCAATATTTTTGTACCTGGTAAGACCTGATTTGTGACCCAGTATGTGATCTATTCTGGAGAATTTTCCATGTGCACTGGAGAATAATGAGTATTCTGTTGCTTTGGGATGAACTGCTCTGAATATATCTATGAAGTCATTTGCTCCAGTTGTCATTCAAAGCCCTTGGTTAGATCTGTCCATTGCTGTGAGTGGGGTGTTAAATCCCATATCATTGCATTATTATCAATGAGTTTCTTTTATCTTTGTTATTAATTGGTTTATATATTTGGTTGCTCCCAAATTAGGGGCATAAATATTTACAATTGTTAGTTTTCAATTGTTAGACCCTTTATTTATTGATTATGATATAATATCCTTCTTCATCTCTTATTACAATCTTTGGTTTAAAATCTAGTTTGAAAAAAAAATAAATAAAATCTAGTTTGTCTGGTATAAAGATGGCTGATCCAACTTTCTTTTATTTTATTTTCTACTAGCATGATAAATGGTTCTCCACCTCCTAATTTTCAATCTGGTGGTGTCTTTGGGTCTAAAATGAGTCTCTTGTAAGTAGTATATCTTGTTTTTTTAAAATGCAATTTGATACGCCATGTCTTTTGACTGAAGCATTTAGTCTGTTTACATTCAGAGTAATTATTGAAGGATATGAAGTTAGTGTTATTGTGTTCCTATAGATTGTCTCTGTTTCTTTCTGGTCTTTGTTATTTTGGGCTCTCTCTTCCCTCAAAGAATCCCCTTTAATATTTCTTTCAGGGCCCGTTTAGTGTTCATAAATTCCTTTAGTTTTTGTTTGTCCTGGAAACTCTTTATCTCCCCTTCTGTTCTGAATGACAGCCTTGCTGAATACAATATTCTTGGCTGCATATTTTTCCCACTTAACATGTTAAATATATCATGCTAGTCCTTTCTGGCCTGCCACATCTCTGTGGACAGGTCTGTTGCCAGCCTTAAGCATCTACCCTTGTAGGCTAAGGATCACTTGTCCTGAGCTGCTTTCAGGATTTTCTCTTTATTTTTGAAACTTGCAAGTTTCACTATTATATGTCAAGGTGTTGACCTATTTTTATTGATTTGGGGGGGGGGTATCTCTGTGTTCACTGAACTTATATGCCTGTTTCCTTTACCAGATTAAGGAAGTTCTCAGTTACGATTTGTTCAAATAAACCTTCTGTCCCTTTCTCCCACTATTCGTCTTCTGGGACCTCTATTATTCAGATATTATTTTACTTTACTGAATTCCTGATTTCTCGAAGTCTTCCTTTGTGATTCAATAGTTGTCTTTCTTTTCTTCTTCCTTATTCTCTATTATTTTGCCTTCTACATCACTGACTCTCTCTTGCATGTTTTATCCTCAATGTTAAAGCCTCCATTTTTTACTTCATCTCAGTTATAACATTTTTAATTTTAGCCTGATTAGATTTTACTTCTTTGATTTCTACAGTAAAGGGTTCTCTAGTGTCTTCTATGCTTTTTTTGAGGTCCAGCTAGTACTTTTATAATCGTTGTTTTAAATTCTAGTTTAGTCATCTTACTATTGATTATATCCCTGGTGGTGACTATTATGTCTTGTTCTTTCTTTTGCAGAGAGTTTCTCTGTTTAGTCATTGTTTTCAGAAAAGAAAGGAAGAAAAGATTAAAAAAGGAAAAAAGAAACCACCACCAACAACCTCAGAACGTATTTCTGGTGTATGCTGTGTATACTCTGCTGTTGTGTGTTGGCTGCTCTCTTCCACTGGTCCTTTATCTACAGAGTTCCTCCTTGCTTGTTGTGGGGAGTATTTGGACCTTTAAGTAGGTGTACTTTGATTTGTTTGTGAAAATAAGCTTTGCATCTGCCACGTACTTTTACTCCAACTAGTAGACTCTTTCCTTAATCCTCAGATCTTCTCCCTAGCTGTTCAAAATAGTTGAATGTTGATCTAGCTATACTCAAGGACCTGGTAAATTCAGGGTACCCCTGATACTCCACCATCTTAACTCTAGGAGCCCTTTAATCCTGTTTTATTGTTTTAAGATAGGTGGTGATGTCCTCACTTGAATTACTGATTTTGCCATGAGTCTTCTCTCTTTTTTTAGTCAGTCTAATGGTTCATCAAGTTTGTTGATATTTTCAAAGAAGTAACTTTTGATTTCATTGATTCTTCCTATCCTCTATCCAATTTATCTCCCCTCTAATCTTTTTAAATATTTCGTCATGCTTTGTTTTTATTTTGATTTTTTTAGTTTCCTAAAGTGAACAGTTGTTGATTTGATATTTTTTTTCTTTGTTAATATAGGTGTCTTAACCTGTTCTGGCTTTTACAACAAAGTACCACAGACAGGGTGGCCTATAAACAACATAAATTTATTTCTCACAGTTCTAGAGGCAGGAAGTCTGAGATCAGGGTGCCAGCATTGTTGTGTGAGGACCCTCTTCCAATATGCAGACTTCTCCTTATATCCTCACATGGTAGCAAGGCAAGCAAGCTCTAATCACTTTCTTTTATAAAAGCAATAATCACATTCATTAGGGTGCCACTTCATGATCTCAGTACGTCCCAAAGGTGTCACTTCCTAATACCATCACATTGGGCATTAGGATTTCAATATACAAATTTGCAAGGAGAATACATTCAGGCAGCTGCATTAAGCATTTATAACTATAAATTCCCTGTAGGTACTGCTTTAACTTATCTGTATCCTATAAAGTTTGGTATAGTATATTTTTACTGTTACTCACCTCAAGAATTTTCTCATTTCTCCTTTGATTTATTCTTTGAGCCACTGCTTATTTAGTAGTGTGTTATTTAGCACTACATACACATTTGTGAGTTTGACAGTTCCTTCTACTATTGATTTCTAATTACTTCCATGTGATCAGAAAACATATAGTAATTTTTCTTGAGTAAATACACTTCACTTCAGATTGTTGCTGGACTTTGTTTCCTTTTCAGAGCTCTGGAGAGGTTGATTTTCACAATTTTTGCTAGTATGTTTGTTGTTCTTATGAAAAGAGCTTTATGACAGACTTCATTCTACCATTGTGGAAGTCTTCCTTATATTCCAAAAGCCAGGTTATGTTTCACATGCTACAAAAATCACTCCCACCCCAACACACACACACACACACACACACACACACACACACTCATCATGTGTCATGAAAGGAAGAAGAAACATCACTTATACCATTCATTCATCCATTCAAAAATTCATATCATTCATACATTATGAAGGGAGAGCTCTGCTAAATGATGGGTATGTAGAGAAAGACACAGCCTCTGTTCGGAAAGGAGTTTTCACGGGCTCTTTTTGGGCTAATATAAGTGCACAAATGGTTAATGCAATGTATAGGAAGGAAAATATTATAAAAGGGGCCAAGATGGTTATTACTACAGGAAGAGAAAATTGTGTGCTTTGGTGGGGTACTATAAAATAATGCCTACCAGGTACTAAAATCTTAATACTAATCTAGCTAGGTGTCTTACATACTTGTCAAACATACTATGGAATAGGTTGGATGAGGATGCCATGATTCTAATGTATTCTTGAGCCACAGACCTGACATGAAGAGACAAGTATGAATAGAAAAATTACTTATCACTATGTATCAGTTATAGACCTACTGGTGATTTACATTTTCCTGTAGTTTATATGAACTGACAAACATGCCAGGACAGCTTGAAGGGTGGCAGTAAGACTGTTTTAATCAGTGTGCCTTACCAAAATGACCAAGCTGTCCTTTTCTCCTGGAACCACTTTCAGAAATGGGGCTGAACAGATGAATGCTTATTACAGTCATGTCCTTACATCTCCCAAGCCACATCTGCTGTATTCTGTGAGCCAAAATCTTTCCAATGGCTTCTTAGTCGTCTTAGTCAATCAGCCACGCAACAACTAGCCAGATTCCTTTCTGCAGTGTCATCTAATCTGAGGGATGAGAGATTTTTCCACATTCTTTGCTTCCAGAATCCATTACCAAAACAAACAAACAAACAAAACAAAACAAAAAAGCAGGAAATGAGAAAACACGTTGTTTTTAATTTACATGTTAAATCTTACTGGACCAATAGTTTCTTCACATCCTCCATTTGAACTTCTGATACTAGAGACTGAGGGCTTACTGTGTAATGGGCAGGACTGTCAAAGATGCTTGATCCTTACAACTACTATTGCAGGATACGCAGATTATGTCCATTTTATAATGAGAAGCAAGAAGTACAGAGCCATTGAATAATTTCTTCAAGATCACAGAGCTAGTTAAAGTAGAAGATCAAGGATTTAATGCAGGTCTGGCTAACTCAAAAACCTATGCTTTATCTACCATGCTATATAGCATTGCACTGCCATTGACTGTCAAGGCTGGATGGTTCTCATAGATCATCTTGCCCAGTATTTTTCACCTTTGGGTGCATGGTAAAATCTTTAGGGGAGGTTCCACATCTCCCCGCCATTCTGATTTAATTGAATTTTTAAAAAAGATTTGTTTTTTATTTATTTATTCATGAGAGACATAGAGAAGAGGCAGAGACATAGGCAGAGGGAGAAGCAGGCTCCATGCAGGAAGCCTGATGTGGGACTTGAGTCCAGCACTCCAGGATCACACCCTGAGTCTAAGGCAGATGCTCAACCACTGAGCCACCCAGGCGTCCCTGATTTATTGAATTAAGATGGGATCCAGGCATCCAATTTTTTAAAAAGTTGATGTTTATGATGATAATGTCCAATCAGGGATTAAAACCACTGCTTTAGTCTCTTTTATTGTTCAGGGAAAATTTGGGAACCAGAAAATGAGAGAATTGACTAGAAGAAACAGTTTCCTAGAGATAGGCCTGAGACTAGAAGCCAGGTGTTATAACTACTATACCAGAGTTCTGTTGTAGAGCAATTATTTACTTACATTCTGTAGACTAAATTTTCCAGGGCCTAGAATATGCAAGAGTCAGTCAATGGGTGGAGACTTGGTGGCTCAGTCAGTTAAGCATCTGACTCTTGGTTTCAACTCAGTTCATGATCTTGGGGTCCTGGGATTGAGCTTCATGTCAGGCTCCTCCCTCAGTGGGGAGTCTTCTTGTCTCCCTCTCTCTCTGCCCCTCCCACCACAACTCTCTCTGTCTCTCTCTCTATATATATATGTACATACATATATATACACATACGTATGTACATATATATCCAAAATAAAAAATAAATCTTTAAAAAAAAAGAGTCAACCTATGAAAAATCTATATGATGACCAACATCAAATTGTCACTCGGCTATAGCCCAGAAATCTCTGAGAAAATGCTAATAGCATTAAGTAGCAACCACAAAAATGGATCTCATCCGTTATGGAACTACTCTCTTGCTGGAAAGAGATCAACAAATATGTATTGAGTGTCCCATCATGTGGGAGGCACTGTGAAGCACTTAGAATGCATTAAGAAACAAAGACACAAATATCATTGTCCCTTATCCAACATCTGGTCTGAGGAGATTTACTGCCATACAGAGCAAAGGTTTCAGAGTCCTATTTTACACAGAAGGCCAATGAAGCTCAGAGTTAAAGGCATTTTCTAGTAAGTTGCACTGCAGTATTACAAAAGGCTTTGGAGAAGAAATACTCAGTTTGAACCCTACTACTACTTATCACTAGCCATGTAACACTGGGCACAAGATGAACCTAACTTCCTTACCATCAGTTTTTTTTTTTTTAATCTACAACATGAGGAAAATAATGTATCAGCCTCAAAGGGGTTTTTTGACTAATGTATGAGAAAATGCATGGAAAAAGGTCTAGTACAGTCAAAATAAATTGCCATTTCTCCCCATTTTCCTCATTCCATCGCAACTTTCAATTGGGACTAGAGTCCAAGGCATCTGACTCCCAGTCCAGTAAGCTGTGCAATACACCATACTGCCTCCTCCTCTGTCTGACATTGCAAATGAAGTCAGAAAATCAGCAGCCACTACTATCACTTGTACAAAATTTGTGAAAGCACTAAATAAAATACAATTCTATCTTTAAAGTCACACAATAGGGCAGCCCGGGTGGCTCGGCGGTTTAGCACCGCCTTCAACCCAGGGCCTGATCCTGGAGACCTGGGATCAAGTCCCACGTCGGGCTCCCTGCGTGGAGCCTGCTTCTCCCTCTGCCTGTGTCTCTGCCTCTCTCTCTCTCTCTGTCTCTCATGAATGAATAAATAAATTTTTTTAAAAAATAAAAAAATAAAGTCACACAATGTAGTTTAAGAAATGTGAAAAGTGTTCAGTCAAGTGTCTGAGCACTTCACAAACCAAGAAAAGAAAGATAACATCATGTGAACAGACATAACTCAGGTAGTAATGAAATGCTGATGAGATTCCAAGTTCAGTCCACAATCTGAAATCCAAAATGAGACATTTTATGTTGGTTCAAAGAACCTACAGAAACTAGGAAAACAGCCTCAATGATACTCACCAGCAATAGGGTTTACCCTGTGTCTTAAACACACCAAGAGTAAGGCCTGATCCAAGACCAAGTACTAACTTGATACTTAGGATAAGTGTCCTGCTCCCCAACATGTGATATTGATTTTGACTGTGGGGACAGGGGGCCATTGGCAGAAAATAAAAATCCCCTATCCCATGTCACTGCAGTACATATCGTAACATATGGCCCAATAATAACTGATATTTACTATGCACCTGTATGTCCCAGCTACTATACTACATTCTACATAACTTAACCTCATTTAATATTTACAAAAAAATAATGAGGTATGCACCATTACTCCCATTTTATAGAAGAGAGCACTGAGGTCCAGAAACTTTAAGCCCAAAATCCACAGACAGCAAATGATGGCTATAAGATCTAAACTCAAGTCTTTCTGATTCCACGATCAATTTTTTTGATGAGTTTCTCACAGTGGATAGCAGTTCCCAGTGACTCAATCCAAAAAGCCATGAATTATTCTGGATATAATGTAATAATACACTTCCTCAATGTGTTTCACCTACCATCACCATGAAGTCAATCAGTGACTAGTATCTGTTAATTTACTGCCTAAATAATACCTGCCCCATCCCCACGCACAACCTTACCTTCAAAATAATGGCAACTTTCTTATTGAATTTTTTCTTTTTGTCTGATCTTCTTCAATCCATAAGTTACACAGGACCCCAGAGGAATTCTTTCTAAAACATCTGCTCCTGTAACTCTTCTCCTTAAGACTTTTAAAAAATAATTCCCTATGGTCTACAGTGGTGGCTAATTCACAGATGCCTCAGAATCCCCCAAGGAGCTATAGAGCTCTGATCCCACCCTAACTTAGCCCAGAGTTGTCTGAATCTGAAGCTACAGGTGAGACCTGAGTATCCATAATTTTATGAAATGCTTAAGTGATCTTAGGCAAGCACTAAAAATCTCTTGGCCAACAGGATACAAATTCAAAGCATTAGCTTGGCATTCAAGGCCTACTTCTAGCCCTTATCTCTTCAACAAACTTTCTCATGTGCCCTTCGAGCCGTACCACGCTGTTTCAGTTCTTTAGTCTTAATTCTATTTCACTCCTTTGTGTTTCTGCTCATATAGTCATTCCCTCTAACTGAAATGACCTTGCACTGCTCCCAACTATTTGTCTCCCTTGCCACATTATCTCATAACTCAGGTCCCAGCCCAGGACACCATTACCTACTCCAGGAAGCCCTTCTTGACTCTGTATCTCTTAGCTAGACTATGATCACACCCCCAACTTGTACAGTTTTCTTTCAGAACATCAATAATGTCTCATATCACAAAAAATCTATGTATGTATCTGTTTCCCATCCATCATGGGGACTTCATAGATGAATTTCCAGTGTCTAGCCTAGATACTGCCTAAGTACCTCCCACTAAACTCACCTTCTTTCTTTCCTTCTTGATTTACTCTTGAGCCTCACAACAAAGTTTGAAAACAGCCTTCTTGCCTTTTAAACAACATCTCAATTTGAAGGCCAAGATAGATCCTAAACAACTCTTGAGTCCTAATTAGGACATTGTTAAACTATACCAGATAAATGAAAACCTTTCTTTAAAAATACCAAATATTGGGACACTTGGAGGTGGCTCAGTGGTTGAGCATCTGCCTTTGGTTCAGGGCCTGATCCCAGGGTCCTGAGATCGAGTTCCATATCGGGCTCCCTACGAGGAGCCTGCTTCTCCCTCTGCCTATGTCTCTGCCTCTCTCTCTCTCTGTGTCTCTCATGGATGAATAAATAAATGTTTTAAAAATACCAGATAGTTAATATCTATTTGATCATAGTATCTCCCACTTCCTGCCTACAAATTCTTCCTCATATCTAATCCAAATCCCTGAGATTATTGTTTTCCTTTGTCCTCAATAGAAATGGTGAACAGCTCCTTGACATACTCTTACCTTGCCTTACTTTCTTTCTATATTACAGTTAAACACAGAGTCAAACAAAATGTATTCTAGGATAAAGCCTGAGAAGGAAAATGTGTCATACTTGGCATCTTTTGAACTAGGTGAAAGTGAAGTGGTAAAGAGCTGGTGAAACTGTCATTGTTAGATAAACACAGACAAATCATTCAACTCTATGAACAAGCTCCTTCCATTTTGCAAAGTGATCATGTGGACTCTGACACAGTACCTTCCTCGTTCCCCTTTCCCATTATTATGAACGGATAAGCTGCTGTCAGACAGAGCCTGCTTTCCCTTATCCCTGGCCACTGTTTACTTTCTTCACAGTTTCTGTTCTGGAATATGCTTTGGTATGCTAGTCTAGGAGTTGGAAGCCTCAGATTCCATCATAAATCGTGATACTAACTTGCTGCCATAACCTTGGACCAAACACTTTTTATTTTGACCCTTAGTTTTCTCATCTTATAAAACCTGCATTAGCAGAGCACTTCAAGTACATAAAGCACACTGATACACATTTATCTCATGAGATCTGCATAACCACTCTATGAGGCAAACAAATGAGCCAGAGAAAGTTTGGGGAGGTTAAGTAAGTTGTCTAAGGTGGAGCAGCTAGAAAGTAGTAGGGTTGTAATCTGAACTCTGGTTTTAATTCCTAATCTGGCACTCTTTCTATTATACCAAGCTGCCCTCTGGTAGCTCTATATACCATAAACCAGGCACCATTAGATTAGTGATACAATGATGAAAAAGTCAGATGCTTACATTTGGGGGGGTGCATGAAACAAGCATAGAAAGACTAAAAAATATAAATAAATAAATAAATAAATAAATAAATAAATAAATAAATAAATTCAGATATCAATAAGTACAGCAGAGTAAGGAGATACACAGTAGACTGAGAATTATCTTATTTCATCTCCCCAACAACCCTGCCATATAGAAATTTTCATTAACCACTATTCTCCAGATGATCAAAAGAAGGCAGAGGAGCTAAGCTAAGCCAGTGAGTAACAGAGCTGAGCCTAGACACAGTAACTTCTGACTATGTGCTCCATGATTCTTCTATTTTGCTGCTTTACTCCTGGTACTAGATTTCTAGGGCTCCATGATTCGGTCTCCAAATGACTGACTCTTGAGTACTTGGTTCAATAATGCCCCATCTCTGAAGGTGGATGGGATATAGGCTAAATGCTCTGTGATTGTGAGATCAGGAGCACCAGACAGCTTTCAAAGCAGAACCAGGTTGTTAGTTGATTCACTTGTATATCTCTATCAATTCCTTGAGAGTAGCATAATTTTTTTGTTTACTGTTCTACCCCCAGTGCCTAGCACATGGTTTGACTCCTAAGTAGTGTTTGTTAAATATTTACTGTATCCAGTGGTGCCTCTGTGGCTCAGTTGTTTAGGCAGCCAACTTTTAGGTTCAGCTCAGGTTATGATGTCATGTGTTGTGGGATCAAGCCCCGCATGGGGCTGCAAGCTCAGGAGGGAGTCTGCTTGAAGACTCTCTCCCTCTGCCCCTCCTTTTACTCATGTGAGCACTTGTGCTCTCTCTTTCTCTCCAATAAATAAATAAACCTTTAAAAACTATTTACTGAACCTGTAAATGAATGAATGAATGAATGAATGAATGAATGAATGAACTAATGAGAATACAAATTAACATAGCTTAAAGAAAATTAGGTTGGTGTGTTCCTGGCAAAGGAGCTAAAAATACCCTTAACCTCCCCTGAGAAGCAAGCTTCAGCTGCTTTCTCCCAGGAATAAACAGGGAGGACAAAAAGCCAGGTAGGAGCTGACATCTGAAGGTGAGAAAAGGAAACAACCAGCATAACCAGATAAGTTGAAAATGAAATGCCTCCTCTAAGAAGTAGTTAGGAGAGGACAGTGATAGAATTTTCTTCCTCTCTCAGCTCTGGGAAGCTATATTTTGTTCTCCATACTTCTTAGGCAAAGAGGATTAGTGGATCTGAAATGTCGTTCTTGCTTCCTGCAGTTTGGAAGTTGAAAAGGGCAGTATTCTATCTGATGAGGACTGGAGTGGTCTGGAGACCTTTCACAAGGTTATGTAATACTTGGCTGCCTGGGGCCCTGTGCTCCTCTTTCATTAAATGTCCTAAACACAATCAATCAATCAATCAATCAATCAATCTTCTAAACACAATTTGCCTAGATGCTTGTGCTATACACATATAAAAACAGAGTGTTCTCATGTTCACTTCAGCAGCACATATACCAAAATTGGAACATTATAGAGATTAGCATGGCCCCTGTGCAAGGATGACATGCAAATTAGTGAAGCGTCCCAAATTAAAAAACAAAACAGGGAAGCCAGGATGGCTCAGCGACTTAGCGCCACCTTTGGCCTAGGGTGTGATCCTGGAGACCCAGGATCGAGTCCCACGTCAGGCTCCCTGCATGGAGCCTGCTTCTCCCTCTGCCTGTGTTTCTGCCTCTCTCTGTCTCTGTGTCTCTCATGAATAAATAAATAAAATCTTAAAAAAATAAAAAAAAAACAAAACAGTGGTCTCTGGACATCTACAACTGACTTGAATAGAGACAAAAATTACCCATGTAAAGAAAGAAAGCTATTATTTACTTAACACCATATGCCAGCACTGTGATACCTATAGTCACACATATTGAGCAACTACAGTTCCCATCTATGAAGTGGAGATAGTCACAATACCTACCCACCTGGTTGTTATGTCGATTTTTAAAAAACGATTTATTTATTTATACAGACACAGACTGAGAGAGAGAGAGGCAGAGACATAGACAGAGGGAGAAGCAGGCTCCTCACAGGGAGCCCGATGCAGGACTTGATCCTGGATCCCGGGATCATGACCTGAGCCAAAGGCAGGCACTCAACCACTGAGCCAGCCAGGCATCCATGTTATGTGGATTAAGTGAGCTAATTCATATTAGATGTTCTGCAAGTACATGTAATATGCTCTGAGTAACAAAATAAGGTGCTACAGCACACCATCACTATCATAATCATCATTATTATCATTGTCACCACCATCTATGTACAGTGTATATTTTAGGTGCTTCCATATCAATTATCATAATGTATCCTCTCCACAACCTTGCCTGGTAGAAATGATAGATGAAGAAAACTAAAGCAAGCTGAGACCATAGTAACTTGTCTAAGTTTCTGCAACTGGGAAGAAACACATCAAGACATAACAGGTAGGGGCACCTGTGTGGCTCAGTCAGTTAAGCGTCCAACTCTTGGTTTTGGCTCAGATCATGATCTCAAGGTCATGAGATCAAGCCCCGTGTCAGGCTATGCATTTAGCATGAAGTCTGCTTAGGATTCTTTAGGTCTTCCTCTCCCTCCTCCTCTACCTCTCCTCCCTCACTCAAATGAAATCTTAAAAAAATAAAAAGAAAAAAGAACTAACAGGTATATCCATTTGATTATTCCTTCACTGTATTTTGACCTTCACAAGGTCAAAATAAACCCAAATAAACCACAACTAATAATAGATATTCAGAAATCCTGGATGTTTTACATTAATACCATTTGTACACCAGTGTTGGAAGAAAATGTAATTCTATCTTAAAATTCTGTCTTTATTCCTAGATAAGCAAACAGTTGTGGATAAAGCTGAAAAGAAAAACCTAATAAGAAGATTGTTTGGGATTTGGAAGGGAAAAAACATGCTTTTATAAAAGTGTAAGCAAAATTAGAAGTTTTAATATAAGATATGCTAAAGTTCATTTATGCTTAAGGAAGAAGCACATTTTTATAATGAGCCCCTCTAACCATGGAACTGGTTTCTTATAGATTTGTATATAGAAAAAAAAAGATTTGTATATAGGTAACAAAATTGCCACATTATATATTTGCTATAGCTCATTGTCTTTATCAAAGCCTTCACACTCATTCAAAAGGTGGCAACTGAATTCTTCTATGGGCCAGGGATACAGATAGGAGGCAGCAGACCCTGTTTCTTAAAGCCACCACAGGCTAAAGCAGTTATTAAAACATAATTTGAAAAAATTCATAATGAGAATAATACAGAGTGATGTAAAAACATGGTAGTGGGGGATAACACAATCTTTAATGGTTTCATTGAGCTGTAATTTACATCCATGAAGTTCACCATTTAAATAAATAAAGTATACATATAATTTAATGTTTTTTTAACATATTTACAGAGTTGTACAAATGTCATCACTACCTAATTCCAGAAAATTTCATCACTTGAGAACAAAGCCCCATACTCACTAGCAGTCACTCCCATCCTCCCCTTCCTGGTGCCTCTGTGAACCTCATTTACTTTATGTCTCAATGAAATTGGCCTATTCTGGCCATTTTATATAAATGAAATCATAAATATATCGCCATTCATGACTGGTTCCCTTCATTTAGCATGATGCTTTCAAGGTTCATCCATGTTGTAGCAAGTATTGATACTTCATTCCTTTTAATGAATGAGTTATATTTTATCATAAGGATATACCACCTTTTGTCTATCTATTCATCAATTGGTGGACATTTGGGTTGTTTCTACCTTTTGGCTGACATTAATAAAGCTGTCATAAACATTGAGAAGTTTTTATGTGGATATAATGCTTCCAATTATCTCGTATACAAGGTCATTTTTAGATATGATTTTCAAACATGCTCTCCCTTTCTGTAGGTTGGGTTTTCACTTTCTTGACTATAAAGTTTGCAATACAAAAAACTTAATTTGGTCTACTCTGGAAAATGTTTAATGTTCACTTGAGAAGACTTTGTTTTCTCCTACTGTTGAGTGGTATACTCAATAGATATCTATTAGTTCTACCATAGTACTTCTTAGCACCATCCATGCCACTGCAAATGGCAAGATTTCATTTTTCATGGCTGAGTAATGTTTCATTGTATATATGTACCACCTCTTCTTCATCCATTCATCAGCCAATGAACACTTGTGCGCTTTCCATAATTTGTCTACTATAGGTAATGCTGCTATAAACACAGGGCTGCATATATTACCTTTGAATCAGTACTCTTGTGTTCTTTGGGTAAATTCCTAGTAGTGCAATTACTGGTTCATAGGACAGTTCTATTTTTAAATTTTGAGTAACATCCATACTGTTTTCCAGAGTGGCTGGACCAGTTTGTATTCCCACCAAAAGTATAAGAGGGTTCCCTTTTCTCTGTACCCTCACCAACACCTGTTGTTTCCTGTGTTGTTAATTTTAGTCATTCTGACAAGGGTGAAGTAATATCTCATTGTAGTTTTGATTTGTATTTCCCTGATTATCAGTGATGTTAACATTTTTTATTCTGTCTGTAAGCCATGGAGGTATCTTCTTTGTAAAAATGTCCATGTCTTCTGACAATTTTTAACTGGATTATTTGGTTTTGGGGTGTGGAGTTTTAGAACGTCCTTGTATATTTTGGATACTAACCCTCTATCAGATATCTTACTTGCAAATATCTTCTATTTCATAGGTTGTCTTCTAGTTTTGTTGCTTGTTTCCTTCAGTATGTAGAAGCTTTTTATTTTTATATAGTCCCAATAGTTTATTTTTGCCTTTGATTCCCTTGTCTCAGGAGACATATCTAATAAGAACTTTCTGTAGCTAAGGCCAAAGAGGTTACTGCCTGTGTTCTCCTCTAGGATTTTGATGGTTTCAGGTATCACATTTAGGTCTTTAATGCATTTTGAGTTTATTTTTGTGTTTGGTGGTCCAGATTTACTCTTTTGCATGTTACTGTCCAGTTTTCCCAAAACCATTTGTTAAAGAGACTTTTTCCCATTGGATATTCTTTCCTGCATTGTCAACGATTAATTAACCATATAGGTGTAGGTTCATTTCTGGGTTCTCTGATCTGTTTCATTGATCTATGTGTCCATTTTTGTGCCAGTATCATACTGTTTTGGTCACTACAGCTTTGTCATATAACTTGAAGTCTGGAATTATGATGCCTCCAGCTTTTTTTTTTTCTATCTCACGGTTGCTGTGAGTATTCAGTCTTTTGTGGTTCCAACAAATTTTAGGATTGCTTGTTCTAGTTCCATGAAAAATGTTGTTGGTATTTTGATAGAGATTTCATTAAATGTGTAGATTGCTTTGGGGAGTATAGGCATTTTAACAATATTTATTTTGCCAATCCATGAGCATGGAATGTTTCTCCATTTCTTTGTTGTCATCTTTAATTTTTTTCATCAGGGTTTTACAGTCTTCAGAGTATAGGTCTTTTACCTCTTTAGTTAGTCCTAGGTATCTTATCATTTTGGTGTAATAGTAAATGGGATTGTTTTCTTAATTTCTCTTTCTGCTGCTGCCTTATTGGTGTACAGAAATTCAACAGATTTCTATATGTTCATTTTGTATCCTGCAACTTCAGTGAATTTGTTTATCAGTTCTAGTAGTTTTTTGGTGGAATCTTTTAGGTTTTCTGTATAGAGAATCATGTGGTCTGCAAACAGTGAAATTTTTACTTCTTCCTTCCTGATTTGGATGCCTTTTATTTCTTTTTGTTGTCTCAGTGCTGGGGCTAGGCCTTCCAATACTATGTATAATAACAGTTGAGAGGGTGAAAATCCCTGTCTTGTTGCTGACCATAGAGGAAGAGCTCTCAGTTGTTCCCCATTGAGGATGATATTAGCTGTGGATTTTTCACAGATAGCCTTTACTATCCTGAGGTATAACTCAGTCGGAGAAAGACAAATACCATGTGATTTCACTCATATATGGAATTTAAGAAACAAAACAAAACAAAGAAACAAAACAAATGAACATAGGTGGAGATAGATAGATGATAGATAGATAGATAGATAGATAGATGATAGATAGATAGATAGATAGATAGATGATAGATAGGAGATAGATAGATGATGATAGATAGATAGATAGATAGATAGATAGATAGATAGATACCAAGAAACGGACGCTTGTTATAGAGAACAAGCGTATGGTTACCATACATGGGTGGGGATGGGTAAAATAGATGATGGGAATTAAGGAGTGCACCTGTTGTGATAAGTGCTGGATATTGTATGGCAGTGGTGAATCACATCTGAAACTAGTATTATATTGTATGTTAACTAACTACAATTTAAAACAAAAAAAAAGATGTCTATTAGGTGTAGCTATTTTATTTTATTTCATTATTCAAGTCTTCTATTTTCTTGCTGATCTGTCTAGCTGTTCCACATAATGAATAGAACTTCCCAACTATTATTGTTGAACTACTTTTCTATATTTTGTTGCATATATTTATACCTGTTATATCTTCTTGATTGATTGATCCTTAATTATTACAGTATGTCCTTTATCTCTAATAATAGTTTTGTCTTAAAGTTTATTTTGATTAAAATTAATAGTAGCCATTTCAGGCTCTCTTTTGGTTACTGTTTGCATGAAATATCTTTTTCCACTCTTTCACTTTTAACCTATTTGTGTCTTAGAATCCAAAGTGAGTCACCTATACAGCATATAGGTATACCTTGTTTTATTTATCTGTGATGAAAATCTCACTTTTTTATTTATTTACTTATTGTCATTTAATGTTATTGTTGCTATAGTTAGAATTACCTCTTCCATTTTCTTGCTTTCTGTATTTCTCACTACTACCCTGTTCTTCCATTATTTTTTTGCCACCTCTTTTTGCTAAAGTAGGTATTTTCTGGTGAGCAATTTTAACCATGTTTTTAATTTTTGTAAACTATACGAATTTTTTTTTCTCAGTGGGGGCACCTGGTGGCTCTGTCAATTAAGCATCTGACTCCTGATTTTGGCTCGGGTCATCATCTCAGGGTTGTGAGACTGAGCTCTGCATTGGGCTCTGCACTGGACATGGAGCCTGCTGGGGATTCTTTCTCTCTCTTCATCTCCTCCTGCCTCACCTTCTCTCCTTTTCTAAAAAGTTTTTTTTTTTTCTCAGTGCTTGCTCTGAGGTTTCTAACATGCATTTAATAATCAGAATCTACCTCAGGTTTATACTAAATTCCAAGAGGTATTAAAAACTTAATTCTTCTATAGATCTATAGTCTCCCCTTGTATAATAACTGTTATACATAATTTGTCTATATTATTACCAAACAATGCATGTCTTATACTTTTTGCTTTATATAATCATATGTGTATTAAGTAAGCTAATAAAGGAGAGCACAGTTTATAGAGATTTTTATGTTAATCATCATATTTACAATATTTTTTTCATTTCTTTCTGTGGAGTTCATTTTCTATCCGATACCATTTCCATACTCCATTTTAGCTTAATTCCCACTCTTCTTTGCACTTTATTATATTTACATCTATTTTTACAGATATATTTATATATGTGACAGACCCAAGAATTCAATTTTACTGATAGCGTCAATTAATTTTTATCAAGAAAAAAAGCAATATGAAATTCTTTTTAAAAAGATTCACTTATTTTAGAGAGAGAGCATGAGCAAGTGGGGCAGTCGGAAAGGGAGAGAGAATCTCAAGCAGACTATACGCTGAGCACAGAGCCTGATGCAGGGCTTGATCTCAGTACCCCGAGATCACGACCTGAGGTGAAACCAAAAGTCAGATGATTTAACAACCGCGGAACCCAGGTGCCCCTGTAATTCTACTTTTTATCATTATCTACATAATTCCCTCTACTATGGTTTTTATTTTTTCATGTGGATTTAAATTATCGTCTGGTACCATTTCTTTTCAGTATTTCTTCCAAGGCATTTCAGCTAGCAACAAATTCTAGCAGTTTCTAATTATATGGAAATGTTTTTATTTCACTTTCACTTCTAAAAGATAATTTTAATGAGTACTGGATTATTGGTTCACAGGTTTTTTGTTAAGCACATTGAATATGCCACAACACTGTCTTCTGCCCTCCATTATTTTTGATGAGAAGTCAGTAGTTAATCTTATTGCATTTCCCTTGTCATTTTTCTTTTGCTAATTTCAATATTTTATCTTTACATTTGCCTCAACATTTTGAGTATGGTGTGTCTGGGTATCAATCACTTTGCATTTTTCCTGCTTGGAGTCTGTTGACCTTCTTTGATATGTAGATCAATATTTTGGATCAAATTTGGGAAAATATTACTGTTTCTTAAAATAATCTTTCTGCTCTTTCTCTTTTCTTCTGATACTCCCATACACATATGTTGGTACACTACTAAGGTATCTAACATTTCTCTGAGCTTATTAATTTTTCTTCATTCTTTTCCCCCTTCCTGTTCTTCCAAATTCATACTTTCTGTTGAACTATGTTCAAGTTTGCTGATTCTTTCTTCTGCCAACTCAAATTTATTCTGGATCCCCTAGTGAATTTTTCATTTTAATGATTATACTTTTCAACTCCAGATTTACCATTTGATTCTTCTCTATAATTTCTAATTCTTCTAGATAATTTCTATCACTTGACTGTTCTCTGATGAGAAATTTTTCTCATACTTTCCTTTAGTATTTTAAAAATTATTTCCTCAGTCCATTGAATATATTTAAAGTAGATATAAATATATTACTTTGTTTAGTAAGTCCAACATCTCGGCTTCCTCATGGACAGTTTTTGTTGACTACTTCTTTTTCCGTGTATGGGCCGTACTTTCTCTTGTTTGTACGTCTCATATTTTGTATTTTTAATTTATTTTTATTTTTTAATTTTTATTTAAATTACAGTTAGTTAGCAGTGTAGTATTAGTTTCAGGTGTACAATATAGTGATTCAACACTTCCAAAGAAGAAAACTAAGAACCACATATCATAATTTTTACTTGAAAAGTAGATATTTCAGATACTATATTGTAACAACTCTGGATGCTAACATGCCTCTTTCTGGAGCTTATTCTTCTTTTCTGTTTGGTCACTTGTCTACTTAATTACTTGGCTGAATTAGTTTTGAGAGGTCTATTTCCCCCACATTGTAAAGCTTCTGATGTCTCTGTTTAGTATGTTTCCTTGTTTTTAATCTTTTAGATTTGTTTCCTGTATGTCAAACCCAGATCTACATAAACCACTTTTTAGTTAAAGTGTGTGCTTTAAGCGTGCTTAGCCAGTTACATTTTTACTCTTTACCACCGGATGTGCATGTGATTTGAAGGCTACTTTCATAGTTCTGGGAGTTTAGAATTTTCCCCACATTCAGATAGGACCAAGTCTCTCAGATGTTCTCTCTCTGGTCACTTTTCAGAGAGTGTGGCTCTGGGCACAGCAGAGGGAGAAGCAGGCTCCATGCAGGGAGCCTGATGTGGGACTCAATCCTGGGACTCCAGGATCATGCCATGGGCCAAAGGCAGGTGCTAAACTGCTGAGCCACCCAGGGATCCCTTCAATATGTATTTTTTAAAGTCAGAAAGCTCTTTTTATAAAACAAGCTGGTTAAACTAAATTATCACTGGAATAGGCCTCAGGAGCACAGAGTCCCAGTCTGCATTTTTACCATTAGCTTGCTGTGGTACTTTTATAGTCCATTCCCTTCACTGGGACTTAATTTCTTTTCCTCTGCAAGAAAAAATGAAAAAGATATGAAGGAGGAAACTTGAGTTATGCAATGCCTAAAATCCCTTTTAGCTCTTACATCCATAATTGAGCCTTTTGGCAAAAAGATTTCTAATATATGATTTAAATAAAACCCATCTAGAAAGACCTGCAAAGCACGGATCTCCAAACTCAACAGCCATAATGGGAAAGAATGATTAATTTAACTATATAATTTAAGATTGCTGGACAGATACTTCACTCGCCTCCAACAGCCTGCCTCACCACCCGCATGTTCTGCCACTATCCCGCAGAAATGCTTCAACTACCTGCAGTCCTCCGCCAAATTAGGCCAGTGTCCAGAGCACTGGTTCCTCAGCTCATTCGGGCCTATGCCAAGGATATAAAATTTGGTGCAGATGCCCGAGCCTTAATGCTTCAAGGTGTAGATCTTTTAGCTGATGCCTTAGCCGTTACTATGGAGCCAAAGGGAAGAAGAACAGTGATTATAGAACAGAGTTGGGGAAGTCCCAAAGTAACAAAGGATGGTGTGATCGTGGCAAAGTCAATTGACTTAAAAGACAAATATAAAAATATTGGCGCTAAACTTGTTGAAGATGTTGCCAATAATACAAATGAAGAGGCTGGGGATGGCACCACTACTCCTACCGTCTTGGCGCACTCTATTGCCAAGGAAGATTTCGAGAAAATTAGCAAAGGTGCTAATCCTGTGGAAATCAGGAGAGGTGTGTGTTAGCTGTTGATACTGTGATCGCTGAACTTAAGAAGCAGTCTAAACCCAAGACAACCCCTGAAGAAATTGTTCAGGTTGCTACGATTTCTGCAAATGGAGACAAAGAAATTGACAACATCATTTCCGATTCAATGAAAAAGGTTGGAAGAAAGGGTGTCATCACAGTAAAGGATGTAAAAACACTGAATGATGAATTAGAAATTATTGAAAGCATGAAGTTTGATCGAGGTTATATTTCTCCATACTTTATTAATACGTCAAAAGGTCAGAAATGTGAACTCCAAGATGCCTATGTTCTATTGAGTGAAAAGAAAATTTCTAGTGTCCAGTCCATCATACCTGCTCTTGAAATTGCCAATGCTCACTGTAAGCCCTTGGTCATAATTGCTGAAGACGTTGATGGAGAAGCTCTGAGTACACTCATTTTGAATAGGTTTAAAGTTGCTCTTCAGGTTGTGGCAGTCTTTGGTGACAACAGAAAGAACCAGCTTAAAGATATGGCTGGCTATTGCTACTGGTGGTGCAGTGTTTGGGGAAGAAGGATTGACTCTAAATCTTGAAGATGTTCAGCCTCATGACTTAGGAAATTTGGAGGGGTCATTGTGACCAAAGATGATGCCATCTTTGGAAAAGGAAAAGGTGACAAAGCTCAAATTGAAAAATGTATTCAAGAAATTATTGAGCAGTTAGATATCACAACTAGTGAATACGAAAAGGAAAAGCTGAAGGAAGGCCTGGCGAAACTCTCAATGGAGTAGCTGTGTTGAAGGTTGGTGGGACAAGTGATGTTGAAATCAATGAAAAGAAAGAGAGTTACATATGCCCTCCATGCCACAAGAGCTGCTGTTGAAGAAGGCACTGTTCTGGGCAGGGGTGGTGGGGGGCTGCTTCGGTGCATTCCAGCCTTGGATTCAATAACTCCAGCTAATGAAGATCAAAGAATTGGTATCAAAATTATTAAGAGAACACTCAAATTTCCTGAAATAGCCATTGCTAAGAATGCAGGTGTTGAAGGATCATTGATAGTTAAGAAAATTATGCAGAGTTCCTCAGAAGTTGGTTATGATGCTATGCTTGGAGATTTTGTGAATATGGTGGAAAAAGGAATCACTGACCCAACTAAGGTGGTAAGAACTGCTTTATTGGATGCTGCTAGAGTGGCCTCTCTGTTAACTACAGCAGAAGTTGTAGTCACCGAAATTCCTAAAGAAGAGAAGGACCCAGGAATGGGTGGAATGGGTGGAATGGGTGGAATGGGAGGTGGTATGGGAGGCAGCATGTTCTGATTCCTAGAATAGTGCTTTACCATTCTTAATGAACTGTGAGAGGAAGCTCAAGGCTGTGTTCCTCAACCATAACTTCAGAAAAGTCAGTTGAAGGAAATGACTGATGGCTGGCTGATGTTTAAGAAAATCGCTATAACCATCAGTTGCTGGTTTCATTTGACAACGTATAATGGATGGATTATGGCTGTCATTATCCATGCCTACAGATAGTTTATTTTGTATTTTTGAATAAAAAGACATTTGTACATTCCTGATAACTGAGTGCAAGAGCCATGGACCAATGTACTGCTTTCAACTTCAATCACTGAGGCATTTTTACTACAATTTTGTTAAAATCAGGATTTTAGTGTTTGCCATCACCAGACGAAAAGTTAAGCAGCCTTTCTGTGGAGAGTAAGAATAACTGTGTACAAAGTAGAAAAATATCCAATTATGTGACAACCTTTGTGTAATAAAAACTTGTTTAAAGTTAAAAAAAAGATTGCTGGACAGAGAAACATAAAGTTGAAAGATAAATTGGGAAAACTATTTGTAACACATATGACAAGGAGCCAAATTCCTTGATATACAAAGAGCTCCATAAATCAATAAGAAACAGATGAAAAGCTAAACAAAAACAACAACAGATGGGCAAAAGCCAAGAACAGTCAGTTCAAATGGAAAGAAATACAAATGGCCAATAAACATGTGAAAAGATGCTCATGCTCACTCATAATTAAAGAGAAGAAGCTTAAACAATGATAAACTTTTTTTAACCTGTAAGATTTACAAAGATTTAAAAGATTAATAGTATCCAATGTTTGCAGTTTCTTTGGCAAGGTGAGAAGTAGTATCTACCAGATTTAAAATGCATACATTGTTTTATTCAACTATTTAACAACTAAGAACTTATATTTTTCAAAAGTATGCTAATAAAGATAATACAATCATATTAACAATTGTTTTATTTTCTATATGCCTGACACTTAAAGTATAAACTATTACATTCTTAATATATATCATTAAGAATCTTTATAATGGCCTTATAGGATTAGAGACCATTGGTATCTTAATTTCTTTATAAGAAGATATTCAGGCCCAGAGGAATTAAGTATTTTGCCCAAGGTCATACAGTAAGAAGATGGTGGCACCAATAGTTGGATGAAAATACTCTGGCCTTAGAGGTATTTCCCTTAAACACTGTATATATTGCCTCTTGAGGATGTTAACTGCAGCACTACTTTTAATACCAAACAAGTCAGGGAGAAAAACAAAATATCAGTAGTGGGAAGTTACAAAATAATTAGCAACTGGCTAAATCTAAAAATATATAAGATCCTGAAATTTCTAAGTCTCAGTCAGGGATTTTTAGGAATATACAAAATTGCTCCTTCCTTTCTGGTCTGTAGAAATTGATCTATCTTCTGTATGTCCCGTAAGTTAAAATGCCCTCTTATTGAAAATAATTTAATTCTCATGGTCTCTTTTTATGACCCTTAAATGAACATTTAAAAATAGTCTGAATAGACATTTTTTCAAAGAAGACTTCCAAGTGGCCAAGAGACACATGAAAAGATGCTCATCATCACTAATCATCAGGGAAATGCAAATCAAAACAATGAGATGTTACCTTACACCTGTTATGTTACTATCAAAAAGACAAGAATTAAGCATTGGCGAGGACATGGAAAAAAGGGAACTGTCATGCAATGTTGGTGGGAATGTAAACTGGTGAAGCCACTGTAGAAAACAGTATGGACATTCCTCAGAAAATTAAAAATAGAAATAACATACAATTCAGTAACTCTACTGTTGGGTATTTACCCAAAGAAAATGAAAATATTAATTCAAAAAGACATATACATCCCTATGTTTCTTGCAGCATTATTTACAATAGCCAACCTATGTAAGCAACCCAAGGATCCATCGATAGATGAATGGATGGAGAAGATGTGGTACATACACACACACACACACACACACACACACACACACACACACACACTAGAATACTACTCAGCTTTAAAAATAATGAAACCTTGCCATTTATGACAACATGGATGGACATCAAGGCTATTATGCTAAGTGAAATAAATCAGAGAAAGATAAGGACCATACGAATTCACTTATATGTGGAATCTAAAATATAAAGCACATGAACAAACAAAACAAAGCAAAAAAAAAACAAAAAAACAAAACCAGAAACAGACTCATAAAGAGAACAAACTGGTAGTAGTCTGTTTTGGGATGGACAAAATGGTAAAGGCAGAGCACTGTATGGCTCAGTGGTCGAGCGTCGGCCTTCAGCTCAAGGCAAGATCCCAGAGTCCTGGGATCAAGTCCTACATCTGGTTCCCAGTAGGGAATATGCTTCTCCCTCTGCCTATGTCTCTGCCTTTCTCTCTGTGTCTTTCATATGAATAAATAAAATCTTTTACAAAAAGGGAAAGGAAATTAAAATGTACAAACTTTCAATCATAAAATAAATTAAGGGGATCCCTGGGTGGCGCAGCGGTTTGGCGCCTGCCTTTGGCCCAGGGTGCGATCCTGGAGACCCGGGATCGAATCCCACGTCGGGCTCCCGGTGCATGGAGCCTGCCTCTCCCTCTGCCTGTGTCTCTGCCTCTCTCTCTCTCTCTCTCTGTGACTATCATAAATAAATAAAAATTTAAAAAAAAGATAAAATAAATTAAGTCACAAGGATGAAATTACAGCATGGGGAATATAGTCAATAAAATTATAATAACATTGTATGATGACAAATGGTAACTATACTTACCATGGTAAGCAATGCATAATGTATAGAATTGTTAAATCACTATCTTGTATACCTGACAGTAATATTTTTTAAAGGTTTATTTATTTATTTGAGGGGGTAGGGGCAAAAGGAGAGGCAGAGAATCTCACATACATTCCGCACTGAGCACAGAGCCTAACATGAGGCTTGATCTCAAGACCCAGAGATCATGACCTCAACTGAAATCAAAACAGACACTTAATTGACTGAACCACCCAAGTGCCCCTCCCCTACCTGAAACTAACAGAACATTGAATATCAACTAAACTTCAATTTTAAAAAATCATGAGAAAAAGTGGTATAAAAGCAGTCTTAATAAAATGTCACTTTGGTGTCTATTTAAATTTTTCTAGCATTTTAGAGGATACATTGGGATACGTCATGTAAAATTTTTTTTCTTGTGATGAAAAATTCTAAGATTTATTTTTTTGCAACTTTCAAATATGCACTGCAATA